>NW_020954564.1:40472004-40604579 GCF_900497805.2 Vombatus ursinus
TTCTTCTTCTTCTTCTTCTTCTTCTTCTTCTTCTTCTTCTTCTTCTTTTTTTCTACTTGCAAAATTTTCTTCTTGACCTGGGAACTCTGAAATTTGGCAATAATATTCCTGGCAGTTTACATGTTGAGATCTCTTTCAGGAGGTTATTGGTGTATTGTTTCAATTTCTAATTTACCCTCTAATTCGAGAATATCAGGAGAGTTTTCCTTGATAATTTTCTTGAAAGATGATGCCTAGGCTCTTTTTATTATTATTATTATGGTTTTCAGGTAGTCCAATAATTTTTAAATTATCTCTCCTGGATCTCTTTTCCAGGTCAGTTATTTTTTCAATGAGATATTTCACATTGTCTTCTATTTGTTTTTTTCATTTTTGGTATTGTTTTATTGCTTCTTGATTTCTCATAAAGTCATCAGTTTCAATTTTCTCCATTCTAATTTTTAAGGAGCTATTTTCTTCTGTGAGGTTTTGGACCTCTTTTTCCATTTGGCCAATTCTCCTTTTTTTTCTTCAGTGAATATTTGTGCATCTTTTTCAATTTGTCCAATTCTGCTTTTTAAGGCATTTTTTCCCTCATGGGCCTCTTTTAACATTTGGCTTGGTCTGTTTTTTAAGGTGATATTTTCTTCAGTATTTTTTGTCTCCTTTACCAAGTTGTTGACTCTTTTCTCAAGATTTTCCTGCATAACTCTCATTTCCCTTCCCATGTTTTCCCCTCTTACTTGATTTTTTTTTGCTTGTTTTTTTTTGCAAGGCAATTGAGGTTAAGTGATTTGCCCAGGGTCACACATGTCTGAGACTGGATTTGAACTCATGTCCTCCTGACTTCAAGGTCAGAGCTCTATCTACTGTGCCACCTGGCTGCCCCTCTTACTTGATTTTCAAAATCCTTTTTAAGCTCTTCCATGGCCTGAGACTGATTCACATTTTTCTCAGAGGCTTTGAATATTGGAGTTTTTACTTTATTATCTTCTTCTCAGTGTGTGTTCTTCTCAGTGTTTAATCTTCCTTGTCATCATAGTAACTTTCTATGGTCAGATATTTTTTCTTTTACTTGCTCATATTCTCAGCCTACTACTTGACTTAGTTTTTTGTTAAGGAAGGGCTCTGCTTCCAGGATGGAGGGTACATTGCCCCAAGCTTCAGGGGTTTATGCAGCTGTTTTCATTGATACTTCTAGTGACCTAAAAGTTTTCAGTCCTTCCAAGTTGTTAAGATCTAGGGAGAGGTGTTCACTCCCCTCCTGACCTGTGTCCTGGTCTGTAAGGGACCATACATACTCTTTTATGCCCTGGAACTATGAGGAGCATCCTGCTATACTCTGGCCACAATGTCTGGTGTGTTAGTGCTCCTCCTCACCCTGGGGCTGCTGCTGTGGATTATGACCTGCATCCGAATATGTGTAAAGCAACAAAGCCTTGCCTCAGTGCTAGCAAAGAGACCCCTGTAATCTCCTTCTGACCAGTTGTTAGAACCCCTCACTGTCTGTGGGCTCAGAGATCCAGAAGCAGCTGCTGTCACTATTGATTTAGTGGCTCCCAAGGCTTGCTCCAATGCTAAAGCCAGAGCTTTGCTGGCACAACCTGCACTGGACAGTGTGCCACTCTCACCCAGGTAAGACAGACCTTTTCTACTGAACTTCTATATTGTCTTTGGCATCTGTGGTGTAAGAGGTCTGAGAACTGCCACTGCTGCCACTGATTCAGTCACCCTGAAGCCTGTTCCTGGTTTGCTGCGGCCAGCTCTGTGCTAGTACAGCTTGCGCTGTACTGTACTCTTCTCTCACCCTGATGCAACAGACCTTTCCTGCCAACCTTCTAAGTTGTCTTGGGCTGGAAAATTGTTTCACTCCATTTTTCACTTCAGAATTTGTTTAGAGTCATTATCAAAGGTATTTGGAGAGTTTTGGGGGAGGGCTCAGGTGAATCCCTACCTTTACTCCACCATTTTGGCTCTGCTTCCCCTTCCACTTCAATATTAAGAAAAATCCTTAAGAATAAGGAATGTCAAAAAGTAGAATGGGTTAAATCAGGAAAGAGTTCTCTCCCACAGGAGGTTTTGAAGTAGAGACTGAATGGTCACTAGTAAGAAATAGTTGCTTTGTTCCCTCTTTACTACAGTGGGAAAAGCACTTGGGAACCAAAGGATCTGGGTTCAAATCATCCCACTGTTACTTAATTCTTACATGACTGTGAGCAAGTCATTTAAATTTCATACAGATGACTTCTAAGGAATTCTCAGCTTGAAATCTATGATCACATGTTTTGGACAGATTTCTTATTCAGTAATGTTGTTGTCATTCAGTCATTTCAGTTGTGTCTGACTCTTCATGACCATATTTGTGGTTTTCTTGGCAAAGATTTGCCAGAGTGGTTTGCCCTTTTCTTCTCCAAATTATTTTTTTTTAGGCAATTAGGGTTAAGTGACTTGCCCAGAGGCACACAGCTAGTAAGTGTCAAGTGTTTGGTCTGAGGCTGGATTTGAACTCAGATCCTCCTGACTTCAGGGTCAGTGCTCTATCCACTGCACCACCTAGCTGCCCCTCCAAGTTATTTTACTGATGAGGAAACTGAGGCAAATAGGGGTTAAGTGACTTACCCAGGGTCATATACTTTTATGAGGCCAGTTAAGTCTTCCTAACTCCAGGCCCAACATTCTATCCACTGCAGCACCTACCTGTGTTGGATTATATCACTGTGGAAATTCTAATTCTGGAATTCTACAATTCCGTGATTCTAAGTCTCACTTCTTTTGTGATCTAGAAAGGCTTCATGGAATTAGTGGTTATGAAGTCAGACAGAGGGGTACTGTTCAGAAAGGAGAGGAAACATGATAATTTCACACACACATACACACACACACACATACAAACACACACACACACACACACACACACACACACACACACACACACACACCGTAATGAATGCTGAGCAAAGGAAACTGCACCTTGGAATTATACCGAAGACATGATATGAAAGGCTTAAAAAAGATCATCAGGACAGATCTCAATTCTCCCTCATCTGCTGACCCAATCACAAGAAAGTCCCTATCTTGCCTGTTTGATGTGTGTTTTTTTCTCCTTTGAAAAAGGGTTTTCTGAAACATCCTACCAGCTCCTTTCTATCATACCATGGCAAAGCTTTTATAGCTCAGCCTGTAAGTTTCAATTAAAGAGACAGATCACAAACAGCCATCTCCCAATAACACCTGTGAAATCATAACAGGCTACCCATCTGTAGTTCTGGCTCCTTGTGTGCAAGAGAAAGCAATTGGCCCTCTCCAGGAGCAGTGTAAATGGCAACAAATTTATAGATGGCAGAGTTAATCTCCAGAACAGTGGCCCCTAAGGCAGCTGGAAAGAAGGCTATGTGAAGGACAGTCCCACTTCTGGAGAGGTAGCTGGGAGAAAAAAAATCACAGCTACCTAGTAACCCATAGATTTCAGATTTAATTATCAGGCCATTCCTGAGAAAGGAAATACACATCATTTGATTCAGCTTCGTGTGCTGATAAATATTTAATGGACAAATAATGAATCTTGTGATAAATATTTAATGTTCCAGCATTAAGGTATACAGGACTGGGGAATGTATACAGAGGGTGCATGGAGAAGTTAAAACAATCGAGTTGGTGCAGTGAATGGAAAGAGGACTAAACAATTCCTCCAGAGGGGAAAGGGACCCTTGGGCCTGCTTCAAAGATGATTGCTGAAGGATATGTCATGTTTTGTTTTGTTTTGTTTTGTTTTCCCTTGGAATGTTTATAACACAATTCCCCTTATCAGCTCAATATAATAAAACTTTCTTACAATCAGAGCTGTTCATTTTGATGCTACTTATTTGAGGTAGTGGAGAGATCCCAGTCCCTGCAAATGTTCAGGAATAGACTAGATGCCCATTCATTAAGGATATTTTGGAAGACATTACTATACTATAAGGGAAATTTGACTAGATGCCCTCCCAGGTCCCTTATAATCCTAAAATTATTTGTTCTGTATTCTAAAGTTCCATACTGCTCTGACTTTCTAAGTTCTAAAATCTCTTCCAACTCTAGCATTCTGTGAGTATATGGTTTAGGATTCTATGTTCTTAAGTTCTATTTGGCAAAAACTGAATTCCATATCTTTGATTTAACCAAATGCATATATCCCCATGCCAGCAGGTCAACCCTGATGTTATATCTTCACACACACACACACACACACACACACACACACACACACACACACCTATATTTAGAGAAAAAAACTCACTGATACAGCTAAATGAATAGTTAACTTGGAGTCCTGGTTCTAACACTACTAGTTACATGACCTCAGTCAAGACATAAGATCATAGATTTAATGCTTGAAGGGATCATAGGAATTGTAAAGCACAACCCTTTATTTTATAGATAAGGAAACTGAAGAATAAGGAAGATAAAATTATTTACCTAGGGTAATATAACTAGTAAATGCCAGAGGTAGGATTTGAATTCAGGTCTTATTGCTCCCAACTCCAGTGACACCACACCATTCTGGCTTTCAAAGTTAGTTAGTCTTCCTTCTTGGAAACTGAGAGAAGCTCCAAGAACAGAGAAAGACCCAAATCAGAGGCATCAGAAAGAATCGTGACCTCACATTTTACTTCAAGTATTTCAGAAGAGATGATATGCTCTATCTGCCTAGATTTCTTCACAGGTGCCATGTCTATAGAATGTGGTCACCATTTCTGTGAAGACTGTATTCTCCACTACATTTATTCAGCTAATGGGGACAGTTTTAAATGTCCTGTATGCTGGAAAGTTTGTTTTATCAAGAACCTTTGGCCCACTCAATAACTGTTGACCATAGCACAGTCCTTCAGACTATTCCAGCCTCACTTGAGGAGGAGCCTGAATCAGAAAAAAATAATCAAGACAAAATTCCATGAGGAAATCAATCTGGATCCTGAAACTGCCTATTCTGGAATCATCATATCCACAGACACGAAACAATGAGAGAAAGAGATTCATGGAAGGAATTGTATTATACTGTAGAGAGATCTGATCTATGTGGTCCAGTTCTAGCGACTCAGAGCTTCAAGTCTGGAAGACATTATTGGGAAGTGACGATGGGAAACAGTTCTGCTTGGGATATTGGTTTTTGTAAGAACTCTGTAAAAAGAATTGGAGAGGTTTTCACCATCATCTTCTACTGGATACTGGCTTTTGAGTCTAAGACAAATAACTATATAGTCTGTACCACACCTAGGACCAGAATTCCCTTAAGAGGACAATTCAACAAAGTAGGGATCTTTCTGGATTATGAGGCAGGAGACATAGTGTTTTATGATGCAGATAGTAGATGCCACATCTATACATTCATCAGCTCCTTTTTAGAGCATCTCTGGCCTTATTTTCCATTGCCCTCTACTCCAAGAATGAAAATATTCTAACTATTGACCCAATATCAGATGAGGCTGAAGAAACCACAGAGCATGATAATGACGAAGATAGTGAGGATAACACTTGCTTTATGACACTTCCTGACAGTTCATCCAGATGGAAATCCCAGTCCCTAAACCCCATGTATGATTTTGTTGTTCCTATATTGTGATGTACTTCATTTTGGGAGCAGGAAGAAATTTGCTTTATTTTGTAATATTCAAGCAATGAACTGCATACTAGGAGGAGGTCAGCATAAGACATATTGATAGTCCACAGATGAAAGACAGAATATGCTCAATAAACTATGTGAGTTTAGAAAATTCAAGAATGAGGAAGTTGACTTCCAAAAGACATGGATAGAAAGAACAATGACCCACCAAAGAATCAAAAGTAAACATAATAAATTATAAAGATCAAGTGGAACCCAAATGAAGATATGAAAAGATACCCCCAACCTACAACTTGATGGCAGTGGGAAGTCCACAGATGTTACATACTACACATGTTTTGGGGCCTTCTAAATCTATTGACTAATTATGCTGATTTTTTTTCTCTCTCTAAAAACAAAACAAACCACTATGTTTTTATGGGATGACTTTGGGTAAGCGGTAAGGGGGTGGAGGAGAGAACCATACATGGGATACTATGGTCATATAAGAAACAGAAAACATCAATAAAAATTTAATGGAATTTCTTTTTTTTAAAAAAAGTTAGTCTAAGCCCCAATTTTGTAAAATAAGAATAATATCACTTGTACTGCCATTTTTACAGAGAATGGAAAATACACTGTCAACTATAAAGTGTGATAGAAATGGGAACTGTTATTGTTATCCATGAGGAGAATTTGACTTTGGGCATTTTTAAGCTGTTTTTTAATTTTAAAAATCATACTCTTTCCTGAAAAATCCTGCTGAACATTAATTATAACTTTTCAAACCACCAAAGGCTAAAAAGTATCAATATAATGATAAAAGGAAAACAGCAGCTTCTTCCTTATAACCCCAGTGCTTCATGTATTTTGATCTGTCTGAGCATTTTAGTGGATTTGAAACCATATTCACTTCTAAGGGGGAAAAATGATAGTAAACTTCAGGTGCCAAAGGTAAGACTTTAGAGTTGGTGGACATGGATTTGAACCAGAGAAATCAACTCTAAGAGATAGAAGGGACCTAAGCAGCCCCTTACTATGCAGGACCTCTTTGTGCCTCAGTTTACTAATCTATAAAATGCTTGAAGATTTCTAAGGTCCTTTCAAGCTCTGTATCCTATGATTCTATCACCATATGATCTCACCAATTCCATATTCCTATGTGCATGACCTTAGAGACTCTGACTATATACTGGCCACTCAATCTGCAAGCTCCTTGGTAAAAATCAGTGGCATTATAAGTAGGACGAGAATTCCCTTCCCAGATCTATTCCCAGTTACCCATCATCATTTATTAGTGAATAAAAATCATACTTCACACACACACACACACACACACACACACACACGATGCTTAATAATTCATTGCTTTTAAAACAATGTGTAGTTTGACATGATCTTTACAACAGTCCTGTCAGGTGGACAGGCAGGTCAGAGATTTACATCCCCATTTTATAAAGGAGGAAAATAGAGGCACAAAGAAGTATCTGTGTTCTATTATTCTCTATATAAAGGTTTCTTCCATTTCCAAAGGTCTAAGTTCTATCTAACATATTGCATTCTATGGACCCTCCCACCTCTTTCATTGTATATCTTAACTGTTTATGTTCTTAAGGTTCTTTCCAGCTCTAACAGGCTAACTTCTGACATTCTGAGTGCTTAGATCCATTCCCATTTTAACTTTCTCTGTTCTGTCTCTGTTTGTCTCATGCTATGTTTCTAGGTATGCAGAACAGTTAGAACTTCCACCTCTGTCCAATTCAATGGTCTTTATCTACCTAAAAATAAATAAATAAGAAGAGCTAAAAATAAGCAAAGCACCCTTTGTACTTCAGTTCTTATGCCATCTGTCAGCTACATTTCCCCAAGTAGATGTAAAGGCAGATGGGTGGCTGAGAGAGAGTCATGATGTGGGTGGGTAAGTTTTCTTTTTCTATGCCAGGCTGAGTTATTAGCTACCCATGAGGTAGACAGATGACAAATTGGATTATTCTCACTTTACAAATGTTGCAACAGAGAGAGATTGCAAGTTATCCAAGGTCACACAGCAGATCAGTGAAGCAGTCAAGGTCTCCTAGTTGCTATATGGTGGTTTTCTCCACCAAACCAAATACGCACCATGGTAGGATCCCCAGCCTCTCTTCTGGGATAAACCAGTGTGTAGTTCCAACAGGTGAGCTGCAAGAAAGAGACCTGTCTTCCGGGAAGCCTGTCTGGCATATTTTCACAGCTTTCTGGTAAGCCAAATATTTACTTGCATACCCAACCCAAATCCTTCTAGGCACTCAGCAACACCTGCTGCTTACTTTTAGAAATACGTACAAAATCCATTCCAATCCCAAAGATGCCTTCGGAGGATGAACGTTTTCTTCAGGACCCTAGTCAGAGATAATCCAAGGCTCAGTCACTGGAGGTCTTCTTTCATGTTTCTGCATTTTCCCATTCAGTACTTCTAGGGAAGGGAGAGACTCTGGGCTATGAATTCCTATGACTTGGTTTATCTTTAGGTTCCAATCTTCACACACATGCGTGCACACACACACACACACACACACACTCACACACACCTTCCTGCCCAACCCTCATTTTCCTTTGGAAGGCAAGAAGAAGACACAATGGTTGGCAACAGCCCCTGGCTTCACTTACCTTCTCTCATCCCAGCTGAGGACAGATGGGCTGTTAGTTTTTTCTGTTTGCTTTCCCAGCCTGGGTCTCACATTTATTAAAGATTTAAGCAGCATTGGTGTGGTGCAGAATCCTGTACTTGAAACAAATAAGGCAGTACTTGGGCATTACTACCTATCCCCTGTATGATCACATGTATGACCTCAACCCAGTTGCTTCCCCGCTCTGTGCATTATTTTTCTTGCCTATGAAATGAAAGTTTGATGAGATTATCTCTAAAGTTCCTTCCAGATCTAAGTTTGCTGACTCTATAACCTCTTTTTCGATGAGGTTTCGGGTTTGAAAGCCTACTCTTTCTCCTCTATGACCTCTTCTGAGATGAAATTTTGGTATTAGAAGCCTGTCTTTTTTTCCTCCTGGGACATCCGTGTCCTCAGGACACAATGGAGCCGCAAGCTAGAAAAGCCCTCAGAACAGAGAAGAGCAAAGGAAGAGAATGGAAATATTATTAAGTGCCCACTATGTGCCAGGTATTGTGCTAAGCACTTTACAAATATCTCATTTGATCCTTATAATAATGCTATGAGATAGGCACTATTATTATCTCCATTTTACAGTTGAGGAAATTGAGGCAAACAGAGGTTGTGATTTCCCTAGGGTCACACATCTAGCAAGTTCCTGATACTGGATTTGAACTCAGGACTTCACGACTGTAGGCCCAGCACTCTAGTCATTTAATCACCAGCTGCTTCTTTATATAGAGTAATGATGATGATGATGTTGAGGGTGAGGATGATAATAGCTAAAATCATATATAATACATATACATACATATATATTTATATAAGCCAACATTCATAGCTTACTATACTATGAACCAGGCATTATGCAAAGCACTTTACAATTATTATCTCATTTAGGCCTCACAACAACACTGGAAGAAAGTGCTATTACTATCCCTATTTTACAGATGAGGCAACCGAGTCAAACAGAGGTTAAATGATTTGCCCAGAGTCACACAGCTAAGTAAGTGTCTAAGGCCAGATTTGAATTCAGGTCTTTCTAATTTCAGGCCCACGGCTATACTCACTGAATCACCTAGCTGCTTCTTTGTATAAAGTATTATCACTGGAAGAAATTTAATATCATAGAATGTTCTTAGGAATTTTTTGGCCCTCCCTTTGTACTAGAGAAGTCTGATTTTTCTTTTCTTTTATGGAGTGTTTACCATATCTTATTGTAAAATGTGGGTTAAGTATTTGGTGATAGGCTCTGTGTTGTCTGCTAACTTTCATGTGTCATCTGCAGCTTCTGCAAAAGTCTCCTCAAATTCTCATTTAATTCCTTCTGCAACCTGTGATATATCAAAACCCGATGGGGAAAGTCGTGATGTGGAAGAGATAACTGTATAAACTTGACAAGCATCCACATACCTCATTTTGCAATTGAGAAAACTGAGGTCCAGAGAAAAAATGTGACTTACCCAAGGACACATGACTAGCAAGCCAGGACTAGAACTCTGGGCTCTCTACTACACAGATTGCTGCTTCCTAGGGCCAACTACTCTCCTGTTCTCTGTGGTTCACAGAAGTCAGAAAGCCCATGTGAGGCTATTTGCACTCTTTCCAAATCCATGCCACACAATGGGCACCTTGGGAATTCTCTGTGGAGGAGAAAACAGGGTAATTACTGGGCTAATGGGCCATTTTTCTGCATGCCTTCATCATAAAGCCGCATGTGGCTCTTACTCCCATCCCACCCCTTCAATTCCATTGTCCCCCTCCCACCTGGAAGTACCGCACAGAAGCAGAGAACAAACCCTGATCAGTAGTTCAAACACACTTACTGCCCAGATTGGAAAATGAAATGACTGATACCACGTAATTAGGCCTTAATTATTTATCATTTTTGGTTAATTACTGCCACTTCCAAGTTAACAGGTTGTAAAACTCCTGGGCTGTGTTTATTAAATATTAGGGGATCATTAGCAAGTAAGTGTCATCTTTCCATGTTAATAAAATGTTCCAAAACCCTGAAAGACTGGGGGGCATTCCAGTACTTGGCAGCCAACTCAGGAAGCAGCTTCCTGGGTTATATATTTTGAGGAAGAATCACAACCACAGCCTGGGTTATATGGTGGGGGCTATCCTCAAGTGAAAAGCTAAAGTGTTATTTGCCTCAGTTTTAAAGCTCAGTTGGAGGATAGTGGTCAAAAGACTGAGGAGGCCCAGGGGAGAGGAGTCTAGAGAAGTATCATGGTAAGGTGGGAAAAGCCCAGAACCAGCAGTCATATACTGAGATTTAGGTCGGTCCCAGGTTTGCCATCCTGTAACCTTGGGTAAATAACTTTTTACGTCTGTCACTGTATCTCCAGCACCTGGCCCATGGAATGTTCTCAATAAGTATTTGCTGCTTGATTAAATGATCTGAGTATCAACAATAAAACCAACTTCAACATCTCATGTTCTGTGGCCTCTTGCAGCTCTAACATTCTATATGCTAAAGTTAGGACATATTGTGGCCTATTTTTCTATGTTCTAACACCTCTAACATTTTATGATTCATCAAGTTACCATTCAAATAAAGATTAAGTGGTCCCTGATTAGGGAGCAGACTCAGTCTTATGAACAGGTGAAGTACCTATTGATGGTGTAGGATTTGAGGATTCCAAGAGTTTCAGGAAGACCACTTAATGAAACATATTGAAACTTTCTAAGTGCCTACGATTCCACCATTGGCAGAGCCTGACTAAAAATTCCTAAACCTGGGGAAATTTGTGGTTTGGTGGAGGAGAAAAAATGGTAGATGTGACAAAGAGGAGAGTTTGATCATGAAAGTAGTTATGCTGAAAGAGGAAGTAACCTTTCTCATAGAGAAGTCAACCCTCATCCCACAGAAGATAGGGGTGGGTATAGGAAACCAAGCTACCAGAACGGGAAACAGAGGATTATAAGTGGTTCAAAGCTGGAAGCAACCCACTATTACCTCCAAACACACTCAAAATCATGTAGTCAAACCCTGTACTTCTCTAATAGATCTCTGGACCATTAGAAATATATTTTTTGGATAAAGTCATTACCCGTTTTTCTTTGGAATTTAAAAAAATGTAAAGTATTCCAGAAAGGGGTAGAAATACATGATAAAAGAAACTTGAAAACAGTTCATGGGTGTAGTTTAGTTTAGTTCTAGTTGAAGATAACCTCCAGACAAGCCAGTAGTGTGATTCAGGTACTGATACATCTAATGTGATCTTTTATTGCATTAATACAAATTGAGGGTCCAGAAAAAGGTTATGCCTGAAATATACTCTGGACTGATAAAACCACATCTATATCTGGAGAATTATATTTACTTTGGGGTTAATCATAGAATGATCAAATATTAGAGATTGAAGGGACATTGAAAGTCATGTAGGTCAACCCCTTCTGTACAACATATTGTGATATGTGTGTACATTTGTGTGTGTGCCAGTGTGTATGTGTGTGTGTGTGTGTGTGTGTGTGTGTGTGTGTGTGTGTAAGGATTGTAAATTGCTTCAGTGTACTCAAATTGATGGAGTCAAAGATTTTTTTGGGGGAGGGGGGTTAGAGGTAAGTTTTCTTCTTTTATTTTAAGCTTCTGTACAACATATTTTAATATTATATGGGCATGTGCCTGTGTGCATGTGTATGTGAAGCTTGTAAATTGTATCAGTGTACTCAAATTGATGAAATAAAAAAAATCCTTTTTGGGTGGCTGAGGGTAAATTTTATTTTTCTTTTTATTTAAGCTGGCAAACATCAACAACCATGAACATTTCCATGTACAAACAAGAACAAAAGAGAGAGAGAGAGAGATTATGTATGAAGCCATGTACCTCTATCATATGAAGCTGGATTTTTAAATTATATATGTATATATACACACATATATACATATAAATTAATTCATATAAGCAATAGCCTATCTAAAGTATAAAACACTATCCTCCTTGTCAATATCCCCTTCTGAGATTCCTCCTAATATTTTCTATTTTTGTGAAGTTTTATTGGCTCTTTTCTTCTTGCTTTTTGCATCTCTATCCCTTGTAACAAATGAGTATAGTCAAGCAAAACAGATTCACACATTGGTCATGTCCAAAAAAGTATAACTTGTTCTGTATCCCTAGCCCATCCTTGCTCTGCCACGAGGTGGGAAACAAGCTTCTTCATCAATCTTTTGGATCCTTAATCAGTCATTGCATTGATGAGAGTTTTTAAGTTTTTCAAAGTTGTTTTCCTTTATATTCATTCATTATATTCATATATATAATCATTGCAGAAGATGTTATCCTGGTTCTACTCAGTTTACTCTGTATTTCCACATATAAGCCTTCCTTGGTTTCTGTCGACTCATCTCTTTCCTCACTTCTTACAACACAATAAGTTCCCAGTACATTCATGCAATATATAATTTGTTCAGTCATTTACTAATTGTTGGATACCCACTTAGTTTTTAATTCTTTGCTACCATAAAAAGTGTTGCTACAAATCCTTGTGTACGGTTAGTTCCTTTCCTTCTGTCTTTGATCTCTTTGGGACAGATGCCTAATAGTGGAATCTATGAGTCCATATAGATGCAGAGTTTAGTGCATTTTGAGGTATAGTTCCAAATTCCTTTCCATAATGTTGGACCAATCTACAGTTCCAACAACAGTAAAAATACACATGCTCCATTTTAAGAGGAACTGATTAACTGGAACAAGTCTGGAGAAGGTTGAACAGAATGGTGATGGGAATAGAAACCATATCATATGCAAATTCCTGAAAGTAACTGGGAATATTCAGCTTGAAATAGAGAAGATTTGGAAAAGGGATTAGAAAATAAGAGCTTCTTCAAATGCTTAAAGGTTTGCTACATGGAAGTGAGAGCTGATTTGCTCTGCTTGGAGAAAAAATAGGACTAGGACCAATGGGAAAAGTTGATTTTGGCTTGACACAAAATTTGTTAAGCATTAACTTCAACCTGCCCAACAGGCTTGCTCATAATGTATTTTGCTCACTGTCACTGTAGGACTTTAAGAGGAGGCTGGATAAGCACTAATCAGGAATATCGTCTAAGGGATTTTGTGAATAGAAGAGGAAGTTGAGTTTGATATTTTTAAGGCCCTTTCTGACTCTAAAATTATTTTTCTAAATCACTAAGGAAACACAATTGTGTAAATGAACTTACTGTTTTTTTTTTTCTTTCCTAACTAGAGGGACATGGGTGCCTAGAAGAACACTGAATAGGCTGGAAAGAGAAACAGTACACAGATGAGTCAGGGAATTATTTTTTTTAATTTGTTATTTAGTTTTTAGTTTAGTTTTGGTTTTTTTTTAATTTTTAATTTCAAATTCTCTCCCTACCTCTAGGCCCTCCTCCACCCACTGAGAAGCCAAGTGATATATCAATTATATATGTGAAATCATGCAAAACATATTTCTGTAGTAAACATGTTACAAAAAAGCAAGAAAAATAAAATGGAAAAAATATACTTTCATTTTCACTCAGAGTTCATCAGTCCTTTCTCTGCAGGTGGACTATATTTTTCCTCATGAAATTCCTTGGAATTATCTTAGGTCATTGTGTTGATCAGAGTAACTAAGTTTTTCACAGTTAATCATAGTTGTAATATTGCTGTTATTGTATACAATGATCTCCTAATTCTACTCACTTCACTTTGTGTCAGTTCATAAAGGTATAGCTAGAATTTTTTTTTCTGAAACCATCCCCTTCATAATCTCTTACAGCACAATAGTATTCTATCCCAATTATATATAACTTATTCATCCATTCCACAATTGATGGCCATGACCTCAATTACTAATTCTTTGCCATCACAAAAAGAGTTGATATTTTTGTACATATAGGTCATTTTTTCCTTTTTCTTTGATATCTTTGGGATGCAGACCTAGTAGTGGCATTTTTAGGTCAAAGGGTATGCACAGTTTTGTAGCCCTTCAGGTATAGTTCCAAATTGTTCTCCAGAATGATTAAACTAGTTCATAATTTCACCAAACGTTTGTTAGAGTTTATACATTTCCACATCATCTCCAACATTTGTTATTCTGATAGGTGTGGTACCTCAGCATCATTTTAATTTCCATTTCTCTAATCAATAATGATTTAGAGCTTTTTTCATATGACTATATAGCTTTGATTTCTTCATCTGAAAACTGTTAATATCATTTTTGACTATTTGACAATTGAGAAATGGCTCTTATTTTCCATAAATTTGGCTCAGTTCCCTATATTTGAAAAATGAACCCTTTATTTGAGAAACTTGCTATAAAATTTTATGATATTACTTCACTGTCCATGGTTCTTTTTAGCAAAATATAGTTTTCCTGATTTTTTCTTTTAATTAGATCTGTTTTTGCTTTTGCTTTGTCTGAGATCATAATTGCTACCCTTGCCTTTTTTTTACTTCAGCTCAAGCATAATCTGTTCTGCTACATCTTCTTATTTTAATTGTGTGTTTGTGTGTGTATGTGTGTGCGTCTGTATCTTTCTTTTTCAAGTGTGTCTTTTGTAAAGAACATACTTTTGTATTCTAGTTTCTAAACTATTTTTCTATCTGCTTCCATTTTATGGTTGAGTTTATACCATTCATATTCACAGTTATGATTACATATGTTCATTTCCCTCCATCCTATTTTCTTCTGTTTATCCTATCTTCTTTCTTTTCTATCCTGCCCTTCCTCAAAAAGTCTATTTTACACCAAAAAAAGTCTATTTTGCTTCTGAACACTGCTTTCCTTAATCTACATTCCCTTTTATCACCCTCTCCCATTCTCTTATCCCCTTCCTTTCTTATTTCCTTGTTGGGTAAGATAGGCATTTATATCCAAATGAGTGTGTTTATTTATTGCTCCCTTTTTGGACCAATATAGATGAGATGAGAGGATCAAGCATTGCCCACCCTCTCCATTTTCGCCTCTGTTCTAAGAAGCTCTTCCCTTCATGCCTCTTTTATTTGAGATAACTTTCCTCTTTCTTCATCATCCTTCCCCTCCTCCCAATGCACTCCTCTTTCTCACTCATTCATTTTTTTTTGGAGATCATTTCAACAGAATTGTCTTGCATCCATGTCTGCAATCCATGTAGTTTCCTTCTAACTACCCTAATAATAATAAACTTCTTAGGAGTTATGTATATTATCTTCCCATATAGAAATGTTAACAGTTTAACCTTATTAGGTCCCTTACAATTTCTTTTTCATGCTTTTTTTTATGTTTTTGAGTCTTCTATTTGAATGTAAAATTTTCTGATCAGTTTTTTTTTGTTTGTTTATTTGTTTTATCAGGAACACTTGAAAGTTCTCTATTTTATTAACTGTCCATTCCCCACCTCCCTTACCCCCCCCAAAGGATTATACTCAGCTTTGTTGGATAAGTGATTCTTGGTTGTAATCCTGGCTCCTTTGCTGTCCAGAATATCGTATTCCAAGCCTTCCAATCTTTTAATATTTAAATTGCTAAATCTTATATGATATTGACTGTGGGTTCATGATTTTTTAATTGTTTCTGTGTAGTTTCTTGCAAGATTTTCTCCTTGACCTAAGAGTTCTAGAATTTAACTATAATATTCTTAGGAACATTCATTTGGGGACCTGAATTGTTTTGATTTCCATTTTAGCCTCTGGATCTAAGATATTAGGGAAATTTTTGTTTATAATTTCTTGATATATGATGTCTTTTTTGTTTGTTTTGTTTTATTTTATTGTGGCTTTCAGGTACTCTAGTATTTCTTCAATTATCTTTCCTCAATCTGTTTTCCTGGTCAGCTGTTTTTCCCATGAAATATTCCACATTTTCCTTTACTTTTTAAATTGTGTTTCATTGTTTCTTAATATCTCATGTAGTCCTTAGCTTCTATTTACCCAATTCTAATTTTTAAGGAATTTTTTTGTGAACTTTTGTATTTCTTTTTTCATTTGGGCATTTTTGCTTTTTAAGGAGTTCTTTACTTCATTGAATTTTTGTGTCTCTTTTACCACTTAGCTAATTCTTTTTTTTTTTTTTAATTTTTGTTTAAGGTGTTATTTTCTTCAGTATCTTTTGCGTGTCTTTTTCCAAACTGTTAATTTTCTTTTCATAATGTTCTTGCATCATCATTTCTTTTCCCAGTTTTTCCTCCACTACTCATCTCTTTCTTTAACTCCTTTAGAAGAAATTCCTATTGGGCTTGTGTCCAGTTAGCATTTTTTTTAATTTGAGGCTTTTCTTGTAGCTGTTTTCATATTGTCATCTTCTGAATGTGTTCCTTAGTCTTTCCTTACACTGTAGTATTTTTTTTAGGATCAAGTTCTTTATGTATAGTTTGCTCACTTTTAAGACTATTTCTTGCTTTTGAACTCTACGTTCAAATTAGACTCTACTCATTGAGGGGTGGGAAAGAGTGGTCCTAAGAGTCAGACTCTTTTGTGCTGCTTTGCTCAGAGCTAGTTTTCAGAATCTGCAAGTTTTTCTTGCTTCCAAGACAGTGTGATCCAGGAGAGTTGCAGTCCCTGTTTTTCTGATCTGAGCTCTGCTCTTTACCCAGTCATAAGTCCTAACATTCTTTTTGGTCCTGTAATTGTAACCAAATCCCCTGCTCTCATTTAGCTACAAGCACAAGTGCTCTTCCCTGCCTTGTAACTGCAAACAATATCCTTGCTCCCTTGACACCAACCATGATCACTGCTTTCCTCCTTGGGACTGTAACCCAGAACTGTATATGGGCAATAGAATTTCAGACAGTGCCAGTCCTTCACCCAGTGCCAGCAAATGGTTTCCTCCTTTTATCATTGCTGGGCTGAGATCTCTCCTAGATATGACTGCTTCTTTCACTGTCACCTCCACAGCTCACCACTGGTTATGCTGTTGGTGGACTACACACCAGTCCCCATCCTGGTGTCATAGATCTCTCTGCAATCCCCCAAGTTTAAAAAATGTCTCACCCTGACCTTGTGTTGACTCTGCCACTCCAGAATTCAATTTGAGGTGTTATTTTAAAGTTATTTTGAGGGGAACATGGAGAGAATTTAGCTGGGTTATTGCCTCTACTAACCATCTTCCAGGGACTACATTTAAACCAAGATCTCAATTTCACTTTAATGCTTGGGATTTGTTTAGGCTATGGGAGAGATGAGATATGTTTATGAGAAAATACTAACTTGTTTCCCTTCCCAATCGTGTCAGTCATGGTTAGTGAGACTATTCTTCCATCTGTAGATAAAGAGCTGAGTGGGTAAATACCATGTATTTGGAAATCAGACTTTCTGGGTGACTCTGGACACCATGACTCTGTTTCTCCATTGTGAAAGCCTGACTAATGATGGCAATTTCTGAGCTACCTCTTCAAGATGCCTTAAGGAGTAATGAGGCCATTTCTGCATGACATCTCTCATTCCTTGGTGCTCAATACAGAATCTTCAATCACTATCAAGAGACCATTGCATTTAGAGTATTCATACTTTGGGTTATGAGATACAATATCATAGGCAGACAATATAGCATCAAAAGTCTTATAATTAAGATAAAGAATCAAACTACCTTTTTAACTAACTGAAACCCAGGATAGTGTATAAGTGGCTATGGTCAAGGTCATATGGTCCATGCTTGTGAAATCAGGACCTTAAATATTTAATAAAACAGTTCATCTACTCAAAGCCATTACCATTAACCATGTCTTATGAATAAATGGAACAGGTGGGAATTGTTCAGTTGTTTTAGTCATGTATGACTCTTCATGACCTTATTTGAGGTTTTATTGGCAGAGACACTTAAGTGGTTCCACATTTTTTTTTTCCAGCTCATTTTACACATGAGGAGAGAGAGGCAAATAGGGTTAAATGACTTGCCCAGGGTCACGAAGCTAGTAAGTGTCCAAGGCTGAATTTTAACTCAGTTCTTCCTGACTCTAGGCCCAGTGCTGTATCCACTGTGCCACCTAGCTACCCAATAGGAGGGTGCCTATAGTTTATTTCAGGGGAATAGAAAAACCTTCTACTTACAAAGATCTTCCTCACTGATATGTCAATATGCATTCTATGTAGTGGGGGGAAATGCTGGACATTGAATCAAAAGATCCTCAACTAGGCCCTTATTACAGAAAGGTAGTCCTTTTATTCCTCCCAAATTTATTGTATATCTCATTCTTCACAGAACTTACTCCACTGAAGACTACCACATATATCTTCTCCTCAATACCTTATCTCTTATTCTACTGAATAAATTGAAACCATTTGATATGAGCTTACTCTTCTCCCATTCTCTTCACATCAAAAACCCTTAACATCATCTCACATTCCTTCCTCTGTTACCTCAGTTTATTACAAAGAAGTGTTCATTTTTTCTTTCCAAGGTCAAGTCCTCTACATTTGTACTTGATCCAAATCCCTCTTATCTTCTCCAGTAGATTGCATCCTCACACATTCCCCTCTCTCTTGGGTCTTTAAACTATCCCTATTAATTAGTTCCTACTCTACTGCTTTCAAACATACTCAAGTCTCCTTCATCCTTAAAAATACCTTCACTGGATTCCACCATCACCTCAAGCTTTAGTGCTACATGTGTTTTCCCTTTCTCAGCCAAACTCTTTGAAAAAGTCATATATACTCTCTTCTCACTGATCCATCAACCATTTTTAATTTGGCTCCTGCCCATATCATTCACCTGAATGGGCTCTCTCCAAAGTTACCAAATGGTCTCTTATTTGCCAATTCTGGGAGTCTTTTCTCAGCCCAAATTCTTCCTCATCTATCTGATGCATTTGACATTATTGGCCATACTCTTTCCTGTCTGAGTTTCTGATATTATTTGTTCCTGCTTCTGTTTCTGTCTGTCTAACTGCTCTTCCTCAGTCTCCTTTGAAGGCTCAATATCCACATCACTCCTAACTGTGGGCATTCCAAAAGGTTCTGTCCTAGGCCTTCAATTCTTCTTTCACTCACTCTTGGTCACCTTATCAGTTCCCAAAGATTTAACTATCATCTCCACAAGATGACTCCCAGATCAATATCCAACCCCTCTGAGCTTCAGTCCCATATTCATTATTCATTTTAAACTGAATGTGTTAGAGACATCTTAAATGCAACATGTCTAAAATTGAATTTGTTATCTCTCCCCTTGAATCTTTCCCTCTTCCAAAGTTCCTTATTTTTGTTGCAGGCTCCACCATCCTTCCAATGTCTCAGGTATGTAATTTGGTTGTTATCTTTATCTCTTCATTCTTTCTCACCTCAAATATACAATCAGCTCTTTCCACCTTCACAACAATCTGAAATTTGAGCCCTTCTCTCCATTTACACAGCTGCCACCTTAGTTCAGGCCCTCATCATCTCCCATGTAGACTATTTAAACAGCCTCCTAATTGATCATCCTGCTTCAAGTCTCTCCCCACATTTCAGTCCATCCTCACCATTGCACTTTTAAAGTCCTAATCGTTCTGGCCCCAATCTACTTTTCTAGCTCTGTTGGATATTATTTCTTCACCTATACTCTGATTCAGCCAAATTGCCCTTCTCTTTGCTTCTTATTCAAAACACTCCATCCATCTCCCACCTCTTGGTATTGGTCATCCCCTATGATTAGAATTCCCTGCTTCCTTACTTCAGATTTATAAAGCCCCTCTTTCCCTTAAGATGCAGATAGGCATCACTTTCTGTATGAAGCCTTTTCTGATCTCCTCAAACATTAATGCCTCCCCCAAAAAATACCTTGTATCTAACTACTTTATGTTGATGAATGCATGTGCAGCTAGGTGGCACAGTGAATAGAGCACTGGCCCTGGAGTCAGGAGGACCTGAGTCAAATCCAGTCTCACACACTTATTAGCTGTATGACTGTGGGGCAAGTCACTTAACCTTGTTTGCCTCAGTTCCTCTTCTATAAAATGAGCTGAAAGAGGAACTAGCGAACGACTCCAGTACCTTTCCCAAAAAAATCTCAAATAGGGTTACAAAGAGTCAGACCTGACTGAAAGGACTCAACAACAAATGCATATACATGCATACATATATGTGTGTTTAGATATGTGTATATATGTATATATGTTGTATGTATTTTTTACATAAACTTGTGTATTCTCCATTAGAATGGAGAATGGCTTCTTGTAAGTTTTTTTTTAAATACTTCATTTCACATAGCAGATGCTTAATACTTGCTGATTGATTTTTTGAGTCTTATACCTTAGTGGGCAGAACTAGCTACAATAGGTAGAAACTGCAAACAGTCAACTTTAGGAAGAAGCTCCTAGAATTCTCAAAAGTAGAATAGGGTGTCATTACATAGTGGGTGTTCTTTAATGGAGGGCATTCCGCAAAGGTTGAATGCCCACATAACGAGTTTTCCTGTAAAAAGGCTCACATTTTCAGGTATAATTTAAATAGCTACCTATGTCTCTTTCAACTCTGAAATTCTGTATAATTCTGTATGTGTGTGATATTCTATATCTGAAATTTCATCATTAGTCCCTTCTTTGGAGATAAGGTACTGAAGGCCCCTTTTAAAATAAAGGTGTAGGTATAGATTCTTAAAATCTAGCCACTGCTCAGATTCTTAAAATCTAGTCAATAGCTCACTAATATTCAGACTTCTTAAGAGTCTGTCAATATGGTGGATCTTTCATAAACTTTGTCTTTGGCTGAAAGAAGGCTTGGGTCGAATTCTTTCGGGCAGGATCCATGTGCTGTGATTTTGCGGTCCCAGCACCGCTAAGCCCCTAAACCTCAACATTTTGGTGACTCATACAGGAAACTGCCTAACCCCAAGTTCTTCTCTAACCAAGACTTGAAGGTATGTAAGCCTCCCCTCCACTTCTTTCTTGCTCTGCAGTTGGGGTCACTCTCCAAGCACCAAGGCTTGTAGGTGCTTTTCAGACAGACAATTACCAGGCTGTCTCACACTTGACCTGATGCTCTCAGGTTCTCAGTCCACTGGGTTGGTTCAAGGCCATGGACCTGAGTACACCTTCTGCAGCACAGAGGAAAAGGGCAGATGCCCTATCTGGAAGTGTATGCCCAATTCTGTCAGTTCTCTCAGCGCTAGAGAATTAGGGAAAACTGCAGCTGCTTTTTGGTTCCCTGAGACTTATTTACTCCCTTCCTTTTTCACCCCTGAATTCTTCTTCATGGAGGTGACAGAGGAAAGTTACGACAGCTTAAAATATCTTGGCAGATTCTGGAGGTTTTGTGATTGATTATTAAGGAGTTTGGAACTCCTCCTTACAACCCTGGTCACTCCTTTGTCCCACTCCCTTCCCTTGAGTCAAGAGGTTATCTCTCATAGGAGAAGACAGTTTCATCCTTTACCCTTCACCTTTGATTTCACCCTCCCCCACCTGGGAGAGGAGAGAGGGTGAGGGGCAGCAGCTACATCATGGGTCTCACTGGCAATGGCCTTGGGCCCTGGGGCAGCCTTTGCCTGAAAACATCACCCAGGTTTCAGCACATCCTGCTCAAGGTAAAGAAGCTAGCCTCCAAACTTGGGTAAGCATGCTCTTTTAAAGTTGTAGTTTTAACTGTTAATGATGAGATGTTGATTCTCTATGTAAAGTAATTTGGAAATGAATTTAACAAAATTGAAGTCACCTGATTGGTAATTGGTTTGTATCAAGTTTCAAGTTGGTGAACTTTTTGTATCAATTATGTCAAGCAACTTTTCATAATTTGGTTACTGCTAAAATAATTTGGCTATCGTTGGTTATTGTTTTAATGTGTAAACTTGCCAAAAAACTGGTTTTAATTTTGTCTTGCTGAGAATTTGCAAGTATATAGAAATAATCTCTAATGATTGGCTTTTTACACTAGGACAAATTTAAGTTTGAGATGTAAATCCTGGAAAAGTTGTTCCTAGACTGTGATTGGTGAAACTTGCTGTTTGAAGTAAAAGCTCATAGGATTTTATTTTTAGTTGTCTGATGGATCATAATCCATTGATAATCAATAATCCACCATCTGAGAGAAATGCCACAAGATACTCAGAGAGATTGTGATACTGGTGGGAAGGCAGCATCAGGAAAAGCTGAGAGGACAATTTTAGCCTCAGTCTAAGATGGGCTCCTCCTGGCTCAGTTTCCCCATTATGTTCCTTTGAAAAAGAATGTTACCCACCTGGCTATTTCTGAGTCTGGTTATGAGGTGGATTTGATACTGCATGATTGGAAAACTGAATTATCTGAATCCAAGAAGAGCTAAGGAAGTTTTATCCTCTCACATCTGGGCCCTGCAGTCTTTTCTGTCAGATCTGTGTCTTCCAGACTAAAGTCCATTCACCTACAGTTGATAGCAAACAACGGGTACCAGCCAATGTCCCCCTCATCATTCCCTGGATGCAGCCTGTGCTCAATTTGTCAACCTCTTCTTTGGGACCCACTTGAAGCAGAGCAGCTTTATGCCCCTTGCCAGCAGGAAGCAGTTTCAGAACCCGAGACCTTTGCCCCTTACCCCAAAAGAATTTGGGTCACATTTGTTTGAAGGGAAAATGATGAGGATGGGATCTAGATCCCAAAAAGGAAAAACTCTGGACTTTCCCACATGGCCAAATCTCTGGTATTTGCCTGAGGTTATAATCTCCATCAACTGGCCTTTTGTTATTGCCTACACTCAACCTTCCAATTCTCTGTTCCTTCCATTGTCTTACTTCCCTATGGCCCCAGGCCACTTCCCACCTTTAATCCTAGCTAGGCTCCATCTTCCCTTGGCCTCATGGTCCAGGTCCCTGGAGTTCTGTTCACCTCAGCTTACTGGCCATTCCCATCCAGATCTCTTTAGAACCCTCCTCCAGTCACCCCAAACTACTTGGCCACTCCTAGATCCCTCCCACAGTCTTTCTGTATATAAGGTCCATCTTGTCACCATTAAGGTGCTTAGATTCTTAAAATCTAGCCAATAGCTCACTAATGTTCAGACTCCTTAAGAGTCTGGCAATATGGTGGATCTTTAATAAACCTTGTCTTTGACTGAAAAAAATTATAAATAAATAAATAGAGAGAGAGAGAGAGAGATAAAAGTGTAATCCAGATAGGGAATTCTAGTAAACAATTGCCAGTAATAGTAATTCACATGGATATTGCACTTTATGGACCATAAAGTACTTTCATCCTGACAGTCTTTTAAGGCAGATAAGGTAGGTAATTAGTATCCTCATCTTGCTTATGAGAAAGCTGAAGTTGTGAAAGATGAAATGACTTGTTCATGGTCACATAGCTAGGAATTACCAAGACTGGATTTGAATCCAGGCCTCCTAATTCCAATACTCTTTTTATTATACAATATTAATCCTACTATGTCAGGTAGATTAGTTACCACTGTCTAAATGAAGCCTTTGCTGATCCCTCCAAACAATTGTCCCCTCTCCCCAAACTACCTTTGATCTAATTACTGTATATGTACCATTATATTTGTGCTGTGTATATTATTGCATTTTATAATATTTATTATAATGTAACATAATATTATTTATTATTATTTGTTGCATATTAGCCCTAGCAAAAAGAAATCTTTGGAAAGGGTGAACTCAGAATGAAAAAATGAGGCAGAGAGATGTTAAATAATTTGCACAGAGTCAAACAGCACATAAGAGCTTGAGATATGATTTGAACTCAGGTGTTCCTGGCTCCTAAATTGAGCACTTTATCCATTGTGCCTTATCAGTAAAGCACAAATCATTCTATGATAGGTCCTACCAAGCTATAAAGGATTTAGGTACAGGTCTAGCAATGGCCTGAATAAATATAGTCAATGGACCAGCCCAAATAAGCTCAAGGAAATTCATCTCGATATTTACTTCAGGATCATGATGTTTCATCTATAGCTACTCACAACTAGAATAAGGCATAAAGGAAGGAACATCTACACTGGCTGACACTATGATCACTCTGTGGCAAGCCCTCATCACCTCACATCTAGACTATTGTGATAGCCTGCTGGTGGGTTTGCTTGCCTCAAGTCTCTGCCCACTTCCAATCCATCCTCCACTGACCAATCATATTGCTCTTCTACTCAGTAAATTCCAATGACTATAGCCTCCAGGATCAAATACAAAATGCTTTAATTTTTCATTCAAAACCATTCATCACTGAGCCTCCTCATTCCTTTTAAGTCTTCTATCCAGTGATACTAGCTTCTGGGCTGGTCCATAAATAAGACACTACATCTCTCAGCTCTCTGCAGTTATTCTGGCTTACCCCCATCCCTGGAATACTCTCTCTTCTCACTTCTTCCTCCTGGCTTCCCTGGCTTCCTTTGAGTTCCAACTAAAATTGTATCTTTTATAAGAAATCTTTCTCAATAGTTCTTAATTCTAGTGCCTTCCCTCTATTAATTATTTCCTATTTATCCCATATATTGCTTGTTTGTCCATGTTCATTTGCTTGATATCTCCCCCAATGGAATGTGAGCTTCTTGAGGACAGGGACTGCCTTTTGTTTGTTTTTGTATACCTACAGTGTCTGGCACATAGCAGCTACTTAATAAATGTTTATTGACTGACTGACAAGTATATTTTTACTACACAAACTACTTTCATATACAGCCTCTCATTTGGTTCTTTCATGAACCCAGGAAAGGATATAGAGCAAAGATGACTATCCTCATTTTTCAGATGACTGAAAAGAAAAATGACTTGACCAAGGTCCTGCAGGCAGTAAACAAGACCAGGACCCAAACTCAGAGCTTCTGACTCACCACCTTGCACTCTTTTCATTGCATTAGTCCTGGGTGTTAGGATGAAAACAAGGATGAATTCCATCTAGTCTAACCCTCCTTATTTTATAGACAAAGAAGTAAGCCCAAGAAGTTTAAGCAAGTTGCACAAAGTCACACAGGTAGAAGTAGTATAATGAATAGAGTGCTGAATTTGGAGTTAGGAAGACCTAAGTTCAAATCTTGCTCAGATACTTACCAACTTTGTGACCCTGGGCACCTCTCAACTTTGATTTGCTCATCTGTGAAACAGTTATAATAATAGTATTTACCTTATATAGTTGTTGTGAGATCAATTGAGATAAAATATATAAAATTATTTGTAAAACTTAAAGTTTTATGTTGTTATTGTTTAGTTGTCACAGTCATTTTTGATTCTCTGTGACCCCATTTGGAGTTTTCTTGGCAAAGATACTAAAATAGTTTACCATTTCCTTCTCTAGCTCATTTTACAGATAAGGAAACAGGTTAACAGGGCAAAGCAAGCTGCCCAGGGTCACACAGCTTGTAAGTATGTGAAACTGGATTTGAACTCAAGTATTTCTTACTGCAGGCCCAGCAGTCTAACCATTGTACCATCTAGCTGACTAAAGTGGTACAGAAATACAAGTTATTATTAATGTTAAGGTAGAATTTGAACATAGGTGCTCTATCACCAAATCTGTCACTCTTTCCACTATATCATATTGTTTGTACATAAGATGGCCCAGGTAAATATCTGTTGATTGCTTTTGACTTTGGTTTCCTTACTTCTCATATCAACCTACAACCATCTGATGTCTTCTTTGAGTTTTTGAGCTGAACTATCTCACTATGGCTCCCTCTATCCTTTCTGTTCCTCAAGCTCTACCATTTAGTCTGAGAAAGAGCATTATGAAGGCTGTGTATTGCAGAAAGAGAGGCTCTTCCCTGACCTAATTACTATCTATGTGACCCTGGGCAAGTCATTTCCCTTTTTGTGCTGTTATTTGCTCATCTATAAAATGAGAAGGGCTTGACCACCTCTAAGATCCCTTTCATCATTAAATCCTATGATCCAGTGCATGAGGTCTTTATCTCTCCCTACCTTTTCACCCACACTTCCTCCAAACTGTAGCCAAGTCATGAATAGAGGGATATTTCATTAGCGGGCAATAAAGGGTAAGCAATATTATTCTCTACTAAGCAGCACTCATACTGCCCTTCAGGAGTAAGACAGGCTGTAAATTATTTAGAAAAAAAAGTCACATTTTATTCAGCTGGAGAAAAAGATTGGGGCTCAGAGGCAAGAGTGGTAATACAAGAATTTCTTTCTTTCCTAGAAAAAGGAAGAGGACCTATCAGTTAATTTGAACAAATGACAATGGGTGGCAGTTCCTTTCAGAGTCCTGTCTTAGAAAACTCTTAATGGAATGTAACCAGACATTGAAATCTTTGTCTCCGATAATACCCATCATACTGCTCTCTCCATACTCCTAAGCAGCAACCTTCAGAGGATATGTCCACAAGAGACTTCTCCACAAAGCCACAGCATGACAGAGGGCAGAGAGCCCCAGATCTAGTGTTCAAAATGTGACTTTTGTCTTCCAGCTTTGCTGTGTATAAGCTACATAAGCTGGAGTAAATTACTTCCCCTCTCGGTCTCATTTTCTTAAAATGCTGTAAGATTTAAAGCCAGGGAGAAACTTTTATCAGCTAGGCCAACTCCTTCATTTTACAGAAAAGGAAACTGAGGCCCAGAAGGAGACAAGTAATTTGTGTAAAGTCATAGAGCTATGTAACAACAATGACAACAACTAATATTTATATAGCACTGTAGGGTTTACAAATATCTCATTTAAGATTCACAATTGCTATGATAGGATGGAGTTGATATTATTATCTACATTTTAAAGATGAAAAAACTGAGGTTAAATGACTTGACCAGGGTACCACAGCTAGTAAGTGTCTGAGGCCAAATTTGAACTCAGGTTCTCTTGATTCTGGGTCCTGAGCTCTATCTCCTGTGTTAGCTGTGCCTAGCTAAATGTCAGAGTCAGAATTTGAACTTTGATCTTTTGAAGCTAAATCTAATGTCTATTCCTCTCTGTCATTCCATTGCTTCTCTGTCAAGTCAGTCATCAAGCATTTGCTATGGGCCAGTCATTGTGCTAAGCACTGGGGATCAAAGAAAGGCAAAAATAATCCCTGTCCTGAAGGAGATCACATTCAAATGGGGAGACAATGCAAACAACTATGAACATGCAAAGAATGTACAGGATAAATTGGAGCTAGTCTCAGAGGCAAGGCACTAGTATTAATGGGGACCAGGAAAAGTTTCTGCAGAAGGTATGATTTGAGCTGAGACTTGGAAAAAAAATATATCAATGCCAGGAAGCAGTTATGAGGAGGGACAGTTTTTCAGACACAGGGGAAAGCAAGTAAAACTACACAGTCTTTGGAGTGTCTTGTGAGAGGAATAGCAAGGAAGCCAGGGTCACTGGATCATTACAGATTACAGGAAGGGAAGTAAAGTGTAAGAAGACTGAAAAGGTAGGAAGGTGCCAAGTAATTAAGGGCTTTAAAGGCCAAACAAAAATTTTTGTATCTGATCCTGGAGGTGATAGGGAACCTCTTAAATCAGAGAATGAGGTGATATGGTCAGAGCTACACTTTAGGAAGATCACTTTGGCAATCGAATGGAGGATGCACTAGAGAGGGGAGAGACTTGTGGTATAGGGACCAACTAAAAAGCAATAGTCTAAATGTGAAGTGATAAAAGCCTGAATCAGCATAGTGGAAATGTCAGCGGAAAGGAGGAGTCATATATAAGGGATGTTTCAAAAGTAGAATTGGCAGGACCTGGCAACATATTTGAAATATGTTGGGGAGGGGTGTGTGAGAGGTCAAAGGTGACACCTCGGGTGATGGGAAGGATGATGGTGTCTTTTGACATTAATAAGGAAGTTAGGAAGAGCTTTTTTGGGGAAAGGTAATGAGTTTAGTTTTGATTATGCTGAATTTATGACATCTATGAGAGACATACACTTCAAGATGTCCAGTGGGCAGGTGGAAATGTGATACTGGAGGTCAGGAGGGTGAATAAAAAAGCTGATAATTATCTGCAAAGAGATGATAATTGTATTTATATACCTGATGAGGTCACCAAACAAAGAAGTAGAGAGAAAGAGAAAAAGAGGGCCCAGGAAAGAGCCTTGGAGAAAACATGGTTAGTGGTCATGTGCTGGAAGAAGATCCAGCAAAGGAGACTGAGAATGAGAGGGTCAGACAGGTCAGAGGAGAACCGGCAGAAAAGAGTGAGTTGAAATCCTAGACAGAAGAAAGTAGCAAGGAGAAAAGTGTGATCAACAGTGTTAAAGGCTGAAGAGAGGTAAAGAAGGACTGGGATTAAGAAAATTAAGAAAATATTTGGCAATTAAGAGACCACTGATAACTTTAGAGAAATATATTTTTTGCCCATGTCACAATGTTCTAGTGGAAACAAAATGAAATAATGGGTGTAATACACTTTGCAGTGACATAAAGATGAAATAGAGAGGCAGTATGGTGTAGTCAAAAGAAGGCTGGCCTTGGTGTCAGGAAGACCTGGGTTCAAATCATGCCTCTGATGTGTACTTGCTTTGTGACCATGGTACAAGTGGACACAATCTCTTAGAGTCATGAAGACAGTACATAAGACTATAAATTACAGAGGAGTTGCTGGTTTGCTTCGGTAGAGGGAGTTTCTGCTGTGGGAGACACCATACAGATGAAATCAAAGATTTAGACCAAAGCACAAACACACACTCACACATACACCTATCATATACAGTAGATTGGAAGTTCCTCAAAAGACAGGTCTATTTTTCATTTTGTCTTCAAATCCCAGAAGCCAGTGTAGTGCTCTGCACATAGCAGCCACCAAAATGTGTGTTGAATTGAATTGGGAAAGCATAAAGCACTTGAGACCTTCAGAGTTTCATTGAGATTGAAAAGGGAAGTATTAGAAATGAAGTTACTTGATTAGCTAGGTGGGTACATAGATTGGGTTAATTTTTATTCATTGGAATAATGCCCTAAATTCTTCCCCACTGTATTACCAGAGTGGAAAGAGAACTGGATTTCTCTCACTACTTGCAGTAACTGTGTGAAACTGGGAAGGTCATTTAACTTATTTGGGCATTGAAAATGAGGAAGTCATACTATCTGATCCCTGAGGTCGCTTCCAGATCTAAATCCTATCATCCAAGATCCTCAAATGAGTTTGAAGCTTACACTCTTACATCTATGGCACAGATAAGTAGGGCATTGTTTGTTCAAATTAGAATAAATTAAACAACATAGAACATTTTAGGAAACATCCTAAGAACAGTTTTCCAGTAGAATGAAAATTAGCTGTTCCACCTCTACCAACAAGAAAGGACAACAATAGCAACAATGGGAGGAATTTAAGGTAGACTAAGTTCTGTTGTACTTTAGGGTTGTCAGACTGACCTCAGTTATTATTATAGGAGCCTGTAAAGCCACCTTCCCCAAAGACCTTTAGGTATAGAAAGGCCATCATCTTTCTAAAATGGCATAAAAACAATCTATCTAGAGGCAGGAGGATGGATTAGATGACCTCTTAAGGATCTTGTCAACCTTAGAGCTCTATGATCAGCAAAATGCTAACTTTCCTTCTTTGCACAGTAGGGAAGAAACACTTAGGGTTTATTATTCCTCAAGGAAGGATGTGCTGAAAATGTAAACAGATTCAAGCTGAATTTATGCTCCATAATGAGAATCATGTTCAAATATCTCTTCAGACTTGGAGTCAGAAGACTTGAATTCCACCATTTACTAGCTGTGTGGTCTTGGCAACTATATTATTTTTTTCACTCATATTCAGCATCACATAGAGTGGTTTGCAAGATGCTTAACAAATGTTTACTTCCCTTGTTTGGTGGTTATTCTTCCTAAAGGAATGAAACACCAAAACAGATAATCATATTCCATAATATTCCATAAGTGTATTAGTAAGTTAAAATACAAAGTGACTTTTGAGGTCTGAAAAGGAAAGTCATTATGAATGGTGAGGGGGTGGGGATTTGGAATGACTATATGAAAGAGATAGTATTTGAATTGTACTTTAAAGATCTATGAGAGAAAAAAGGAAGCAAAGGACATTTCAGACATGGTTCCTGGTTAAGCAGGAGTACAGAAATGTGAGAGCACAGCATATTTTCCCGGTAGGCATAGAACAGTCCAGTTAAATGAGAAGACTGAATGTATAGAAGAGATTGACTTGAGATAAGCCTGGAAAAATAAAGTTGTGCAGGCCCATCAGTGCCTACAAGAAGGAAATGAACTACACTTGGAATGTAATTGAGAGTTACTGAAGACTTTTGCACAGAGTATTGATACTACCAGATATCTGTATCTGAAATATAATTCTGGCAGCAGTAAGAAGGATGGAATCAGGTGAGGGTACTGAAGAGGGGAAGGCCTGATAATGAGGCTCATTGCAATAATTCAAGCAGATGAGAGTCTGAACTAGGGCAGTAGCAGTGGTACTAGACAGGAGGGGATAGAAGTAAGATATTTTGCAGAAATGAAACTGACAGGATTTAGGAACTGATTAGATGTGTGAGACATGAGGAAGAGGAAAGAATAAAAGATAAGCAGCAGAGTCACAGTTTGAACCCAGATCCTCTTACTCCACCTCATCCAGTGGTAAGGACAAAAATAGGTGCTTCTTATAGCCTTTATCTGAAGAAAACATTTTTGAGGAAGTTGTGTGGGGCCCAAGATGGATGCAGCTCAGGGTTAGCCATCGTAGAGTTCCCTGTTCTTCAGTGTGTTTCTTCTTCTCTTCTCATCATTTGAAAAATTCAGGCTTCTATAGGGAAATTGCTTCCTAGAAATCAAGGCAGGGAAAAACCTGACGATTTCTTGCTGAGAAGTAATAATTAAGGCCTGGGAAGGAGGCAATCTGCATACATTATTGCAAGTTATGCCAACAGAATGTCAACATTTGTGTTAGAAGTAATCCCGAGTTGCAATTACTATGGGGGCCAGCTCTGCATCCCCAGGCAGTGCCCCTGGTACTAATTGCATGGGAGGTTATTGCCTGTGGAGGGGTGGCTGGAAAACATATGGCCTTGAAGGTCATTATGTCAAGAATGAGGCTGAAAAAGAGATCCAGGGTGGAAGGGGTGAAGAGGAAAGGGTATAGAGTGTGCTAGACAGGGCTGAAAATCAGCATAATTGTGAAGTTAGCCAATTCAATAAACATTGATTGAGCATCAACTAATAATAACAATAACTCATATTTCTATAGTGCTTTAAGGTTTATAAGATAGTTTTTTCAGAGCAGCCTTGAAAGGAGATACTTCAAATTATTTTATCCGTAGTTTTCCAGATGAGGAAACTGAGGCTCACTGTGATGAAGTGATTCGTATAGTCACGCAGCTAGCCACTGTGAGCCAAGACTCATTGTTCTTTCAACTCTATAATCCTGGCTCACACACTTGTGTGTCCTTTTTTTATTTCTGTAGAAAGAGTTCTTAATCTTTTTTATGTTGGAGATGTCTTTTGTAGCCTTGTGGACACCTTTGAAGAATAGTGGTTTTACATGCATAAACTAAAATATATAGGATTACAAAGTAAACCAGTTATACTGAAATAAAGTTGATTTTTTAAAATTTTTAGATCCCATGTTAAGAGACTCTGCTAGAAGCTACGAAGTTCAATAGAGTATGATTTCTGCCTTCAGGGGGATCATCTAGTTAGGGAAGATAGGACGAACCCACATGAGAAAATAATAAACTGAATGAAGCTGTCTATGCTAAGCGATTACAGGAAAAGTGAGGACAGTCACAGATCAGCTCACTCTAGGCTGGAGTGGTTAGGGAAGGCTTCATGTAGAGGATGGAACTGGAGCTGGGCCTTGAAGGATAGGTGATATTTATACAGAAAGAGAGGTTGAGTGAAAGCATTCAAAGATGAAAGACTATAAAAGGCCTGTGCTGGTAATAATATGTATGCTCCAATCAAATTAATGAATCTGTATTAAGCAACTATGGCAAGCCCAGTCTTGTGCTATTTTTGCTGCTGTAAGGGGCCTAAGAAAAGGAGTAGGTACAGTTCTGTCTTTATTGATCCTGCAGATTAGGGAGACAGAACTAATTGTAAGACAGGGATTCTTTTTTTAAAAACATTTATTATTTATTTATTTTCAGCATTCTTTTCTTTTTAAATTTTGAGCTCCAAATTCTTTCCTGACCTTTAGGCCTTCCCTTAACCACTAAGAGGTGAGCAATATATCAATTATACATATGAAATCATGCAAAACATATTTCCATATAGTGATAGTTGCAAAAAAGCAACTATCTGGAGTCAGAAAGACCTGAATTTGAATCTTGTCTTTGGTATTTACTAGCTGTAAGAAAAATAAAGGGAGAAAACTGTATTTCATTTTGCACTCAGAGTTCATCAGTTCTCTCTCTAGAGGTGGATAACTTATTTTTTTATCATGAGTTCTTTGGAATTGTTTTATATCATTTTATTAAACACAGTAGCCAAGTCTTTCACTATAACATTGCTGTTACCATACACAATGATCTTGAAATTCTTTCAAAAACAAAATAAAACATGGCAGGACCTATATGAACTGATACAGTTTGTATCACTTCATATAGGTCCTGCCATGTTTTGTTTTGTTTTGTTTTGTTTTTCTGAAACTACTCCCTCATCATTTCTTATAGAAAAATAGCATTCCATCACAATCATATGCCACTCAATGTTCAGCCTTTCCCCAATTGAAGAGCATGCCTCTCTTTACCAGAATAAAAACAGCTGCCAAAAATATTTTTGTACATGTAGCTCCTTTTTTTTTTGTTAGTGACCCAGTAGTGGTATTTCTGAGTTAAAAGATATGTACACTTTCATAGCCCTTTGGGTATAGTTCCAAATTGTTTTTTAGAATGGTTGGACCAATTCACTACTCCACCAATAGTTCATTAGTGTTATTTTCCACTCCTCCCTTCCAGCATTTGTCATTTTTAATAGGTGCAAAGTGGTACCTCAGTTGTTTTAATTTTCATTTCTCTAATCAATATTGATTTAGAACATTTTTGTATGACTATTGCTGGCTTTGATTTCTTCTTCTGAAAACTACCTGTTTATATCCTTCGACCATTTATCAATTGAGGAATGGTTTTTATTTTTATAAATTTGATTCAGTTCTATACTCAGCACATAGTTAAGAAATGAAGTCTTTACCAGAGAAATTTGCTGTAAAATGTTTGATATTACTTCATTGTCTATGGTACCTTTTGGCAAAATGAAGTTTACCTATTTAACTCTTTTAATTGGGTGTGTTTTTGCTTTCACTTTCTTTAAGATTATAATTGCTACCCCTGCCCTTTTTACTTCAGCTGAAGCACATTAGATTCTGTTCCAGACCTTTATTTTAACTCTTTGTATATTTTTCTGTTCCAAGTGTGTCTCTTCAAACAACATATTGTTGGATTCTAGTTTCTAATCCATTCTGCTGTCTGCTTCCATTTTATGGATGAGCTCATCCCATTCACATTCACAGTCATGATTGAAGTATATTTCTCTCCAACTCATTTTCTTCTCTTTCTTTTTCTCCCTCTCTTTTTATACTGTTCCTCCTCAAAAGTCTATTTTGCTTCTTAGCACTGCCTCCCTTAATCTGTCCTCCATTTTGTCACTACCACCACCCCTTTCTTTTTATCCCATTTCCTTCCTATTTCCCTCTTAGCTAAGTTATATTTCTATATACAACTGAGTGTGAATATAGATATTCTTCCTTCTTTAAACCAGTTCCAGTGAGAGTGAAGTTTAAGCATTGTCCCCAATTCCCCCTATTTTCCCCTCCATTGTAAAAAGTTTTTCATGCACACCTCTTGTATGTGAGAAATTTTTCCCTGTTCTACCTCTCCTTTCCCCCATCTCCCAATGCATTCCTCTTTCTCACTCTTTAATGCTTATTTTTTGGAGATCACACCAACATAATTGACTCACATGCATGCCCTCTGTATAAAATCCTTTTAACTCTCCTAATAATAATAAATTTCTTAGGATTTATTTGTATCATCAACTGTGTATGTAAACAGTTTAATATTGAGTCTTTTATGGTTATTCTTTCATGTTTACTTATTTATTATTTTTTTTTTTATTTTTAGGGAGTTGGGGTTAAGTGACTCTCCAAGGGTCACACAGCTAGTAAGTGTCAAGTGTTTGGTCTGAGGCTGGATTTAAACTCAGGTCCTCCTGACTTCCAGGACAGCGCTGTATCCACTGCACCACCTACCTGCCCTTCAGGTTTACTTTTTTATGCTTCTCTGGAATCTTGTGTTTGTATGTTAAGCTTTCTATTCAGCTCTGGTATTTTCATTAGGAGTGCCTGAAAGTCTCCTATTTCATTAAATATTCATCTCTTCCCCTAAAGGATTATACTCTGTTTTGCTAGGTAGATTATTCTTGGTTGTAATTTTAGCTCCTTTATCTTCTAGAATACTATATTCCAATCCCTCTGCTCCTTTAATGTGGAACCAGATAAATCTTATGTGATTCTGACTGTGGCTTCACAATATTTGAATTATTTCTTTTTTGTCTGCTTACAATATTTTCCCTTTGACCTGGGAACTCTGGAATTTGGCTATAATATTCCAGAGAGTTTTCATTTTGGGATCTCTTTCAGGAGGTGATCAATGGATTCTTTCAATTTCTATTTTACCTTCTGGATCTAAGGTATTGGGACAGTTTTCCTCGAGAATTTCTTGAAATTTGACATGTAGGCTTTTTTTTTTATCAAGGCTTTCAGGTAGTCCAATAATTTTAAATTATCTCTTCTCAACTTGTTTTCCAGGTAAGTTGTTTTTCCGATGACATTTAACATTTTTTTTCTATTTTTAACATGTTTTCTATTTCTTTTCATTCTTTTGATTTTGTTTTATTATTTCTTGATGTCTTATGGAATCATTAGCTTCCTTTTTCCCAATTCTAATTTTCAAGGAATTATTTTCCTTAGTGAGCTTTTGTACCACACTTTCTATTTAGTCAATTCTACTTTTAAGGAGTTCTTTTCTTCAATGAATTTTTGTACCTCCTTTCCATTTGGCCCTTCTGCTTTTTTTAAAATGTCCTTTTCTTCTGTGAGTTTTTGTGCCTTTTACTTTTAGGCCAATTCTGTTTTGTTTTATTTTTTTTAAGACGTTATTTTCTTCAATTTTTTGTGCCTCCTTTATCATACTGTTAATTCTCTTTTCATAATTTTCTTTCTCTCATTTCTATTTCCATTTTTTTCCTCTACCACTCTTGCTTCTTTCTTTAACTCTTCCAGGGATTCTTGCTGGGCTTGTGTCCAATTAGCATTTTTAAGGCTTTGTTACTATTTGCACATGTTGTCTTCTTCTGAGTGTATGTCTTGGTCTTCCCTGTAACTATGGCAGCTTTTTATGGGCAAGTTCTTTTTGTTGTTGTTGTTGTTGTTGTTGTTGTTGTTGTTGTTGTTGTTGTTGTTTGCTCATTTTCCATCCTATTTCTTGACTTTGAACTTTATGTTAAAGTTGTGCTCTGCTCTCCTAGACTGTTGAGAGACACTATCCTAAGTTTCAGGGGGTTTTGTACTGCTATTTTCAGAGTTCTGGTAGTCCGCAAGTTTTTGGTGCTTCCAAGATGATGTGATCCTGGGAGAGGTATGGTAACTGTTGTCATGATCTGTACTCTGCTCTTTACCCAGGAGGGCCCTCTGCCCCCCTATAGCTCCAAGTAGTAGTGTTATTCTTTGCCTTAGAACTGGAATCAGAGCTCCTGCTTCCTCGTGACTGACCACCAGTAATCCTTTCTACCCTGGAACTATAACAGAGAATTGCATGTGAGCGGTAGAGTTGCCATTCAGCACCAGTTGTATCCAGTGTCAGCAAAAGGTTCCCTATAATCACTTTCTTTCCAGTTGGCTGACCTCCTTACCATCTCTGGGCTGAGAACTTTTCAAGCTAGTGCTGCTGCCACCACTGTCACGACAGTCTCTATTATTCTGTACACATACTCCCCAGGCCAGTACCCAACCAGGTGTTACAGAACTCTCCTGCTGACCTCTTAAGTTTTCTTAGGCCAGGAAAATATCTCACCTTGTTGTTGACTCTGCCCCTCTAAAATCTGATTTGAAACATAATTTTCAAGTTGCTTGCAGGGAAATGTTGAGAGTTCAGCTAGGTTGCTGCCTCTAATCCACCATCTTGGTTTTGTTCCCCCAAAGCAGGAATTCTTAACATGAGTTTGGTGACCTTTTTTCCTGCAGTACTTTGATAACTATTTTAATATAATTGATTTCCATTGAAATCTCCTGCATTTTATTTTATTCATTTCATAACATTATTATGAGAAGAGGTCCATAGAATTCACCAGGCTGCCAAAGGGGCCCATGACACAACAATGATTAAGAACCCCTGTGATAGGCAAAGGGTAAGAGGGCAATGAGTTAGAACAGAATTAAATGGTAGGTCAAATGATGCTGCGTATAAGATAAATAGGACATCAGAAAATTGAGAGATCAGTGTGGGATGGAAGAACCCCAGAAATGGGGCTCTTATGGAGGAGGTGGGATTGAACCAAAATAAAGAAAGGAGAACAAACCAAAGTGCAGAAGACATAAATAGATCAACTTTGTTAAGTTGCTAGATTTAATTTATACCTAATAATGAAAATAAACTATGTAATAATTCACAGTTTCTTACACAATTCTTTTTTCTTCTTTATATATTGGAATGTTTATTTGTTAATTACATCAAAAGCACAGAAGTGGGAATAAGACCAGTTTACTTAGATGCCCATGTATTGGTTGAACTGATAACAGGCGTAATGATAATAGAAATATTAGTATCAGAAGGGACATCAGAATGTCAGTCCTGAGAGGAAGCTTAGAATATTAAGCCTGAGAAGAATCTAAACTGATAGAGCTCAGAGGGACACCAACACCTAAAATGTTAGACTATGAAACCTATCATGTTAGGGATAGAAGCAGGGGAATATTGAAACATTTAAACTGACACAGGAGAGCCCATTGTAAAATTTTCAATGGGAGCTTTACACTTTAGAAATTAACAAATGCTACAAATAAGGACTTGGTTTATTTTGCTTGTTGTCTAGACTTAAGAAAGTGATGGAGGAAATGTTAGTAATTCAGGTTAAATTTAAATGTATTTCATGCTGCACGTTTTCAGTTTTTTGTTGTTTTTTTCTTTTTTGTCAGAGATCTAGTTATTAAACATTTACTAGCACAGCACTGGAAAAGAGATTTTAGAGCATAGAACACCAGAACTAGAAGGGATTCTAGAGCTCACCCAGTCTCTCTCTCTCTCTCTCTTACAAATAAGGAAACTGAGGTCTAAGTTTAAATGTCTTGCCTAAAGACACATCGCTAAATGACATGGTCAGGACTTGAACCGTGATCTTCTGAGTCTGAGTCCATAATTTTTTTCTCCTATTTCACCCCACTTTCCTACCTCCTACTTTCACCTAATGTGGAATACTTGCAGAATAGCTTATCTCTCCAGTGACTCTACCTCACCACAGCCTTGAGATTCCCTCTAAAGTTTATTTTATATTGATACTCTCTCATTCAGAGGAGATCAAATTAAAGCACATAAAAACAAAAATAAAAACCTCACTGCTAAAGGAAAAAAGATATTAATTTAGCTGAAGAGAGTTGGAGAAAAGAAGGGAGAGGTAAAAAGGACCGGACTCCTAATATTCTGTTTCCTCCAGGATATGAGTGAGGTGAGGGGGAGAAACCTTGAGTCTTATCATGCTGCTAGCAACTTCTGTATAAAACCAGGCTTGTCATGGAACTGAGAATCAACAGATCTGTTCTGGGCTAGCACTAATGCTCTGTGACCATGGGTTGGTCACTTTCCATTTATGAAACTCAGTTACCTCCTGACTACAAATGAAGAGAGTAGGATTTGATGACCTCTATGTGTTTTTCCATCTCTACACTTCTGGGAGACAACATGCATCCATCTGAATCAGACGTGGTCTTCCCTTTCCTTTCCCTCAGGTTAGGCCTGAAGCCCCAAACTCCATGGGATGGAAGGTTTGGTAAAGTAGGGGAGAGCAGCAGGCCTCAAGCTAACTTCAAACCTAACAAGGCTGATCATAAAGGCTTGTCCTTAAGCCCAGCAGGAGAAGCAGAGGAGAGGGGCCATAATTAATGGCACATCAGAGCTCACCAATCGAAGTGGCTAACAAGACCCTGGCTGCTGCCTGGTTGTTCCCTCCTTACCTGGAGGGAGCTGGCAGCAGCAGAAGTGGGAGGCAGGGGAGCCCTCTGGAGCTGCCATATCTTGATTAGTTCCTGTCCCTTGGACTCAAGCCCTCTTCTCCCCAGGACCAGTGGGCTAAGGCTCCTTCAAAGATAGCGACAATTGGCAGGAAACTCTCCATCATGATCAGTAGCTGACTCCAGCAGGGTCAGAATGTTGACTTAGAAAATTACTGTTTTCCTAGTGTCTGAATAAATCCAGTACCAGACCCTGGGCTGCTCAGGTTTACAGGATTTAATTTAGAGCAATTGATTTATCCTCTGTGGACAGGTGGACTCTATAAAGAATTTTTCGGACAGGATTTATGGCAGGTTTTTTACAGCCCGGTGAGCCAAAGGCTCCGTCTGAGCCGACAAGCTCCCCTGATCCCTGCAGGGTCCAGCCTAGACAGACAGTGTTCCCTGCAGGAGAGCAGAAGGCTGACAAACCCAAGCAAAGCCTGCAAAAAAAGTCAATCCTGAGTCAAAGTAGGAAAGTGAGAATGGACAGGAAAGTGTTTACCTGGAGATTCCAAGTACAACAAGAGACCTAGGTTCTGGTTATAGCCTTACCCTGTGTGACCTCTGGCAAGACAGTCTACCTTTATCCTCATTGATCCATATGTGGAGAAAAAGGGGAAGTAAGTATTTATATAGCACCTACTATGTTCCAAGCTCTTTATAAATATTATCTCATTTGATCTTAACAACAACCCTATGAGGAAGGTGCTGTTATTATCCCTATTTTACAGTTGAGGAAACCAAGGCAGGCAGAGGTTGAGTGACTTAACCAGGGTCATATAGTTAGCAAGTAGCTGAGGCTGCATTTGAACTCAGGTGTTCCGGACTCCAGGCCCAGTGCTCTACCTCCTACACCACCTAGCAGCCTGTAGATAGAAAGGAAAAAGGCACAAAAGACCTACAGAAATTCATATGTATTACAGTGTAATTAATCTGCTAATGACCAAATATTGGATCCAGTTATTCAGCCAGCTCCAAATAAAGAAGGAAAGGAGAGAGAAAGGAAAGAAAGAAGGATGGAAGGAAGGAAGGAAGGAATGAAGGAAGGAAGGAAGGAAGGAAAGAAAGAAGGAAATAAGAATTTATTAAGAGCCTACTTTGTGACAAGGATTCTTGCTAAGCTCTTCACTAATATCTCAGCTATTCCTCGCAACCCTGGAAGGTAGTGGTTATTATTATCCTTATTCTACTTTTGAAGAAATTGATGGCAGACAGAGATTGCCCAGGGTCAAACAGCTAGTGAGTGTCTAAGGCTAGATTTAAACTTAAGTTTTCCTGATTCCAGGCCCAGAATTCTACCCACTATGCAACCTAGCTGCCTCTAAGATAAGTTACTGGGATAGAGTTTCCTTCTTGCCTGGAAACAGAGGGATAGACTAGTTGACTTATAACAATTACTTTCATCCCTGGAATGTATGTGTGTTGGGGAGAGGGGATAGGTTAGAGTTAATATTGAAGGTTGTATCATGGCTCCAGAAGAATATTTCCTAGATGCTATAGAAATCTGCTGAACCCCTTACTTGACATTCAGTGTTCAGGCATACTTACATCACTAAATGGCCGGCTGTTGCTGCCATATGCTGGTCCCTAGCCTTCACAATGACTCTCCAGGGAAGTTGTTTCACCACAGTATGGAATGCCTGGCCCAATTTTCCTCAACAGCCCTGGCAAAGAGCTCTGTGTTCCTTCTGCCTGAAAGGTGCTATGTAAATAGAAAGGATTAATTACTATAATTAGTTTTATTCTCTGGTTTCTTGGCAAAGAGTAGCCCCACCTTACTCTCCAATGAAACTGACTCAAAATTCATCCATTTCAGACACTAACATGATAAAAGAAAACAAAAGTGAATGAGTTTATAACAACACATTAGCTGTATGACCCTGGGCAATTCATATAACCTCTTTGAGAATCATTCTCTTCATCTATACTTCAAAGAGGAGGTTTCGTTGCTATGCATACTTCCTCCACCAACACAGATCATGAACTCTTGATAATTTTAATACAACTTCCTATGTGAGTTTCTGTGGCTAAAAAGCAATGATTATGAAGTTAAACCAGCCTACCTAACCATGTCATGAAGTACCATGACACAAAAGAAGGACATTGGACTTTATATCAGGAGACACGTGGGTGCCAATCCCACTGTTCATACTAGCTACCTGGCCATAAACAAGACACTTTACTTCGTCTAAAAAATGAGCATAATAATACCTGAAAAGTGAAGAGGTAGAGAGGATAAAGTGCTAGGTTTGGACACTGGGTTCAAATTCCTTCTCTGACACTTAGCAGCTGGATGATAATAAGCAAGTCATAAATTCTCTTTGAACTTCAGAAAACTTTCTAATTCTATAAGCTGTAGATGAGTTTTTGTTTTCTTTGGTAATCACTGGGTTGTTTTGAGGCACAGATGACTATATGCATATACATGTGCATGTATGTATGTACATACACAAATTCAAGTATGTATATATACATATATGCATGTTTGTATGTATTTATTGCTTTGAAAACCATAAAGCATTACATAAGTATTGGAGCCACAAATTGGTCTGCTTTAGTAGTCACTGGGTTGTTATAAAGCTTAGATAGATAGATAGATGGATGGTTAGATAGATGGAAGATCATTGAAACTGGCATCAAAAGGTCTGGGTTTGAATGCTAGGTCCAACACTTATGTATAATTTTATGGTTTTCACATCTATGAATGCACACATATATTGACATATATGTGTTTGGAGGCATATACATATATAGAAAGGCCACACATAAACATATATTGTATATACACATATACATGTATGTATGTGTGTATGTAGTCATTACTTTGAAACTCATAAAGTGCTAAATAAGTGTTGGAGCCAGAATTCAAATTGAAACATTTTGATACCAGATCTAATGATCTTCCATTATACTATGCTGCCTCTAAGCCTATGATACGTTATTAACTGCTATGGGTTGGGCATGTGTTTGGATATTAGAAAACCCAGAAGAGAATGTAGGAAAATGATTATAACACACTTTAAGGAAGACTTTGAAGGGAAAAAAAATGGATCAAGGAGGAGAGGAAAAAAAAAAGTACTATAGAAAGGGCTGCCATCCATAAGTTCTGAACAGACAAAAAACAGGCTAATAATCTTTCATAGAACAGAAACTCTATTTTCCCAAGCCCTATAAATCAAAACTAGACTCTCCAATTTACTTCCAACTTGCTCCCAAAGTGATGTGCTGGCCTGAGGAACAGATTCCCAAATCAGTCATTTCTGGTTTTCTGACAAAGTCCAAAAGAAGGGGAATTGAACCATAATCTCTCCAGGGTAAGGATTCACCCTACAGTGATCCAGCCAAAGATTCTATTTAACCTTTCTTCTAAGAAAGGACTTGACTGGCACAGCCAGCACCCCTGTGATGATCAGCCAAGGCTAGTGAGCCATTGGGAGGGGCATGTGTTATATTCCAACAGTCCATGTCATAGAATCATAGTATTTAGAGCTGGAAGAGACTTAGGTATCATCTAGTCTAACCCTTTCATTTTATAGATTTCACTGAGTTCCAGAGAGGTTAGGTGAGATCCCCGAAGTCCTACAAGTAGGATAGGATAGGATAGGATAGGATAGGATAGGATAGGATAGGATAGGATAGGATAGGATAGGATAGGATAGGATAGGATAGGATAGAATAGGATGGGATAGTATGGGATAGGATGCTAAGGGTATAGGTTGGGATCAATGTGAAAGGATGAGATGGAATGAGATAGGATAGGAGAAAAAGAGTTTAAAATAATCATTTAAAGATTAATAACACAAAAAAGACATAAAGTGACATATGTGGTTGGAGGAAGGAAAGATTATTTCCCATCACATGGATAAGTTAAGGCTTCCTGGAGGAGGAGACATTTGAGCTGTACCTTGAAGGAATAGGACTTAAAACCCTTAATAAATGGAAGGTAGCTTGTTCCTCACCATAGGAAGTATTTAAGTAGAATACTTGATTTAATCAAATTCCTTTTCTCAAACATTAATCTAGTTCCCACAATAGGTAAGGCATTGTGCCAGGTGCTGTTGATGCAAAGGAACTTGAATCCGACTGTGTTACAACTTTCCAGGTGGGTCAGATTTTCAGTACTTTATTTTTTCCCATGAGTCTCTTTCCCAGCTGATAAGTGTATTCAAGTCAGTGAATATGAGTAGGCAGGTGGGAATAAATGTGAGTATGAATAAATAAATAAAGTCCAACTTCCCACTCTCAACTTTCAGATACACCTCTGTGTTGTATTCCCAATGTTCTAGTTAGGACAGACAAGGGCATTTGAAAATAGATGGAATTGATGTGAAGGATCACTCCATGAGTCTTGGGATATAACCTAGATCAGGGGTGGGGAATCTATGGCCTGGAAGCCACATGTGGCCTTCTAGGTCCTTGAGTGTGGCCTTTTGACTGAGTCCAAGTTTTAGAGAACAAATCCTTTTATTAAAGGGATTTGTTCTGGGAAGTTTGGATTCAATCAAAGGGCTACATTTGAGGACCTAGAAGGCCATATATTCCCCACTCCTGGCTATACAGATGGGTCTGAGTCCAAAAGGGGGGTTTCCTCATTTCTGCACTATCCACAAGGGGGGTGACAGTTCCTCTTGCAGAAGAGAAAGGAGAGATTACCTGTCCCTGAGGATAGAAAAAGCCTTCTACCAAAGGATCTTAGAGGGTTGATGATCCAGTAGGGACTAATAAGTTAACAAAGCAGCTAAATATAGGAGATCCAGCTCAGGTAGGAAACTAAGATCTTCTCTATTATGGTTGTATGACCTTGGACAAGATCTTTCCACTATTAGGGGCATAATTTCTTCGTCTTCAGAATGACAAACATATGCTAGATTATCACTCAGGTACCTTCCAGTTCTAGAATATGGTTCTATGCACATATGTACACAGGGAAGTATAATTCAAGACAGGGAGCTGTGGGAGTGGGGACAGCTAGGCAAAGTGCTCCAGGAAAATTTGAGTGAGCACAATAGAAAGTGCAAATACCTTGGTGTTGTTTTTAGAACCAGAGCTAAATTCCTAGCTCTTTTGCTTACTACCTGTATGATCTAGGACCAGTTACTTAACCCTTCTGGGCCTAAATTTGCTGATCCACAAAATGAGAGGTTTGGACTAGATAATCTCCAAGGACTCTTCCAGCTTTACATCTGTGATGCTATGCCATGAACTGGTAAGATCAAAGAAGTTAGGGGATAGTAGCTGAGCTGCACTTTCAAAAACAGATAATAATTGATGCTCAGGAATGAATAGAGAGCACATTCCAAGTGACATACACAATAGCCACATTTTGGAAAACCTCTAAGGGATACCATAGTCAAATCTACCCAAAGGCAAACAGATTCTACCCAACTTACTAAGCCACTAGTAATAGTTCCTATTCTTCTTTCTGATTAAATACCCCAGATAAACACCACATACACATTGGTAATGACAGCACACTTGGTATCTATGCAGTTTACATGTCCCTGGTTCCACTGATTCTCCTAGATATTAGGCTGAATAAAATCTGAGCTGCTCTAAGGGCTTTAATCCTACTAAATGGATCACAATGGGGTACTGATGGTGAAAGCAAGAACAAAGGAGAAATAGTTATAAATGGGCTACTAAAGAAATGTTCCATTCAGAAGTTGCATTGAGTTGATCTTTTTGACCAGGCAACTTGGGTGTTATAACTATATTTACAGTTTTGGGGGTGGGGGGTTTGTTATAGGACAAGGTACATCATCTTGCACCATCCCCCTTTTTCCTCCTCCCTTCCATGAAGCTAAACTACCTTGAAAAGCACTTCTTATTTTGAGGATAGCAAATGTAGCTCTGGCATCTGCAGCATCAGGATAAGTCTAGCATCCCAGAGAAGCTCAAATCTTTCTTGGGCTGCCCAGAAATAGTTCATCATTTCCCTGCTTTCACAGTTGAGCATTACTTTGCAAACATCTGTTCAGAGCCTAGATTCCTAGGGAAATAGGATTTAAGACATCATTGTGTCTCTATCTCTGTGTTTCCCTCCCCTTCTCCCCCTCACCCAACCCAAAAGGCTTGCTCTCCTGAGTCTACAGGAAACTAAATGCATTCTACAAATCCTTGCCATGTGTTTGTGAGTGAGTTCAGAAAGAAAATCTCCTCTCTGGGGCAAATAAAGTTTGGACTTATCCCAAATATGAAGCCTATTCCAGGAGAGGTTAAAATGAAGGTCATTCCAGGTTTATAGATCTCTTTGGCTAATAATAATAACTTACTCTATTATATAATAGTGTATGATTATAAAGGACTTTCATAATCTGTATCTCCTTTAAATGTTGTAGTAGCTCTGGGAAATAAGGTGTGCAATTATTATTTCAGTTTTACAAATAAAGAAACTGAGACTTATAAATCCTGCTGTGATTTCTCTTATATAGTCATCACATTCTAACCTGTATTATTTTATTATTAATGTATCATTTTTATACATAGCTCTGCCCCTGTGACCTTCCCCCCAACAATGGACTTCAGACTCCTTGAGGGCAAGAATGGCATTTTCATCTTTGTTTCTCTAATCCTACCACAGAGCCTTGGGTATAATAGACCTTTAATAAATAAATGTTTATTGAATTGAATGGAACTGAATTTAATTGAACTGAAGAGAACTGAACCAGACTGGATCAAATTGAATGGAATGGAATGGAAGTGCAATGAGATGAATTAAACTAAGGTGAATTAATTTACTATAGTCACATAGTTGGTAAGTGACTTTGCCCTGACTTAGTTCTTAACATTTTAACCCCACTACCCATCCAACTGATCCCATTACACTGCTTGTATCTGTATAAACAGTTAGATAGGAAATTGAATAATAATTCAATATACCTAGCAAAGAGTAACTGGTTTCCTGGGGTTCAGGTTCTTAATCCATCAAATGGGATTTCTAAACATCCTGCCTACCTCACAATGGTGTTGTGAGAATCAAATGTGACAATGGATGTGAAAGTGTTTTGTCATTGTTTGGTGCTGCATTCATGTGAATTATTTTTATCATGGAATTGAATGGCAAATTGTCAATAACACTGAAGTACATCCACATTTAAACTGGATAAAATGGAAACCTTTGGTGTACATGGTAGATAGATAGATAGATAGATAGATAGATAGATAGATAGATAGATAGATAGATAGATAGACAGACAGGCATAAACACACATATACAAAAGTGTGTATATGTGTGTGTATATACATGTATACATATACACACACACACACATATATATATATATATATATATATATGTGTGTGTGTGTATATACACAATATACAAGCACACCAAGTTCAGTTCAGGGGGGAAAATGGGACCCCACCCCATATAGGAAAGACATCCCAGAACTCTGGGTTGGAAGCTGTGAGTAGAGACAAGAGGGAAAGAAATAAGGTTTGAGAAGAGTTCATCCAAGCCCATATTTGTGTGTATCAGCAACTTTGGGCTCACTATCCCAACCCATACTGGCACAGGATTTACATATCTGACTAGTTATAGCCATGTTACTCCACTTGCCTTTTGGATATCTTGACCTGAACATCTACACTCATCTCAAACATCATTCTGTCTCCAGAATAAGGGAGGTCATAGTCTTATTTTTCTTTCTCCAGCCAGCCTTCTGCTTAAATTCTGAGGAAGATATTCTGTTGACAAGGGGGAATTCATCCAGTGGAAGACAATGAAAACAAGGAGGAAACTTAAAACTGTATCATAGGAGGCAGAGTTGAAATAACTTAGAAGATGCTTAGGATAGAGAAGAAAATTCTTGAGAGGAAGCATTTGTTTTCAAATACTTGAATGATTGTCATACAGAAGGAAAAAAAAAACTTATTCTGCTTAATCCTAAGTGACAGAATGAAGAGAAAGGGGTAGAAGTAGACCCATAACTGGGGCAGAACAATTGGGGCTTTGCCACAGGCTACCAGATTTAGATATCATTGAAAGTATTTCTAACTGTGTGACCCTGGGCAAGTCACTTAATCCCAATTGCCTAAAGAAAAAAAGGAAAGAAAAGAAAAAAAAGAGAAAGAATTTACATCTTTCAGATAGATAGAAAAAACAAAGTTTGAGGCCTAATTAATTAGAATAATATTGATCATGGATAGCTTTAGTGTAAAAAAGGACCTCAGAAGCTATCTGGTTGGTTCATTTAACATGTAAAGATGTCCCCCCTTAGTCTTATCAAAACTACAGATCGTAAGGGGAAAATACAATAAGATTGATATATAAAGGAAGCATTTCACACCTTTCAAAGGGTCTGAGGCTTGAAGATCTCAACCACACTTGAAGAACTCAACTGATCATGAAAAGGCCAGTGAACACAATGAATTTATCCTTATCGCATAAATATTATTTGTTCTCAGCTACTCATCTTCAAAAGGTCCCAAAGGAAATTTGGGAAGTATTACTCTCTGATCACCATTCATAAGGGAAGAGACCCTCACTGAGGGAAATTGCTCTGAACAAGGAAGAATTATCAAATGAAAGAGGTTAGATATCTTCCACCTCTCACTTGAAAGTGGCAAACCTCAAAGTTCGAAAATGGGAGAGGGCTCTCCAATAATAGACTAAGGGTAGTTTCCAGTCCTCAGGGAATATAAAGCACTAAACCTAAAGAGAACTGTAACACTCCAGTTGAAGAAAGCTCATTAACACCTAGCCAAGCCGCAGATTTAAAGTGGTAAAGACTGTGGTAGCCACTAAAGAGTAAGCCCCCCAAAACCATCATATTAATGTATCTAGTAGATATATATCATGTCTCTGAAGAGCCCAGGGGCTGAGACATCTGACCTTCCTAGGCTTGCAACATCCCAACAGCTGAGAAAGCTGCTCAGACTATTCCAGCAGCATCCATGCCTAGCAGTCAAACAACCTCTGTTCTAAGCCAGTATCAACTGAGTCTAATTGTTCTACCCAAATGTATACACACACACACACACACACACACACACACACACTCACTCACCATGACCTCTACCACTAGCCTGTTTGGTTTTCTAAGCACATTTTAACTACCTATGGATATGCAATTAGACAATATTCCAGATGTGGTGTGATGAGGACAGAACAATCAATCACCTCCTTGAAGTGCTTGTGTTGATTTAACTATCTATAAAATGGGTTTAATAATGTCATATCAACTCACCAGCATAACAACCCTAACACGATTCAAAATACATTACTCTGGGCTTAGATTCTTAAAATCTAGCCACGGTTTAGATTGTTATAAACTAGCCAATAGCTCACTGATGTTCAGAATCCTTAAGAGTCTGCCTAACATGGCAGATGTTCTAATGAATCTTGTCTTTGGCTGACAAAAAATACATTACTCTATGCAGAATAAAAAATTCTGAGTATGACTCCATTATAGACTATATTTTAACATACAGTCTTAAGTAATATGAAATTTTCTTTCTTATTTTATTAATAAGAAGCATTGAATATCCTAAATTCTATATACTGCGCTCTTTAGTTTTTACCAAAAACAATATTCTATTGGAAAGGGTGAATTGAGTGGAAACATTTTTAGTTTCATGTTGTTAAAGGAAAATTTGCATAATATTTTCAATATGCCTTCATCTTTCTTCCATTGTCTTGCCTATTTCTATGCCTCAAGAGACTTTAAAGAGAAAATGATATTTTTTTTACTTTCATCACTATAGAACTTTAAAAAAACCTCAAGTTGAGATATATATATATATATATGTACATACACATATACATAGGGAAAAGTATGTGTAATACATACATATTATATATATATATGCATATATAGAAATTCTCAGTATAATACATTTCTCAAATTTATGCATGTAATGATACACATAACTAATTTCTAATGGTGACAGAACTGTAGCCAACTTTTTGCAACTGTTGAAGATTATTTCAGGACCATGGACATATCTCTACCATCTTAGATATGCCAAATGCGAGTATATCTCATGATTTTAGAGTTTTAGATGTCTTTAGAAAATATCATTTTAGACCTTCAAACATTGTTATTTAAAACATGGAACATTAGTAAATTGAACATCAACTACCAACAGACTTTAGAAACCATATGGTCCTCATTTTATAGGTGATGAAACTAGGATTTAGGGTAATGATACTAGTTGGCTAAAACAGCATAACTTACTAGCCCAGCCAGATGATTATCAACTTTCAGTATTTCTAATACGCCATACTGTCTCTACCTTGATTCCCTGACTGCATTTTTGTATCTCTGACTGCCCTCTGTATGACAGACAGATGCTGATTCTTTTTTTTTAAGAGAGAGAACTCAGCTTGCTGAAACATAAAATTTTAAAAATCACAAACGTAACATCTTATATAAAGGAGACGATCTGACACAAATTGCTTCCCCTGAAGGGGAAATGGGATTAAACAAGAGAAGAGGTAAAGGCATGAATCAGCAACAATCATTTTTAAACAAAGAAGTAGAATGGTTTATGCCATCCTGAACTAAATGGAAGGTTAACTGTTACCAATGAGAAAGACACTTTTTTTTCCAAAAAGTGTGACAATGTGGCCTTGAATTTGCAACCAAGGTGAAGTAAAAAGTTAAACGCATCAGAATGAAAAGAAAACTGAAAAATAATAACAGCTAACCCATAGCAATTACAGGTTTGTGAATCTTTTAAATACATTAATTTATTTATTCTTAACACAACCATGCCAGATAAATATTATTATCCTCAATTAATAGATGAGTAAACATTGGCTCAGATATGTTGTGATTTGTCCATAGTCACACTGCTAATCAATTTCTGAGACTGGATTCAAATTCTTTTCCTCCTGACACCAATTCTGAAAGTCTTTCTGCTATAGCATCTTGCCTTTCTATGTGATTAGGAGTAATGAGACCTGGATTCAAGTTCAAGCTTTGCAACCATGTGACCATGACTAAGTCACTTCATCTTTGTCTTTATACTTTACCTTGGTAATTTTTTTCTTTTTTTTCAATCTTTTTTTTTTGTTTTTGCTAGGTAATGGGGTTAAGTGACTTGCCCAGGGTCACATAGCTACTAAGAGTTATGTGTCTGAGGTCGGATTTGAACTCAGATCCTCCTGACTCCAGGGCCACTGCTCTATCCACTGCACCAACTAGCTTCCCCTAATTTTTTTTCTTAAGGAGATGATGAACACAAATGGTCTTTAATGTCCTTTTTCACATTAGCATTGCATGTTCTAAGGTACATTTCAGTTCTAATGTCTTGTGCTGTATATTGAACATTCTATAATCTATGACACCTTTCATCAATGAGATTTTAAATTCTAATAATCTATATTCCAAGTCTTCTTCCAACATTTAGCTCTAACATTCTGTCTTTCTATGAAATTCATCAGATAACTCAATCTTACCTTCCTTCATTAAGCCTGGTATCACTACCAGAGTGTTGCCAGGTTCTGATTGGCTAATGACTAAAAAAGATTACAGCCCAACAACAGTGCCATTTTGGCTGGGAAAAGTTTTGTGATTATAGTAATTTTAACTTTAAAAAATCTATTCGTCTTTTCTTTTATTATTTTCTTTCTTTCCAATGAATTGAAAGATAGGAACAAGGAGAAACATTTCAAGGGATGAGTTGTTAGCTGAGGAAGAAAGAAATGTCTCTTTCTTGTATCAGCCTGCAGGGAGCATTACTGTACACACAGCAGGAGCAGAAGAAAGCAGTTAGCTTAGAGAAGCACAGCTGGGCCTGCTCGCTTTAAAAAATAGTTGCTAGAGTCACCAGATGAGGTGGACCATACAAATTGCAACCATTGTTATTGGAGAAGTTAACCTTGCAGATTGCAGCTGTCTTTGTTTTCTGCCTTTCTTCCCCTGCCTCCCTTTCTCTTGATTTTTCTCTCAATTACTTCCTCTTCTTTCCCCCACTTATATGTTCCTATCCTGTCTTTTTCAACCATATTCCTCCTCCTCTTCCCTCTTCTTTTTCTTTTTTATATTCCTTTCTTTCTCCTCTTTTATATAGCTCTTTCACTTTCTCTTCATCATGCTATCATTCTCTGCTTCTCTCTTTTCCTCTCTGCTTTTGTTCCTACTATTCTTTCTCCCAATCTTTTTTTCTTACCTCTCTTTACCACCTACTATCTTCCTCTTTCTCCTTTCTTCCCTCCTTTTCTTCCTTCTATTGACCCTCTCTGCCTCTTTCTCCCTCTCTTTTATTTCTACCTCATTTTTTCCATGTTCTCTCCTTCCCTTTCTGCTTCATTTTTTATTTACTCCTTCCCTTTATTTCTCTTCTTTCCTTCTCTCATTTTTTTTATTTTTTTCTTCCCTTTTTCCCTAAAATGGAATTGTTTTTATCCACATGTTACATGAATCTAATGGTGGTAGTGACAAAGGGACATAGTCTGAGTTCACAGATACTGATGATGATGAGTACAATGGTAAAAGAAGTATGTATGTGGTCATTATCCCACTAACTAGTGGTCCACTTAACCATTACTACTTCCTTTCATTCTCTCTCTCTCTCTCTCTCTCTCTCTCTCTCTCTCTCTCTCTCTCTTTCTCTCTCTCTCTCTCATTGTGTGTGTGTAGCATTTTAAAATTTCAGAGACTCCATAAAAATAAAGCACATTGTGTTGAGCCCAGCAGGAGAGACTAGGAGTCTGAAACCATGGCAGGTTATAGAAAATAGACATTCTGATTAGAGATGTTACATTAGGACACACAACGCACATAGAATATTTTCCTCTCAAGAAAATCCATGCTGAGATTCTCCTTCTTTCGACTAACCAAATAGAAAGGACAGTAATTGTTCAGAGAAGGGTTGACTTTTGTAATTAATTCAAAGGGGGAAAATGATGGTCTTTTGCCTGGACTGATTGTATGGCCAAGAATGCTCAGTTAGGCCCGGAGATTGTAATTGAAAGAAATCAGCCTAGTCTTAAATAGCCTGGTGACATATAGGAGTCACCACTAGACATTCTTTCTGAAAGAAGTATGCTATTCCTGAAAGAAGGTTTGATATCACTTCTGGGAATATGACTGATGAGATTTGGTCTCAATAATCACTAGAGAAAACAAACAGTAGCTATGTGGATCATTGGCAAGACAAGATTTGGGGAGTAGGGCAGACAGCAGGTGACATGCTAAGGGAGAGTGAATTGTCTTTGAGTTCTGACTGCCACTTGCTAGTCATGTAAGTTTAAGAAAGTTTTCTTTCTAGGTACTACTATTTTCCTCCTCTGTAAAAAAGAGCGTGACAATGCCCAAATTGCTTCTCTCACGCGGCAATAGTCAGGAAAGTATTTTTTAATCTGTAAGATGCTATAGAAATGTGAGCTAGAATTGTTCCCATGCATATCATCCTGACCAAAGACTCACTTAAAACACTGGTAATATCTCCCACCCTCAAACTTCTCAGTAATTTGCAATATCTTGAAGTAATGTACTGTTCTCTTCTAGTCCAAGTGTATCTACTTCCATATATAATATTGTGTTTTCCTCAAAATGTTCAAACATTTTCATTTCTTTTCTGTACATCAGCCATGGCTTCCTCTCCCCCTACTCTCTCAGCTGAGAACCATGCCTCATATTTTAATGAAAAAAATGAGGTCATCCACTGAGACTCACTCTTCTCCCCTCTTCCTCCTCTCACATCAATCAGATGCTTTCTACCACCATCTCCTCCTTCAGCTTTGTCTCACATAATGATGTGTTCCTTCTCCTTGACAAGGGAAACTCCCTTACATGCACAAATAACCCCATTCCAACCTATCATTTCCAGAAGATTTCTTCCTTGATCATGTCTTCTTTATCACTTATCTTGAATTTCTCTTTATCTAGTGGCTACTTCCCTACAGCTTACAAATATGCCCTTGTTTTTCCTATTCTCAAAAAGGCCTCGTTTCATACATTTATTTCCACCAGCTATGATCCCATACATATGACTTTTTGGCTAAACTCCTTGAGAAAGGTATCTACAATGGGTGCCTTCACTTCTTTATTCTCAGTCTCTTCTTAACTCTCTACAAGTTTGGCTTCTGACCTCATCATTCAACTTAAATGGCTCTCTTTGAAATTGCTAATGATCTTTTAATTGCAAAATCTAATGGCTTTTTCTCAATTCTCATTATTCTTGATCTCTTTGCAGCCTTTGACTCTGATGATCACCCTCTTCTCCATGATACTCCCTTTTCTCTAGGTTTCATGACACTAAACTTTCCTGGTTCTCCTATTTACCTGACTGCTCTTTCTCTGTCTCATCATGAGTGTCTCACAGGGCCCTTTTGGGCCCTCTTCTCTTCTCCCTCTCTAAGTTTTTTCATGGTGATCTCATCAGCTCCAGTGGTTTCAATTATCATCTCTATGCTAATGATTCTAAAATCTTCTTATCCATCTCTAACCTCTATGCTGACCAGACTTTCATCTCCAACTGCCTATTGGATATCTTAAACTAAATATCCTGTAAACATTTTAAATTCAACATGTCCAAAACCACTTTCATTTGTCTCCCCAAAACTCCATTCTTCCTAACTCCCCTGTTACTGTTGGGGGCACTGTCATCCTCCCACTCATCCAGGCTGTCAAATATGTGTCATCCTCACCTTCTCATTCTCCTTCACCCCCATATCTAATCTGTTGCCAAGGCCTGTCATTTTTACCTACATAATACCCCTTACATATACTACCTTATATACCCTGACATTTCTACCACTCTGGTGCAGACCCTATCACCTCACACTTGGACTATTGCAATAGAAAACTGGTTGGTCCTCCAGCCACAAGTCTCTCTACTACTCCAGGCCATCTTCCACTTAATTGTCAAAGTCACTTAACCTGAAGTTCAGATCTGACCATATCATTTTAGTATTCAATAAATTCCAGGCCCTCCCTATCATATCCAGTATCGATATAAAATCATTTGACCTTGAAAACCCTTCTGAACCTGTACTCTGCCATTCTTCTTCTTACACCTCATACCCCACCACATATGTACTTGGCCATCCAGGGACAACTTGCCTCCTTGCTGTTCCTTGAGCTAGACATTCTATCTCCCAATTCTGCATTTTTACTGGCTGTTCCATGCTTGGAATGCTCACCCTTTTCTGCCTCTTGGCTTTTCTGGTTTCCTTCAAGTTCAGCTAAAAGTCCACCTTCTATAACAAGCCTTTCCCAGTCCTTCTTAATTCTAGTGATTTCCTTCTTGATTTTGTCCAATTTTCCTGTATAGTTTATTTGTACATCACCATTTGCATGTTTTCTCCCCCATTAGTCTGTGAGCTCCTTTAAAGCAAAGATTGTCTTTTACCTTTCTTTGTATCTCTAGTGCTTAGCATAGTGTTTGGCACACAGTAGGTGCTTAAGAAATATTCATTGACTGGTGACTGATTCATCCATGTCAGAAGTCCCCTTGGGCTTACCTTAGGTTTGGGTGAGCAGCTCATCAAATCAAGACTTCTTTGTAACCACCCTTATTCTCTGGGAGTTCTACCAAGTCACACAGCTGTTGCTCAGCTCTCTCACTGTCTCTGAGATTTATAATCCATTGATGAGTTCTGGCATTGCTGCTGTGTTCTGTCACTGTCCTTGAGTTCTATAATCCATTGCTCAGTTAGCCATTGTTGCTGAGGTCCATAATCCATTGCTGAGCATTCACTCCCTGTTGCTGCATTTTCTAAATCCCTTACTAAGTTCTACCATTGTTGTTGTCACATCCCTCCACTGTCTTTGAGTTCTGTAATTTATTGCTGAGATCTACCATTGTTGCTGAGTTCTGTGGCTATGCAGCCCCTCCCTCACCATGCCTAGCCATAGGGATACTGGGGAAAATTTAGAAATACACTAGCACAGCACTAATGTAAAAATAGGCAATCTTAATGACAGATCTAACACTTTTTCTAGAACTTGCTGCTTCTTTTCGATCTCATTTGAGCCATTGACTGTCTATAGTGTCATTCAAAGATATGCGGTTACTCTTGACATTCCTTACTGTTTAGCCTGAGTGCTTTTTAGCATAAAACATTCCTTGACATACCTATGATTCAATAAGCAAGCATGAAAAGGCTCTATCTTATTTGGCAAACCTATTGTCTGAGGGATTTTATCCCCTTTAAAAATGTGTGTGTGTGTGTGTGTGTATGTAAAAACATTATTGCACAGACATAAATTAGACTAGAAAGTTATAGAAATGTTACTTAGTTTGTGTATACTTTATCTGCCTTCACATATTTATCTCCAAGCTGAGCCAGGAGCACAATATGCTGTGTTAACTAAATGCTAAAGTCACCCCAAAGTCACCCCCACAAGAACATTGTTTACTAGGGAAATTGGACTTAGAATATGTTTAATATGCAAAAGGAGAAAATCAATGCTGAGAAGGTAGATCCATGCTCCTTGCCTAAGGAAGGATGTGTTTATCAGAACAACTCAACTTGCTGCCCAGGCTGCATCTTGCCTCTTTTCTAGTAGTGATTTTTAGTGTCAAATCACCTAATAATTCTAATAGCTTGAACTTGTGTAGTGCTTTGGGTTACAAAGTCCTTTACATCCATTATCTTATTTGAACAAATCTGCAAGATAAGCAAAGCAGAAATAACTATTCCCATTTTACAGACCAGAAAGCTGAGACTCAGAGAAGTGACTTGACTCACCCAAAGTGACACAACCAATACATGTTAAGTTCAGGACTAAAACCTAGATCTTCTGACTCTGAATCCAGTACTCCTTCCACTATACCATATGACTTCATAGGATCATGGCTAGAAGGACCCTTAGAAATCCTGTCATTTTACCGATGAAGGAAAATGAAAGGAAGCGAGGCCAGAGAAGCTAAGCAAACTTACATAGGAAGTACTAGAGCTAATAGTCAAACCTAGTTCTAGGGTTCTTTCTGAGTGGACTTGACCTTCTGTATCCATATGTTTATTAAGGAAAATCCCAATGAGAAGAAGGGACTGAAAGAGGGTGGGAGTGGGAGGGTGTAGTATACGAGTTTAGTTTTCCAATTAGATTATAGGAAAGTCTGGCTCAGTGCCCACTTCTCACATAGGGACCAAAGCCAATTAGATTACCTAAGCAAGCTGTGTTGATGGCAGATGAGCACCAAATGCTACTACTTTTGAATCAGAGCTCAGAAAACATCTTTTTAGAAAAAGATGCTAATAAATGTTGATTGCTCAGGAGAAACTTAGCAGCTGTGGGATGAGAATCTCCAATGGAGACCTCTGGAAAAAGGCTTAAGGTTGGAGAGAAGTTATGCTAACACTTCTAGTATACCTACATTCATCTAGCCTGGCCAATAGAAGCAAAGATACTGTAAATATTGGGGAGGAAGGTGGGTGGATCCCTTATAATCTTCCTAGGACTACACAGCACAATAGAAAGAGTCTTCATTCAAGTTAGAAGCCTTGAATTTATTAAAGTCCCAGGTCTGTCACTTTCTAAATGTGTATGATCTTGGGAAAATCACTCCAATTATCTGATCCTCAGTTCCCTTATCTATAAAATGAGGATAAAATAAGGATAAAATGAATATACAAAAGCAGTATAATTTTGAAGTTAGAGGATCTGGGTACAAATCCTGATTTTGTAGTTTACTTTTAGCAATTCTCTTCTCTGGGTCTCAGTGTCTTCATCTGTAAGAAGAGGAGGTTAAATTATAATTTCTGAAATTAATTCCTTCTAGTTTTAAATATTATCACCTATGACTATTATTTACACAGTCTCTTCCATGAGGCTATTGTGAGATAATACATGTAAAATGCTTTGTAATTAGACATGGCCAAGCCCCTAGCCCCATTTATTGCTCTTGTGGTAGATAAGGAAACTGTTGTTGGCTTAATAAAAGCCCACCAGAGAAAGGCATCCTCATCTATGAAGGAAGCATATTGAAAAGGTGTAGATTAAGCTACTTGAGAGAAAAACTCCTCATTCCAAGAGTGTTTGTTTTGAAAATGTTGCAGCACCAGGTCATGGAACTCATGAATAAAACCCCTTCCTTATTTCCACTCAAAAAGAATCAAGATTTATTACCATCCTAACCAGGAAAACAGTATTGACTCACTGGCTATTGGAGGTTTTCAGCATTGTGGGAAAGAATATTTATTGCTTTTAATTACCATAAACTAGCAAGGATCTTGTTTTAATAGTTTTTTATCCCTTCCTTTACTCTGAGTTTGCAAATGTAAGTACAAAAAGATGAAAAGCAGCTTCAGTATTAAATAAATCTTCTGAGGCAAAATGATGAATTAAAAATGACCAACGATGGTCTCCTAGTCTTCTCATTCCTCTTTCCCCTTCCAAAGAAAAGTAAAAACTCAGAAGAAATCTCCAGATTTGTAACTGCCTTGCTGTATGACCTTTAGTAATACTTTAGCATGACTCCACCCCAAGTCTCTACTAGTAAAATGGGAGCAATAGAACCTGATCCTTTTCTTCAATTCAATAAACATTATTAAGTATATACTATGTGAAAGATATTGAAGATCTTACATTCTACTGGATTTACAACTCCTACACAGATAAATAAATGCAAGACAATTTGAAGAGAAAGAAAGCCATAAAAACTTAGAGAGACCAAGAAAGGCTTCTTATAAGAAGTGGTAATTCAGTTGAGCAGTGAATGAAATTTAAGAATTATAAGCTACCAAGGAGAAGAGGCACGAGATAGAATATCTGTGAATTGAAAGTAGGGCACTTTGGTTGGAATGTAGAACAAATGAAGGAGAGTAGTATAAAGATCTGAAAAGGCAACTGGAGTCTGTCAAATAGTTAAAGTCTTGAAAGGGTAAGAAGATTTGGGATTTTACCCCATAGGCAACTGGAAGTCATTGAAGATTTTTGACCACAGGTGTAACATTGCCCTGCTAACTGAGAAAGTTAATTTTGGCAGTTTTGTGGAGAGGATTAGAGAAAAAAAGAAACTGAAAGCAGGAAGACCAATTAAGAGGCTGTTACAATAGTCCATATGATAGGTGATGAAGACCAAAATTAAAGTTGTGGTCAAATGAGAAAAGAGAAAGGGATGAAAGTGAGATATTATGAATGTAGAAACAAGAAGATTTGCAGATGATTAGATATGCCAGATAAGAAAGAGTGAGGAGATGAGGGTTACAAACTTGGGAAAGTGGTAGGACATTGGTATCCTCATAAAAATGGGCATGTAAAGGCAGGTTTAGGGTGATGAAACTGAATTCTGTTGCTCATAAGGATGAAATCAGAATACATGACATTAAAACAGCAGCATTTTAAGCAGCTTAAAACATTTAAAAATTTTAAAAACCAGAAAAAAAGAAAACAACATAAACAAGAAGCAACAAGAAAAAAAACAATGACCATAGAAAAGTATCTTGGTGACAAGGAAGATCAAAACACAAATTCAGGAGACAACATTGTCAACATACCTACATCCAAAACCTCAAAAAGGAGTATGAACTGGTCTCAAGCCCAAAAAGCCTTCTTGGAAGAACTTAAGAAGGATTTTAAAAGTCAAATAAGAGAGGTAGAAGAAAAATTGAACAATTCCTTTAAAAATACAATTGACAAAATGGAAAAAAGTACATTGAAGAAAATAACTCCTTAAAAAGCAGAATTGGCCAAATGGAAAAGGAGGTACAAAAGCTAACTGAAGAAAACAATCCATTAAAAATTAAAATTGGGCAAATGGAAGCTAATGGCCATTACCACTCCACCCTTAACAAACTCCATATTTCAAGATTCAATTCAAACACAGTTTCCAACCTTCAGAAAAATCTTCCAGATCCACACCATGTCCCTCAGTGAGAAAATTAACATTTCCTTCCCTAACCTTAAATAGCCCTTTGTACACCTCTAACATAATAATATAGTATGTTTTGTTTAACAGTAACAACAACAGCAACAACAATAAATAACATATCTAAGGCACTGTAAAGTTTGTTTAATATTTTTCTCCAAAAACCTTCTATAGCAGGTAGTATAGGTTTTATTTTATTACTTCCATTTGACAATCAAAAAGGTTCAGTACCTTGTCCACCATCATAAAACCAGTAAGTTAGGGTTTGAACCAAAGTTTTATGATTCCAAGCCCAGTCCATTTTTTTCCCTACACATTTTAGTGTAATATCCAGAGATTATTTCTTATTTATATTTGTATCTCCTTCAGTTTTATGCACTGCTTCCCAAACAAAATAGAAACTTAATGAACAAATTAATGAGCAGATTTTGAGAGGAAAACTCTGTTGTCATCTGGAAAAATCTGTGTTTTTTTCCTAGTATTTTTGTCTAACAGACTGCTTTAGGTCATCCTCCCTCACAGGAATTTCCCAACCCCATATTTAGAAACTTCTATCCTTGGAACATTCCAGGCTAAAAACATCAAGTTTTCAGGGCTGATTGTTGGCCACTTACTTCTGATGGCAGGGTCAACACACCAGTCAGAACTAACTAAACAGGACTCTTCCACTCCTTCCGTGAGTAGAGAGAGGTAGGGTCTGACCCAGAATTGTTCATAGTACTTCTATGATCCTACCATGAGTTATCCTGAAGCGTAAACATGAGATTCCTAATTTATCTTGACAGCTTTTTCTTGCTATGACTTGAAGATCTTCATACTGGGAATGTCTCTGATTGGATCCTTTCTCTCATACTTCTAAATTCTATTTTAGAGGTGATTGTCTTTGCCCCAAGGTGAAGGACATTGCTGGGCTTCCCTAGTTTGGAGGTATCAGGCTGGCTAGTGTAAAGAAGGGATCACTGAACTGCCCTAGTAACTTTCTCCATTGTCCCTGTCCCTGTCCTTTAGGTGTCCCTAGTCAAGCTCATGATCTTCCCTTAAAGATAGCAAATAAAAGGTTCTGTTGCCTTCGGTATTAAATGGGCAATCTTTCTATGAAGCCCTTTAGGCAAAAAAAAAAAAAACCAGCTATCCCATGCCCTAGATGTGTAACTCAATATCCAATCTGCTAGAAGGGGCATATTTAAACTTGATGGGTATTTTCCTCTGCTCCTTAGAGAATGACAAAATCAGGATTCAAACCCAGGCTTTTCTCACTACTAGTGTGGTGCTCTGTCTAGTATACCATATTGCCAGTCAAGACTACATAACTCATGAGTGCCAGAGCTGGCAATAGAATCAAGGACTGCAGAATACACATACACACACACACACACACATACACACACACACACACACACACACACACACACACACATGCACATCCTCCAGCCTCTGATTAAAAGTACTTCTGGTCTTATCACCACAAGTTGCTTTGAATTTCAAAAATTCATGACAAATCCATCTCACTAAGAAAATGGTATAATTCCATAAATGGTGTACTTGACTGAGAATCAAGGGATAAGAACTATTTTCTGAGTGTTTCTCCCCAACTGTGTGAATGAGGCCTCAGTTGTTTCATCTGTAAGAAAGAGATGATGATAATGCTTTGCCATAAACCAATTGCTTTACCCATCTTTTTGCCAATGGAACTTTACAACCATCCTGTGAGACAAGGAGATGCAAGGATTATAGTACTACCTTCATTTAATGGATGAGAGAAAAGAGGTTCGGCAAAGTATCATGATTTGTTCCAGGTCACACAGCTAATCAGCTTTCAAATCCTCCTAGAACAATGTCCTTTACTTTAACAAGATGGCCCCCTGAGATTCAAGTATTCATACAATGTTAAAACACAAAGGGACCTTAGAAGACAGAACATTAGAATGTAAAAATCAAATAAATGAAATGGACCTTAGAACATAGAATATTAGATCTGGAAGGGCCTTAGAGAACATTTAGTCCCATGTTATCATTTTCCAGAGAATGAGAACAAGGAGTACAGAGAGAATGAGACTTGCCCAAGGTCACTCAGATAGCATGTGGCAGAGTGAGGATTAATACCAAACTCACAGAATGGGGATTAGGATGGATTTTATTATCTTTGCTGGCAAGATGGAAAGTGGCAAACTTCAGCTAAAAGAAACAGACTGGCTGTGCAGGATGAGGAGTGAGTAGCAAGGGAATCAGGATTATGAAGTCCATTTCCCCACTGTGATATATTTTTTAATATATATCTCTTGCTGAAGCATAAGGCTCAGGCTAGTGCGGTGTCCTAGGTAATGAGTACTCTCTTTCTCTCCCTCAGATGCAAAAGTGTGGGTAGCCATGTGTAGCTGTGTTAACACTACATGACTAAAGCCGATCCCCAGAGCCCCTTTCGGCTGCACACCTCAACGACTCCGCCACTTCCTCATATTGATTTGCATCCTTGCAGGTTGTGTAAACAAGACTGTTAGAGGAATATAAATAACTGCAGCCAGTATTGCAGTTCAGCTGCTCAGGCCTCTGGAAATCAACATTTCCACTTATCTCCCAGGGCAAGGTGGAACCTCTTCACTGCTCAAAGGCCTCCCTCCCTGCTCCCTCCCCTTGGTATTAATGCAAATCCAAAAAACTGAGTAGTTTCTTCCCTTTTCTCTGTCCTCTCTCCTAGTCTCACGCCTTTAAAGGAACTTATGGTTATGCCTCAGAGCTGCAGAGAATAGTCTTATTCTCAGGTCCCTAGGAGCCACAGGATAAGGAGCAGAGGAAAAACCTCATAGCACTTGGAGTTGGCAAAGACTTTAGAGATTATTTAGTCTGACCCTCTCATTTTACAGAGAAGGGAATTGAATCTCAGAGAGGAGAAATGACTAGGCCAGGGTTACGTGGAAAGGAAGTTAAAGGAGCCAAGATTCAAATCTATGTCTTCTCACACAAACCAAAAGTTCTTTCTATAACTGACCAGAAGAGAGCTCAGAAACAGGCCAATGTCCCCATTGGACAATCCCTACTAGGAACAAGGACCATGGAGAAGATTTTTGCCTCATTAATTTCTTTTGTGGGGGGAGTAGGAAGTAGAGGAGTCTGGAGCTATGATATCATAGCACTGTAGTTAGGAACTACAGTGACTGACTGTTAGACCTGGAGTCTGGAAGACTAGGTTTGCATCCTACCTCAGACGCTTAGCTGTGTAACCCTGGGCAAGTCACTTAATTTTGCTCAGCCTCATTTTCCTCATTTGTAACATGAGGATAATGGCACCTGCTTCACAGAGTTATTCTAAGTAGCAACATAAGTAAATGAGATAACATTTGTAAAGGGCTTTGCAAACTTTAAAGACTATACTATATGGAGTTTCTCCTAAGAAAAATCCTAGCAATGCATATCAGAAACTGTATCGTGTTAGATAGATGCTTAGAGGTAGTTAAAGGAGGTTCAGTCACTTGCCACAGGTCACAAAGACAGTATGTGCCAGAGGAACTCAGATCTTCTTGACTCCAAGACTGACTTTTTATTCATTATACAATACTGTCTCTCAGATATTATTTATGCACCTGTGATATGCACATATAAATACATTATATACATATATATGTAATATCTGATATATCATGTATATGGTATCTTCCACAAAATCCTACTTCTATACCTTATGATAACAGAGAGGTGACCCTGGGATTTCAAAGACCATAGCGAATAAGCATTATTTCTTACAGCTTTTACCAAGTTAGAAAAGCCAGGGCTATTGCCATAGCACCTGACTGAATCTGCTTTCTGAGGACCAGCCAAGCTAAGTATGGAGAGACTCTTCTTTAGTAGACTGACTACTTGGTAATGATTTTTATTCCTTTTTTGCCATGGCAAAACATAAAATAAAGGAAAAATACTAAATGGTCCTAAGTCCTATGCAGTCCCCTTCTACTTCTACAGTGACAGGAGCAGAGTAGCAGAAAAAGAAGCAGAGAATGTTAAGAATCATAGTTTTTAGACCATCGGTAAACTTTAATTTGGCTTTCAGAACTCTGATTGTGAGGTCTTCTCCAATGACCAGTGGGAAAAAAATATATATTATATATATAGCTTGAGTTGCTGAATCATAATGATCTTGACATTCTTGCTTAAACAAAACTAAAGAAAGAAGTGTGTGTGTGTGCATGTGTCTGTGTGTGCTCAAAGGCAACAAGCATATTATTTCATGGGATATCTGGTCATCCCAAAATACAGTACTGATGAGAAATATTTACAAAAATACTACCATGAAAATAATTACAACTTATGCACCAATATTAGTTGCTGAAGATGAAGAAGTAGAGAATAAAGGCCTTCCAAATTAAATCAATATACACTCTGGTATTAGGTAACTTCAAAACAAATATGACAGAAGCTGAAGATGCTGAATTAGATGTGGGAAAGTGTGACTCAGGAAAAGGAATGCAAAAGGTCAAACACTTACAGATTATATATAATCATCACATTTTTATATCACAACCATTTTCTTTGAAAAAAATAAAAATATGTGTCAGTCAAGATGAATATCAAATAATAGTACAACAATTAAGTAGCTGATAGTTTAATAGGTAAGAAAAGACTGTTTTTTGTTGTACAAGTTTTCCCTGAATATGTGTATAGACCACTGGCTTGTCAAGGCAAAGATGAAAATTAATAAAGGAAAAAAAGAAAGAGGAATAATGAGAAAAAAGACATGATATTTATTTGAAACAGCTGATCTTGTACTATTAAAAAATAGTAAGTGAAGATGATGGAATAAAGGCAGGGACTCACCTGAGCTCTTCCAAATTCTCCTCCAAACAACTTAAAAATAACACCACAAAATACATTCTGGAGCAGCAGAACTAACAAAAGGATGGAGAGAAATGATTTTCCAGCTTAAGACAACTTAGAAGGTCAGCAGAAAAAATCTTTTTCACTGGGGAGACAGTGGCCACTGCGCACCAGCAGCAGGCCTTGGGGATGATTTAATGGCAGTTGCAACTTCTAGAGCTCTCAGCCCATAGACAGTAAGGGGGTCAGACAACTGACCAATAGAAGATTACAGAGGATCCTTTGCTACAACTGGGTGCAGGACTCTTGCATTGCCCATATGTGTCTCCAGGTCAAAGTCCCAGGATGAGGAGGAGCTCTAGCACTAGAGTGTGTGCCCAAAGGGGAGCAGGGACCCTAGTGACAGTTCCAGGATGGAAAAGAGTACTTATGGTAACTCACAGACCAGAGCACAGGCCAGGAGACCAGTGACCATGCCTCTCCTTAAATCATATCATCTTGGAAGAACTGAAAACTTATAGACACCCAGCATCAGCTCTGAAAACATCAGTATAAAAAAACCTTAAGTTTGGGATCACGCCCCCTCCACTCTAGGAGCAGAGTACCATTTTAACATAAAGTGAAAAGTGAAGAAATAAGTTGAAAAATGAACAAACAACAACAACAGCAAAATAGACCATAGAAAATTACTATGGTGACAGGAAGGTCAAAACACAAACTGAGAAGAAACCAGTCAAAACAGATATATCTAAATCTTCAAAGAAAAATTTGAATTGGTCTCAGGCCCAAAAAATAATTACTAGAAGAACTCAAAAAAAAAAGGATTTTAAAATCAAATAAGAGAGGTAAAGGGAAAATTGGGAAAATAAATGAGAGTGATGAAAGAAAATTATGGGAAAAAAGAGTCAATAGCTTGGTAAAGCAGGCACAGAAAAAGTAATGAAGAAAATAACACCTTAAAAAACAGAATAGGCTAAATGGTAAAATAGTTGCAAAACATATACTAAACAGAAGAACTCCTTAAAAAGAAGACTTGGCAAAATGGAAAAAAAAAGATGTACAAAAATTCACTGAAGAGAAGAACTCCTTAAAAAAGCAGAATTGGCCAAATGGAAAAGGTGCAAAAGTTCACTGAAGAAAAGAATTCTTTAAAAATTAGATTTGTGCAAGTAGAAGCCTTCATGAAACATCAAAAAACAATAAAATAAAATCAAAGGAATGAAAAAATACAAGAAAATGTGAAATATCTCTTTAGTAAAACAACTGGCCTGGAAAATAAATCAAGGAGAGATAATTTAAGAATTATTGAACTACCTGAAATCCATGAACAAAAAGCCCAGATATCATATTTCAAGAAATTATCAAAGAAAACTGACATGATATCTTAGAATCAGAAAGTAAAATAGAAATTGAAAAAATCCACTAACTACCTCCTAAAAGAAATCCCAAAATAAAAACTCCTAAGAATAGTTTAGCCAAATTTCAGACCTCCCAGGGTCAAGGAGAAAATACTGCAAACAACCAGAAAGAAACAATTTAACTATTCTGAAACCACAGTTGGGATAACACAAGATTTAGCAACTTCTACATTAAAAGATAGAAGGGTTTTAATATGAAATCTGGAAGGCAAAGGGGCTACCCAGCAAAACCGAGTATCATCTTTCAGGAGAAAATGGATATTTAATGATATAGAAGATTTTCAAGCATTCCTGATGAAAAGAGCAGAGCTGAATAAAAAATAAATTGACTTTCAAATACAAGACTGAAGAGAAGCAAAAAAAAAAAAAAACAGGAAAGAAAAATCACAATGGATTCAGTACATTTAAACATTCCTTCATGGGAAGATGCCACTTGTAACTCCTAAGAATATTATCATTGTTAGGGCAGTTAGAAGGAGTATACGTAGACAGAGGGCATGGGTGTGAGTTGACTATGGTGGGATGACAGCTAAAAGAATAAAATTAAGGGGTGAGAAAGTGAAATGTACTGGGAAAAGAAGGAAAGGAGAAGCAGAATAGGGTAAATTATCTTACTTAAAAGAGGCACAAAAAGCTTATACAGTGGAGGGGAAGATGGGGGATGACAGACAATGCTTGAATCTTACTTTCATCAGAATTGGCTCAAAGAAGGAATAACTGGCATGCTAAGCTGGGTAGAGAAAGGTATCTTACCCTATAGGGAAGTAGGAGGTTAAATGTATAAGAAAAGGAGGGAATGATAGAAGGGAGGGAGGATTAGAGGAGGCAGTGGTCAGAAGCAAAAAATTTTGACAGGTGACAGTGGGGAGAGACACACAGACAGAAAGACACAGAGACAGAGAGAGAGAGAGACAGAGAAACAGAGACACAGAGAGAGAGAGACAGGGCAGAGCAACAGAGACAGAGACAGACAGAGAAAGAAAGAGGATAAAAAAGTAAAATAGGATGGAGGGAAATACACAGTAATCATAACTGTGAAAAAAATTTTACAGAAACTTTCTCTAATAAAGGCCTCATTTCTCAAATATATAGAGCACTACATCAAATTTACAGGAATACAAGTCATTTCCCAATTGATAAATGGTCAAAAGTTATGAACAGGCAGTTTTCAGATATAGAAATAAAAGTTATTTATAGTCATATGAAAAAAATTGCTTTATATCACTATTAATTAGAGAAATGCTAATTGAAATAACTCTGAGGTACTACCACACACCTGTCAGATTGACTAATAAGACAGAAAAGAAAAATGACAAATGTTAGAAGGGATATGGGTAAATTGGGACAATAAAGCACTGTTGGTGGAGTTGTGAACAAATACAACCATTCTGTAGAACAATTAGGAACTATGTCCAAAGGGCTATAAAACTGTGCACACTCCTTGACCTAGCAATACCATTACTAGGGCTGTATTCCAAAGAAAGAAAAAAAGAAAGAAAAGGACCTATATGGACAAAAATATTTATAGCTGTTCTTTTTGTGGTGGCAAAAAATTAGACATTGAAGGAATGTCCATCTGGTGGGGAATGGCTGAACAAGTTGTGGTATATGATTATGATGGAATATTATTGTGCTATAAGAAATTAACAGGATGCTTTCAGAAAAAACCTGGAAAGACTTATGTGAGCGATGCAAAGTGAAGTGAGCAGAACCAGAACAGACTGCATAGTAATAGCAATATTATAAGATGATTAACTGTCAAAGAATTAGCTATTATCAGCAATATAGTGATCCAAGACAATTCTGATGAAAAAATACTGTCCATCTCCAAAGAAAGAACTAAAAGAGTCTGAATGCAAATTGAAGTATATTTTTTCTTTACTTTCTTTTTCTTTTTGTTCTGTTTTCTTTTGCAATAAGACTAATATAGAACGATATTTTCTATGGCTGCACATGTATAACATTTATTAAATTGCTTGCTTTCTCAATGAGGGAGAGTGGAAGGAAGGAGAGAATTTGGAACTCAAAGTTCTTAAAAATCATTTTTACATGTAGTTGGAAAAATGATTAAAAAAACAACAAAAACATAATAAGCATTGAGAAGTGGGAAGTGGATATTAGAGATAGCACTGATACCAATTACAATGTTTTCTTTTATACAGAAGATAACTGCTATAAACCTGTTGCTACAACAAGACCAAGAAAAGCCCAGAAAATACCTCATTCAGGAAATATTTGACTTGCTTGCCAAGCAGAGATGGCAGCCAAAGGCAAAACTGATTTAAATTATAAACTTGTTTAAATTTGTTAACATATAAACTTCTAACTTACGGAGAAGGATGATGAAAAATTTGATCAGTATCATGTCACAAAACAAACACAAGAAGTGAGAGTTATACCAGTTTAAGGAAAAGTTAACAGAGATCCTACCAAGCAAAGTCACATCAAGAATATTTGAGGATAAAAGTGTAAGGAGAACAATGAATATAAAACTGGAAAAAAAACTGTAAATATTGTTACATATAATAAACCATTTTTACCACCAAACAATGGTATCCCCACACCTGGACTCAATATCACAATTCTAAATATATTTATACAGGTAGAAATGGCACTAAAGGGAACAAAGGGACCAAATACATATATAGGTTATTGATTCTGGAGGAGACACAATCATAAGAGCACTGAAGGGCTAATATGCAAGATTTATGAAGGAAGTACCAAAAGATAAAGATACCAAAGGTGTGGAAAATCTCAATCCCTATTAATATCCTCAAATAGGCAACAGATATATCAATAATTACATATCTATATGTATCCTCTCCTATCTATACAAAATTTTATGTGAGTAATTTATACACAAGTGCATAATAGGTTAAAAAATATTGGTAGGGAACCACCAAACTTTTGCAAATGATATTCAGGAGTTGATCACAGTGTTACCCTTTCACAATTGACTGAAAGATGTAGAGAATATGAGATCCCATTGTGATTGCTGTCATTTAGTTAGAATTTACTAAATGGCTATCATGTGTTAGCACAGCACTAAACCTGTGTTTGTGGGTTATTTTTTTCCAATTTAATTTTTTTATTAATTTATTTTGATTTATCAATAATCACTTCCATATGCTTCTGAGTTTAAAATTTTTTCTTCCCCTTCCTCCCCACCACCCTCCCCAAGATGGCACACAATCTGATATAGGCTATATATTTACATTCATATTAAACATATTTTCACATTAGTGATGTTGTACGTAAAAATTAAAACCAATAGGAGGAACCATCAGAAAGAAGAAACAAACAGAAGAGAAAAAAAATAATTCAACTTCCATAGTTCTTTGTTTGGATATGGATAGCATTTTCCATCACAAGGCCTCTGGAGATATCTTAGATCCTTGTATTGCCAGGAAGGGTTAAGTTTATCAATATTAGTCATCATACAACATGACTGAACATTGTGTACAATGTTCTCTTGGTTCTGCTCACTTCACTCAGCATCAGACCATACAAGTCTTTCCAGGTTTTTCTGGAGTCAGCCTGTTCATCATTTCTTATATCACAATAGTATTTCATTTCTTTCATATACCACAACTTGCTCAGCCATTCCCCAATTGATGGGCATCCTCTCAATTTCCACTTCTTTGCCACCACAAAAAGAGCTGCTATGAATATTTTTGCACGTGTAGGTCCTTTTCCCGTTTTTATGATCTCTTTGGGATATAGCCCTAGAAGTGCTATTGCTGGGTCAAAAGGTATGCACATTTTTATAGCCCTTTGGGCATAGTTCCAAATTGCTCTCCAAAATGGTTGGATCATTTCACAACTCCACCAACAATGCATTAGTGTTCCAATTTTCCCACATCTTCTCCAACATTTATCATTTTCCTGTTTTGTCATGTTGGCCATTCTAATAGGTGTGATGTGGTACCTGAGAGTTGTTTTGATTTGGATTTCTCTAATCAATAGTGATTTAGAGCATTTTTTCATATGACTACAGATGGCTTTAATTTCTTCATCTGAGAACTGTCTGTTCATATCTTTTGACCATTTGTCAATTGGGAAATGGCTTGTATTCTTATAAATTTGACCTAATTCTCTGTATATTTTAGAAATGAGGCCCTTATCAGAGAGACTGGTTGTAAAAATTCTTTCCCAATTTTCTACCTTCCTTCTGATCTTAGTTGCATTGACTTTGTTTGTGCAAAAACTTTTCAATTTAATGTAATCAAAATTATCTATTTTGCTTTTCGTAATGTTCTCTATCTCCTGTTTGGTCATGAATTCTTCTGTTCTCCATAGATCCGACAGTTAAACTATTCCTTGCTCTCCCAGTTTGCTTGTAGTATCAGCCTTTATATTTAAATCGTGAACCCATTTTGACTTTATTTTAGTATATGGTGTGAGATTTTGGTCTATGCCTAGTTTCTGCCATACTCTTTTCCAGTTTTCCCAGCAGTTTTTTTCAAAGAGTAGGTTCTTATCCCAGAGCTGGGGTCTTTGGGTTTATCATATAATAGATTACTATAGTCATTGACTACTGTGTCTTGCATATTTAACCTATTCCACTGATCCACCACTCTATTTCTTCAGTTTTGATGATTGCTGCTTTATAATACAATTAAAGATCTGGAATGGCTAGGCCACCTTTCCTTGCATTTCTTTTCATTAGTTCTCTTGATATTCTGGACCTTTTGTTCTTCCAAATGAATCTTGTTATTATTTTTTCTAACTCTATAAAATAATTTTTTGGTAGTTGAATTGGTATGGCACTGAATAAGTAAATTTGCTTAGGTAGAATTGTCATTTTTATTATATTAGCTCAGCCTACTCATGAGCAACTGATGTTTTTCCAATTATTTAAATCTGACTTTATTTGCGTGAAAAGTGTTTCGTACTTGTATTCATAGAGTTCCAGGGTTTGTTTAGCAAGTAGACTCCTAAATATTTTATAATGTCTACAGCAAGTTTAAATGGAATTTCTCTTTCTATCTCTTGCTGTTGGGCTTTGTTGGTAATATATAGAAATGCCAATGATTTATGTGGGTTTATTTTATAGCCTGCAACTTTGCTAAAGTTGTTTATTATTTCAAGTAGTTTTTTACTTGATTCTCTGGGATTCTCTAAGTATAACATCATGTCATCTGCAAAGAGTGATAGCTTTGTTTCTTCTTTGCCTATTCTAATACCTTCAATGTCTTTTTCTTCTCTTATTGCTAAAGCTAACATTTCTAGTACAATGTTGAATAACAGTGGTGATAATGGACATCTTTGTTTTACCCCCAATCTTACTGGAAATGCTTCTAGCTTGTCCTCATTACATACGACGCTTGCTGAAGGTTTTAGATAGATGCTATTTACTATTTTAAGGAAGACTCCATTTATACCTATGCTTTCTAGTGTTTTTAGTAGGAATGGGTGCTGTATTTTGTCAAAAGCTTTTTCTGCATCTATTGAGATGATCGTGTGGTTTCTGTTAGTTTTGGTGTTGATATGATAAATTATGCTGATAGTTTTCCTTATATTGAACCAGCCCTGCATTCCTGGTATAAATCCTACCTGGTCATAGTGTATTATTCTTATGATAAGTTGCTGTAATCTATTTGCTAATATTTTGTTTAAAATTTTTGCATCTATATTCATTAGAGAAATTGGTCTATAATTTTCTTTCTCTGTTTTGACTCTTCCTGGTTTAGGTATCAGTACCATATTTGTATCATAAAAAGAATTCAATAAGACTCCTTCTTCACCTATTTTACCAAATAGTCTATATATTATTAGAATTAATTGTTCTTTAAATGTTTAGTAGAATTCGCATGTAAATCCATCTGGCCCTGAAGATTTTTTCCTAGGGAGTTCATCAATGACTTGTTCAATTTCTTTTTCTGAAATGGGGTTATTTAAGTATTTTACTTACTCTTCTGTTAATCTGGGCAATTTATATTTTTGTAAATATGTATCTATTTCACTAAGATTGTCAAATTTATTGGCCTATAGTTGGGCAAAATAATTCCTAATTGTTGTTTTAATTTCCTCTTCCTTGGTGGTAGCTTCACCCTTTTCATTCTTGATACTAGTAATTTGGTTTTCTTCTTTCTTTTTTTTTAATAGATTAACCAAAGGTTTATCTATTTTATTGTTTTTTTTCATAAAACCAGCTCTTAGTTTTATTTATTAGTTCAATAGTTTCCTTAATTTCAATTTTATTAATTTTTCCTTTGGTTTTCAATATTTCTAATTTGGTGTTTAATTAAGGATTTTTAATTTGTTCTTTTTTCTAGTTTTTTTAGTTGTATTTCCAATTCATTGATCTCTTTTTCTATTTTATTTATGTAAGCATTTAGAGATATAAAACTTCCCCTAAGAACTGCTTTTGCTGCATCCCATAAGTTTTGGTATGTTGCCTCATTATTGTCATTCTCTTGAATGAAATTATTGATTGTTTCTATGATTTGTTGTTTGATCCAATCATTTTTAGGATTAGGACTCGGAGGTCTAACTGTTGGTGTTTGCCTGCTCGACCACCTGGGCTTCAGGATCTCCTCCTGGTTGGCAGTTGGAGGTTATAGGGTTCTGAAAGCTTACCTGGTGTTGGACTGGAATCAACAATGCTGGAACATTCAGGCATCTCTAGGTAGTTTTCTTCAGCTCCTTTCAGACGAATGCTGCAGAGTACTTATCCGCCTGGGGCCCTTTGTAATGCTGCTTCCCTTATTTTTGCTGAGGCACTGGGAGACCCATTTGCTGTAGAATTCTGGGGCATCAGAATCTCCTCCTGGTGTGCTAAAGTGGGTCCTTCCACTAACTGGCCTGGCGGCTCCCTGGTTCACTACTGCTCCCCTTCCCCCAGGGTAAGAGGGGCCTTTCCTGTTAATCCCTCTAGTTACCTGGGCTACTACACTGCTGCACCCCATCTTTCTTCTGGTTCAGCTGTTCCAGGGTTTTTTCTGGGGTGATATTTTCTGGGTTTTCAGAGGTTGATAGGGGAGGGTGAGAGTGACTGCCTTTTTACTCTGCCATCTTGGCTCCCAGAAGCAGAAGTCCTTGTTTGTGGGTTTTGAAAAAGCACTTGATTCAAAGGATCAAAGTACAATCTCAAAGCCTTGTTTTGAAGAAAGAGAATCTCAACCATGCATCAAAGTCATTCAAGATTCCTTGAAAGACAAAATAATGGAGTTCTATTCATTGACATCCCAAATATAAAAATCAGGTGAGGTATCAAATAGGGAAATGCATGCTTGACAAAATTATTCACCCTGTGATGAAGCAAATCAGCTCAGAATCCAAGTGGAATAAAATTTGTTTGAGGATGGTGAGGTTCCCCAGGTGCTACTATTTGTAGATGGCATCTTTTAGGTTGCATCAAATCCTAGAATGTGGAAGAGCTTCCTTGAAGCAATTTAAAACCACCAAAAAAGTTTTACCTAACCATCCACAAAGAAAAAACCAAGTGGATGAATAATATCTATTGCCCAGATAATCATATGCATTTAGGAGGAAACCTATAGAACTGAGTCAAGAAGTACAGATGGACTATGAGTTGGACCCAGAGATGAACAAGATGAGGTAAGTGTGCTGTATTGCCTTCAGGATACTGCAAAACTCCTTTAATGACACTGAATCTTATGGGAACAAGAGCCTCACTGTTTAGAACCAATATTCTACTGATATTGCCATAGTTCAATGAAACATAGACTATAACAATATCATAAGAATTAAAATTGATTATTACAAGAAGAAAATGAAGAGGTTTATGAGAAGGCTGCAATATACAACCAATAAAAAACTTCAAAAAAGAATAGGTGTAAAAGACATCATCAAGGAATATGATAGAAAGAGAATATTGTTTGGTCATGTGATGAGGGTGAGGTATGACAACCAGCCAGCCAAAGTGTTCCACTGCTACCCTCATAAAGTCAGTGGACATTAAGGAAGGCCTCCAGCAATTTGGGTAGATAACCTATAGGAAATATGTGGCCAGATATGCCCAAGATTGGATAAAATGGGTTGCATAACTGGGTTGCAATCCAAATGAATAGAATTCCAAAATCAATGTTACAAACCCATTTATGTTTCTCAATATATCATATATTTTATATTATTATATATTTATATCTACATATAGATATGATGAGTTGTTATTTATTCTTCATTCTTAAAGAATACCTATATATGTATATACACATATATGTATGTATATATACACATACATGTGTATTATACATACACATATGTATACAATGTACTAAGAACCTTTTGGGTCTTCCATTCCATAATCTATGATCTAACTTTTTATGTTGCAAAGTCCTTTCCAGTTCTGTCATTTTATGGTTCTATGAGTTCAATGAGGGACCATGTGGCAATAATTGCACCTTAGTTATAGATGGAGGAGGTCCTGTTGTTCTAAGACTTTGCTTTTACCTGTTCATCACTTTTCAAAAATATTGTTCAACAGATTGAAAAATATGCCTTTTCTTAGCAAGAAAGGGCTGATGTTTTCTTCCCCTGCATGCATGGGAAGTTTGGCCTTTGGGGAGTTATCAGAGCATGAAAAAAAAAAAAGGGCAGTGTTCAAGTCTGGAGAGAAATGTTTAGACCAGTTTTTTTGCACTTGGCTAACTCCTTTCCAGGTAAGTATTGCCTGACTGGTTTCTTTCTTCCTTGAACATTTTAAAATTCTCACTTCAGAGCACAACCCCTCCTTACCTTATCAGTGGTAAATGGCCCTGAGGCAAGATTCAGTGGAAGTTTGGACAGGTTTTATCCTGGTTTCCTGGGGAATATGGGTAAGCCACCCTGTGTTTGCTGGTGGTTAGGAATGTGTGTTTTCATTCACCAGGGAATGTTGTTCAAAGATATATACTTAGATGGAATTCTACTTTGTACAACTAGATTTTCATTCAATTATACCCTACACGATATGACTATGACATGACATGAAATGATTAGCATCATTTCACATTAATATCATTAATACAGTGTAGTAATAATACACTTCTCGCATGCATCTCATTGGACTATAGGATTTAGAGCTGAAGGAGATCTCAGGAAAAATTAGTTCAACTCTCTCATTTTACAGATAAGGAAACTAAGGCACATAGAGGTAAAGACCTCATATGTAGAAAGTAGAATAGTTGAGATTATAACTGAGGGACCCTGATTCCAGAGGAAGTGCCAAAAGTCCCATTGTTCAGCCAGTCATTTCAGATCAGAACCTGAACAAAGTGTTTGTGTGCTTTCGATAAAGCTAGAAAATTCATCTGTATTGCCTAGTGTGTTATGCAGATCACCAACAAGTTACTTCCTCCTTTCTCTGAGACTCAGTTTTTTGATATATAAAATGGGGATGGCCATATTTATACTAGCTCACAGGACTATTATAAGGAAAGTGCTTTGTAAATCTCAAAGCTCTATAGAAACGGGAACCATTTTTAACACTGCCCACTAGAAGCTTTGAGATACCATTGTGATACATGAAACTTGATTTATCATAAAAGTAAATTGCTACAAGCCACAGAGAAAAGAATTTTGTAATTTTGAAAAGTCAGAGTAAAAATACTTCTTGTGTTCTCTCAGGCCATTATATACCTTCCTAATGTTTAGTTCTGGCTTTACTAAAAACACAAGTCAGACAATAGTGATTCAAGTCCCCACTAGACTCCCAAAGGGATCATCTCCCCTGAAATTCAAACTGATACCTGTCACCATATTGCTCACACCACAACTATAGACATTATTGCTATGGACCTCACTGTCTTGTGTAATGCTGTTTCTTTTTATTATTATTATTATAAATCTAACTAGTATTAACAAACACAAACATTCCAATATACACAGAAGACCCTAAAAGAAGATGCTATATGAAACTATAAAATTATATTACATATAGTTTTAAAAGCCAATTTTAAAGTTAACAAGATATTAATACAATTAGCCTGTTTGTGTCTCTTTTTGAAATTCTAATTTATTTTGTGTTTTTAAAAAAATATTTATTGGAGCCTTTTTCATTCTTAAAAAAAAACTTTCATCTACATAACTATTCACTAAGTTCCTCTCCCAAACAGAACCCAACCAGTAGTAGTAGTAGTGGTGGTGGTGGGGGTGGTGGTGGTGGTGGTGGTGACAGTAGTGGTGGAAGTGGTAGTGGTAGTAGTATATGGAAAGGTATATCACCCTGAGCGGGGAGACAAGCACAGTTTGGTGTGGGCGTGTAGGCAAAACAGGCCTCAGCAAACCTGGAGCAGGCCTCAGAGGACTGAATCACAGGCAGCTGTGGTGGTTTCCAGACTTCTCAACCCAGGAATGCCAAAGACAACTTAGAAGGTCAGTGGGAAAAGTATGTGACTGCGGTGCGAGAAAGAAGAGCGGTCCCAGTCCCAGTCCCAGAGCTTGGCCCCAGGGTGACGGCTGCTTCTGGAACTTCTGGCCCATAGACTAAAGGGGAATCAAGTGGCTGATCACAGGGGGATTGCAGGGATCTCTCTGCTGGTGCAGTATTCTCTTGCTTTGCGCATACTTGGATCTGAGTCACAGTTCTGGGTGGTGGTCCTGGGGAGAAGAGGAGTGCTAGCATGGTGGAGTTTGTAGTGGTGGTGGAGAGGAAATCCTCCTCACACTTTCAAGGCAAAAAAGAATATTTGTGGTCACTTATAGACCAGAGCACGGGCGAGGAAAGGAGGAAACACCTTATCATACCACCTTGGAAGAACTGAAAATTTACAGGTCCCTAGAAGTATCTCTGAAAACAGCCGCACAAAACCCCCAAAACTTGGGACAGTACATTCTTTTTTTTTTCTTTTGCTTAGGCAGTTGGGTTTAAGTGACTTGTCCAGGGTTACACAGCTAGTAAGTATCAAGTGTTTGGTCTGAGGCCGGATTTGAACTCAGATCCTCCTGACTTCAGGGCCAGTGCTTTATTCACTGTGCCACCTAGCTGCCCCGGGACAGTACATTCTCCATGCTGGAAGCAGAGCCCTACCTTAAAAAAAAGTTTAAAACTCAATTAATTGGCTGGAACATAAGCAAACTGTGCAAAAATAGTCAGACCATAGAATCTTTCTTTGGTAACAAAGAAGATCAAAACATACAACCAGAAGAAGACAACAAAGTCAAAATCCATAAATCCAAAGCCTCCAAGAAAAATATGAATCAGTCCCAGGCCACTGAAGAGCTCAAAAAGGAGTTTGAGAAACAAGTAAAAGAAGTAGGGGAAAAACTGGGAAGAGAAATGAGAGTGATGCAAGAAAATCATGAAAAACAAGTCAACAGCTTGCTAAAGGAGACCCAAAAAAAATACTGAAGAAAATAACACCTTAAAAAAAATAGCCTAACCCAAATGGTAAAAGAGGTCCAAAAAGCCAATGAGGAGAAGAATGCCCTAAAAAGCAAAATTGACCAAATGGAAAAGGAAGTCCAAAAGCTTACTGAAGAAAATGCTTCCTTAAAAATTAGAATGGAGCAATTGGAAGCTAGTGACTTTATGAGAAATCAAGACACTGTAAAACAAATCCAAAACAATGAAAAAATAGAAAACAATGTGAAATATCTCATTGGAAAAACAACTGACCTGGAAAATAGATCCAGGATAGAGAATTTAAAAATTATTGGACTATCTGAAAGCCATGATCAAAAAAAGAGCCTAGACATCATCTTTCAAGAAATTATCAAGGAAAACTGCCCTGATATTTTAGAACCAGAGGGCAAAATAGAAATTAAAGAATCCACCTAACACCTCCTGAAAGAGATCCCCAAAGGAAAACTCCTAGGAATATTATAGCCCAATTCCAGAGTTCCCAAGTCAAGGAGAAAATATTGCAAGCAGCCAGAAAGAAACAATTCAAGTATTGTGGAAACACAATCAGGATAACACAAGATTTAGCAGCTTCTACATTAAGGGACCAGAGGGTTTGGAATATAATATTCCAGGAAGGCAAAGGAGATAGGATTACAACTATGAATCATCCACCCAGCAAAACTGAGTATAATCCTTCAGGGTAAAAAATGGTCATTCAGTGAAATAGGGGGCTTTCAAGCATTCTTGATGAAAAGACCAGTGCTGAATAGAAAATTTGACTTTTAAATACAAGACTCAAGTGAAACATGAAGATGTAAACAGGAAAGAGAAATCATAAGATACCTATTAAAGTTGAACTGTTTATATTCCTGCATGGAAAGATGATATTTGTAACTCATGAAACCTTTTTCAGTATTAGGGTAGTTGGAGGGAGAAAATTATATGTATGCATATAGATAGATAGATAGATAGATAGATAGATAGATAGATAGATAGATAGATAGATAGAGGGTGCAGGGTGAGCTGAAGATGAAGGGATGATATCTGGAGAATAAAATTAAGGGGTGAGAGAGGATTATACTGGGAGAAGGAGAAAGGGAGAGGTAGAATGGGGTAAACTATCTCACATGAAACAGAGAAGAAAAGGCTTTTACAGTGCAGGGGAAATGGGGGAGGGTGAGAGGGAATGAGTGAATCTTATTCTCACAGGATTTGGCTTAAGGAGGGAATAACATACACACACAATTGGGTATGGAAATCTATAATACCCTACAAGAAAATAAGGGGAAGAGGACAAGAGAGCAGGGGGAAGATAGAGGGGAGGGCAGATTGGGGCAGGGGTTATCAGAAGTAAACACTTGTGAGGAGGGATAGGGTCAAAAGAGAGAATAGAATAAATGTGGGGCGGGATAGGATGAAAGGAAATATACTTAGTTTTTCACAACATGACAACTATGGAAGTGTTTTGCATGACTACACATGTATAACCTGTATCGAGTTGCTTGCCTTTTCAATGAGGGTGGGTGGGGAGGGAGGAAGGGAGAAAATTTGGAACCCAAGGTTTTAAAAACACATGTTAAAAAATTGTTTTCACATGCAATTGGGAAATAAGAAATTCAGGAAATGGGATATAGAAATCTATCCTGCCCTACAGGAAAATAGAAGGGGAAGGAGATAAGAGAAGCGGGGGAGAGATAGAAAGGAGGGCAGATTAGGGGAAGGGGTATACAGAATGCATGCCATCTTGGGGATGGGGGAGGGATGAGATGGGGAGAAAATTTGGGACTCAAAATCTTGTGGAAGTGAATGTTGAAAACTAAAAATCTATTAATTAAAAAAAGAATGACTAAAAGAAAGAGAGGGGGGAAAAACATTTGAGAAGAACTAACCAACATGTTTGTATGTGTGTACATATATATATGTATGTATGTGTGTATATATGTCCTTCTTCATAGTCTTCCACTGCAGCAAAGAAAGGTAAAAAGTGAAGTATATAAAAAAAATTAACCATATGTTTTTAATGCTCTTTAAAATCTAAAATTCTGCTGCATTTTTCCAAAGAATTAATTCAAAATGATTAATGGGGTATTCCTATATTTAATTATAGAAAGGAGTGTCATCTATTCTCATTCCCACAACCCAGTAATCTCAATATACTCAGCAATTACATTGTGGCCAAGTGCTGCTGGTGTTTCATGGGCCCATTGACCAGTTTCCACTTTGGGTTATGGCTTATCTTATGAATGTGGGATTGGGGTTATACATAACTGGTACTATTCAGATAGGCAGCTCTATATTAAATCATGCCATAGTATCATCATCACGCCTTAGAGGGTGGTACATTCCACAATCATGTAATTTCTTCTTAGAAAGAACCTTAGTGGTCGTCTAGTCCAACTCACATATAAAGGAATCCCCACTATAATTTACCTGATAAGTTGTCCAGCCTCTGCTTGAAGACTTCTGAGGAGGGAGACCCATCACCTGTTGAGTAATACGCTTTTGAGCAGCTTTAATTATTAGGAAATTTTTCCAGACATCAAACCTAAATTTGCTGCTTAGAAGGGTCAGTCAGTCAACCAGCATTTTTTAAGTGCCTCCTATGTTCCAGGCATTGTGCTAAGTGCTAAGGATACAAAGAAAGACAAAGACAGTCAAAAACATAATAGACAAATTAGAGGAGCAAGGAAGAAATCACCTGTCAAATCTACAAATAAGGGATATCCCAAGCAAAGGACAGAGATTATCACAAAAGGTAAAATGTGTAACTTGATTATGTGAAATTCAAAGGTTTCATGTGAACGAAAGCAATGCAACTAAAATGAGAAGAGAAGCAGGTAATTGGAAAAATCTTGGCAACCAGTTTCTGATAAAGTTCTCATTTCTAATGTATAAAGGGAAATGACTCATAAGATAAGAGCCATTCATCAATTGATAATTGAACAAAGGATATACAAATGAAAGAAAGACTGACACTACATAGCTTCTTCCAACCTCAAACAGTCTTTCTTCCAAATTGTACAACATTCACTCTACTACACTGCTCACCGCCACAAATAGGCTGGCTATATCCATTATATCCCAATCCCACTCTCACTTTGTGACTCCCATAAATATTTTAGAGAAAATGTTGGTGCAATCAGCTTTCCTTTGATTCTTGTATTCCTCATAGCCATAGCACAACAGAAGTACATCAGAGAAATCCCCTGTGTATTGGGTGAGGCATTGTGTTTTCCCTCATCTACCTTTGCAACTGTTAGTTCTACTATAGCAACATGGTGTTGCTTCTTTGGTGCCCTTTCATGAGTTAAAAAAAATCTCTATGTGGCCTTTTTTATGGAATAATAACAATGTGAATGTGTTCAAATTTATTACAACATTTTGAAGTTTGTTGCTTTCCTTTCAACAAATTTGTAAGGTAAGTAGTATACACGTTGTTATCCCACCAACACACACAAACTTTTAAGAAACCTAACCTATGATTTCAATAGTCATGAGAATTCCTGGTGAGGAAACTTCCTCTACTAAAGTAGATAGTCAACTGTTAGTCTTTGAGTCTAGAATACCTCAGTCAGTGAAGGGTTAAGTGACTAAGGGTCAGAGGGTGGACATAAGTCCAGGTCTTCCTGGCACCAAGTTCAATGCTTAATGTGTCTGTTTCATTTTACAAAACTAAGAATCAAATAAATTGAGACTTTCCCAGAGTGACATGACTGTCAGAACCAGGATTTGAATTCAAGCTCCTGACGGTTCTCTTTCATAATCCCAATTTATCAAAGATGAAGCAAGAATGATTGTAATGTCCCATACTTTGAAAGCAAATTGTAATCCTCTAATCTCTTCTCTTATCAAACTACATTTGCAAAATTTTGCTCAGTTCTGGGTACTTTATTTTAGGAAGGATGTTGAATGTTATGACATGTCCAGATGAAGAAAGCCAGAGGGGTGAAGGAAATAAAGTTTATGCAATATGATAATCCACTGAAAGAAATGGAGATGTTTAGATTTAAGAAGATATATAAGAAGATTGTTGTGTGAGAGAAGAATTGTGCTTGTCTCGCTTGATAACAAACAGTAGAACTAGGAACAATGAGTGAATGTTTCTAAGAGTTATAACTAGATTTGAAGCAGGAAAAATTTTTCCAACAAATAGAGCGGTCCCAATGAAGAATAGATTGCATCTATAGACTATGCATTCCCCATTACTAGAGATCTTAAAATAGTAGCCAGATGACTACTTTTTGGGACTCATAGAATCATATATCTAGAGCTGAAAGAAACCTTTGAAGTCAGGTAATCTAATCTCCTCAATTTACATACATAATAAAACTGAGGCCCTGATAGGTTAAGTAACTTGTCCAGGGTTCCTAAGAGAGTATCTGAAGGATTTAAACCCGGTAATTCCTAACTTCATCTACCTTTCTGTCCATTGCACCATGCTGCTGCTTATGAGTCAAAGTCTGTTGCTTTTCCCTTGTTGTTGTTATTATTGTTTGTCAAAGGACCATGACATCAGGGAGGTGATGTCATGACATGATAGTGAATTGGATTTAAGTGAGGGAGGGCTGTGCAAAATCGCCAGTCTCACTTTCTCCTCCAGAACCATCTGGGCATAGTGGAGAGATCAAGATGACTGGAGCTGTCCCTGGATGCAGTGGGAGACCTTGGCCTTTTTAAGCTAAGGTCTTTAATAGGTCTCACTTTGACTGAGGCAGCACCCATTTAGCACTAAAGACAGGTAAGAAATGAGGCAGACAATGGCCTCTTTTACATCTTCAAAAAAAAAAAAAAATCAACCTGAGAGGGAAAGATCCTCAGGGTTTCTGGCCAAAACAGAAACAATTGCTATTTACATTCACTCTGAGACAATCTGGGCCCAAACAATGACCAAGTGGGACTTGGCCTGGGACCAATTTGATTTGGGTTTAAGGAATTGTCCTTAAGAAAAAAATCTAGCCGGTAAACCCCAAGATATCTTGCCAGGTTTCAGAGATCAGAATTTACATTCCTTCGGGCAGAACACCTGCAGGTAAAGGTATGACACCCTATGTGGACAGAGGGAGAGGAGGGAGGGAAGGAAGGAGGAAAGGAAGGAAGAAAGGAAGGAAGGAAGGAAGGGAGGAAGGTAGAGAGGGAGGCAAGGAGGGAGGGAAGGAGGTTGGTCCACAAGAACAATGTTGATGATGTGAGGTAAGTTATCTGGTGATGTTAAATGCTCATGAGAGTTCATTTACCAGGGTCTCAAGGAGTTACTTGAATCTTCAATAATTATCTGATTTGTGTTTGGATTAGAGCCAGAAATAAGAATAAACAAGGTAGCCAATAACTTAGACATGACTAGTGAATCACTCTTAGATTCTGTTATATTTGCATTTTTTAATCTAAAGTCTCTTATGGAGGGACATAAGTTAGTAACTAAAATAGACTTAATTTAGTCTCTATAGGTCACTGGTTTTGTAATGACACTTAGCAAAGAGATAGAAGAGACTAAGTATAGCAGTGTCCCTTCCTAAATCTGCAGAATTGATTTTTGCATTACCAATATGGGACAGTCCACAGCTTCGTGGTGAAGTAGAAAAATTCTATTTCCTCATACCTATCTCCTCATCTGTTTTTTTTCCCTTCCTTCATTTTGATACTTAACTTTTAACCAGCCAAGTATAACCCCAGTAGATGAAGGCAAAGAATGTCAGAAGAACTGGAGATTATGTAATAATTGGAACTGTCTTCAAATATTTGAAGGCTTGTCATGTAAAAGAAGAATTTTGATAGCTTACATTTAGAAAGTATTCCAAGGTTTTCAAATCTCTTTACATACATCATCTCATTTATTCTCAACACTAGCTCTTTATTATATGCTATTATTATCATATACATTTCACAGATGAGAAAACCGAGGCTGAGTGTGTTAAGTGACTTGCTCAGAGTCTCATAGGTAGTTTCTAAGGCGGGATTTGAATTCAGATCTTCCTACTGTCAGGTCCAGCTCTCTAGTTATTATAACACACTGCCTCTCAAGCAAGGAAATGTGTCCAATAAACTTATTCATGATAAGGTGTTTTGACCTAATCCCTTACTCATAGCATCAAGAGGTGTGCGTGCTTACAAATCTTCTTGTCCAGTGCTCATTTTACAGAGGAGGAAATTGAGACCTATGGAAGTAAACTGATTCATTTAGTTATATAGTAAGTAACAGAGCTAAGTTTTGAATCCTTGTGCTCATTCCAGATGCAGCGTCTTTTTTGCTACATCATGCCACCTTTCCTTCCCAGGAGTATTTGTATTTTTTTGAAAAGAAGTTCAGTGAGAAGACAATGGTTAGCCAAAAAGGACTAATTATGGAAAATCAAATATATGCATATATATATATACACACATACATACACATGTACATACATATATACATATATATACATACACACACACATATAGTGTTTGAGAGGATTTCCTTACCTCATCTGCTTACATGACCCTGAACGACAGGAGGTTCTGAAGTCTTTGGATGCTGCAAGACTCCAGTGGGTTGATTTTGACAAAGGTATTGCTTACTCATTCAAACTAGGTAACAATTTCACCCATTCATATAAAGGGGAGTTCTGGTTTTATTTGTTTTATTTTGAATGTTGATTCCCAGTAGGTAAGGCAGACTATAAAAAGGCTATCATAGGGGTAATGGACAAAGGAAGAAATGGAAAGAGTACTAGATTTGGCATAATTAATAAATGCGAGTATTTCCTATGTCTCTTCTCAGTTCTGCTACTTCATTTATAATCTTAGGCAAGTAATTTCATTTCTCTGAGATTCAGTTTCTTCTTCTGTAAAGTGGACAAAATAATATATACATTACCTCCTAGTTGTTTTGGGGAAAATATTATGCAATATTAAAGGGCTATAGAAAAATAAAGCTATTAAATTACACAGAGAGAGACAATAAAAGTATATGCCTATTTAAGAGAATACATGTTAAGCTAAGTGCTCCTTCAAGGACCCATTTTGGCATGAAGGTATGCTTTTGTTCTTGAAGCGATTGCAAGGTCTTATGAAACTGGAATGGATTTGACTATGAGCCTAGATAGAACATACAATTATCAGAGATCCAGACTCCCTAAATTTGGATATTCTGATCATTAAAAAATATATATTTATCAACCTGGTGTGAAAACTTTTTTGTTGTTGTTGTTGTGGGGGGCAATGTTATGATCTTTCTAACTTGTAAGCTCAATCTGAGTCAACTATGTTAAATGACAATTCCAAAAGAGAGCTTGACCTTCAGGTGAAATAGATATAGTGATGAGAACAAAGGAGGGGATAGTACCACTGTATTCTCCTCTGGTTAGATCATTTTGGGGATTTTACGTTCAACTTTGGTCAACACATTTCAGGAAAGACATTGACATTGACAAAGCGGCATATGTCTAGAGCAGGAGGACCAGAAAGTAACTGGAGACCTTAATTCAGAACAGTGGTGGGGAACCTGTGACCTGGAAGCCATATGCAGCCCTCTAGGTCCTCAAGTGCAGCCCTTTGACTGAAAGGAGAATACAATGGTACTAGCCCTTTGGCTGAAAGGGCCAAAGGACCAAAGTTGAACATAATATCCTGGAAATGATCTGACCAGAGGAGAATACAGTGGTACTATCGCTTTGACTGAAAGGGCCACACTTAAGGACAAAGAGGGCCGCATGTGGCCTCCAGGCTGCAGGTTCTCCACCCCTGATCTAGAAGGTTTGGAACAATGGATGATATTTATAAAGTGGAATGGGCTATCTCAGGAAGAACTGGGTTCTCCTTTACTGAAAGTCTTCAAACAAAAACTGATTATTTATCGTGACATTATAGAGGACAATGCCTTATTTAGGCATGGGTTGAATGACTTCTGAGGTCTCTTCCAGCTCTGAGATACTGTGATTCATTTTATTGTTATTATTATTTAAAAAGAAAACAATTCATCCCTTGACCTTGTTTAGAATTTAAATAATTGGAGCTACACAGTGGAGAGGTTTGGTGATTCATGATTAATGACTCTCCAGCAAGATTTCTGTTTGGAATAAGTAAACAGCATACATTTGGGGCTAGAGGGTTCTTGTCTGTTTAATTTACTAGGCTCACCATTACACTATGCAGACAGTCTCAAACAAGATAAAAGAGTTTCAATTGAGGGGATTCTGTCTACTAAACTCCTCCTTGTTTGGCTTTGGATGTGACCTCCAGCTGGTATCAGGGCAGAAAGGTGAATTGTTAGCACAGATCCTCCTACTTCACTTAATGAGCTTTATCCTCATTAACAGTTTTTTATGATTCAAATCAATCATCACCAACATCTCATTGGGCTCTGGAGAAGCCAGAACAATTGACAAGAATTAAGCCCTATGGTTGGAAGGTGAGGAGTGGGAAAGAGGGGATATGGAAGAGTCACAGATGATGGACTGAATAAAGTTTATATTTATGCTATCTTTAAAAAAAAATGTTGGCTTAGTAAATTGAAGGTAAAAATAGAAAGGGGAATGTCTAAATTGCTAGTGATCATTAGCATTTCAAGTACTTTTAAAGCACCTATTTTATAAGTAAACTATCAATATGTTAATTACAAGGCATGCATCTCTATTCATTAAAGCATTTTTCCTTGACTAACTATATTTGCTAAGGCTTTGGAAGTCCAAGTCATCACTATATAAAGTAATCAAACCACATTACTTTGAAAATATGCTGTAATTTCAGAGATTTTCTCAGACTCATTTAGAATCATTTTTCTCTGCCCCCAATGAAACTAAAGTATCAAGATATGGTATTCATCTACTAAGCAAATATGTAAAGCACATACAAATTACTAGAGCAGGCTACCCAAAATACCATGGAAAACTAAGAAAAGTTCAGTTTTCAACATCAATTTATCTTTCTTTGCCTCAGTTTCTTCACCTGTAAAATGAAGTGAATTGTCCTAGATCACTCTAAAGCACTTTCCAGTTCTACTGTTCTATATTTTATATTGTAAAATTCTACATTCTATATGCTAACATTTTATTTTTAAGGTGTCTTTTGAACTTTAATTATCAATGATAAGTCTCTAAGTTTAACCCGGAAAGAATTTGTGGAAGAAATTGTGAATGTTTCATGAATTTTAAGAAACATTGGATTTGAGAAGCCTTAAATGAATGAGTCATAACTATCCAGGAACAGATGGCTAGTGGTTTGGGTTATTACAATGACTAAGTTATAAAAGCATTGTAGATAGATCCAAACCTTCTCAGAACTTGTCACCTTTGGTCATTGGTTCTTTTTATAATTGCTTGGAGACCATTCATCTTTGCCCAATTCAAAACCAGATGGCTATTAAATCAATACTTTCTTTTTACCAGATGGATGTTATGCAAAGGATTTCTACAGTCCTTGCTGTCTTTTGTATTCATTCACACTTACTAGTTCAGTTATACCTTATATAAGACTACATACAAAATTAGCCCTTTTGCAGATAGGCATATCTTCTGTGAATGGATGAATGAGTATTACCCAAGTGTAGGAAAACATTTCATTGGGGTTCTAAATTCCAAGAAAAAATTATTGTTCATTTTCTTCATTTACCAGACAATGACACAAATTTATGGAATGCGTTAGAAGGATCTAATGACACAAAAGCAATCAAAGAGCTTTGTAAAGAATAAAGTGCTATACAAAGTATATATTCAGCATGGAGATCATAAGATCTAAAGTTCGTAAATACTTTAGAGACTATCTATTCCAATCCTTCTTTTGACAGGTGAGGAAACTGAGGTAAAGAGAGATTAAATGACATTCCCTGGATCATACAGGTGGTGTGTGATAGAAACTAGACTTGAACCCATATTTTCTGACAGCAAACCCAGTTCTTCTTGTTAGCAGAGAATCCACACCACTAGGATTATACTACCTTAACCTCTAAAAGCTTTCTCTGGGAACCTTTGCCTAACACAGAGTCAGTTACATGCCAGAATAGAGACAAGAACTTACAGTGGTGAACCCCAGCCAAGCCTAAGTATGAATCTGCAGCTCTGAAAAACTTGTTTAATCTTTCCCTGCTTCCATTTGCTTGCTGGTCAAATGGACATGACACCTCCTGCTCTGCTTTGTCATGAGGATTGACTAATAACTAAGAAATGCTTGCAAGTGGGAAAAAGGAATTGTTGTTACTGACTAGCTAATGTAAGATTGAAAGTGAGATGAAGGAGCCCTTCTTCAACCCAGGGAACTTGCTATGAAAGAACACATCTAATAAAGCAAGGAGGGGGAAAGAGAGGTCTCCACAAATTAAAAAAGCAGCATTTGAAATCTATTCAAATATTCTCTCAATTTACTCTCCACCCCTGTGGTGCTGTCTAACGCTATTGGGTTTTTAATTCTGTATTCCTTTTTAAAGTGACATTTACATGAATTTACAATACCAACACAAAATTTTATTAAAAAGAAACACATTTTTATAACTTTATTATTTTTTTCAGCCACTATCCCTGTGCTTTGAACCCACTAATAAGGGATCTTTTGTTTTATTTCTTGTCTGGTGGAAAAAGTCTGAAGTCTCTTCAAGGTGGTTTCCTGCTGTGTTGTTAAACACAGGAGGGAGACCCAACGTGGTGGGTATACTCTATAATTGGCTATGAGGTTGAGGAGTGGATTTCTCTGACTCTCACTTTGTCCCCCCTCTGTTTTCCCTTTGCCCAAATATCTTGCAAGTCTATAATCATCCTCTGGTTTGGCCATGCCTTCAAAATGAGAGTTGCCTTGGATTTCAGGTGGAAAGTATTGCTAAAAAAAAAAGAACAGTAGAAATGTGAGTTTATTTATACCTTATGTTTTGGTCAATCTTTCTCCCACACTGAGAGTCTGTGGAGAACGATGAACCAGAAAAGTGAGCAAAGAAGCCATTTGGAACTTTCATTTCAAATACTTTCTGTTTCAACAGTGTATAGAATCGGCCATGTATGAAATACAGCTTTGTTGTCTCTAAGAGTCAAACCTAGTCATCTCACATGGTCCCTGATAAAACAATTAGACTGGATGATCTGAGATGTCTATAATGTTAAAGCAGAAAGGAACCTAAGACTAGTTAGTCATTTCTCCTCTTTGACCAAAAATGACATAATATTAGAATGTAGACTGTGAAATATTAGAGCTAGAAGGGACCTTAAAACATAGGCTGGAGCTAGATGGAACCTTGAAAAATCATTTTAGATCCAAAAAAGACATTAGGACATAGGATCATAGATTTAAAGCTGGAAGGGACCTTAGGCAACATGTAGTTCAACTCCTTAATTTTGCACATAAGATAATGGAGACCTACAGAAGCTAAGTGACTTGCCTAAAGTCACAGGGGTAGAAAGTGACCAAATCAGGATTTGAACTTGGTCCTTTGACTCAAAGGCTAGTGATCTATATAGAACAAAAAGATTTAGCATAGTTTATTGGGAAAAGCCCAAAAACATGGTTATAGAATCTAAGTCTGACATTTCTAGCAGTATGTCTGTGGAGAAGTGATTTAGCCTTTCTCATTCTCAATTTCTTAAACTATTTGATGATGATGATGATGATGATGATGGTGATAAAGATGATGACAATGATGATAATGATGACAACAATGATGATGATGATACTTGTCCTACTCCTATTTTTCAAAAAATGAAATTAGGTTTTAAAGAGGGAATATAGCTTGCCCAAAGTCGTGTAGCTAATTATTGGTAAAGATGAATCTCAAAATTTCCTGACTCCCAGTTTGCTACTCTTCCTAAGCAGGGCAGATTCTGGTCCTATTTGCTCTCTAGATCACTTTCTCAGATTCTTTTTTCTTGATCTCCAATTATCATGGATAACGAATTGTGTAGTTCCTCTATGTTTGGTTTAGTGTGGAATCTGTAGCAGCTGTATTGTCTGTGAGGTCAATATATTAAGTACAGATATCACTTCTATGGATGTCAATCATTCCTATTGGATGCCTCTTCCCATTGTTATTGTTGTTCAGTTGTGTTCAACTCTTTCACGACCCTGTTTGAGGTTTTCTTAGCAAAGATACTAGAGTAGTTTGTCATTTCCTTCTGCAACTCATTTTACACATAAGGAAAGTGAGGCAAACAGGGTTAAGTGACTTACCCAGGGTCATACAGCTAATACGCATCTGAGGCAAGATTTGAACTCAGAAGCTGTCTTCCTGACTCCAGGCCAGGCACTCTATCCACTGCACCACCTAGCTGCTGCTTTGCATTACAAAGCTTCTAACACAGTTACTCATGCCTTTGACAGCTGAATCTTCTTTGGGTTAGAAGGCAGAGCTAAACAGTTTATACAGAGATCGCCCCCCCCCCACAACAAATGCTCACTCACAGCTTATTTCTCATTCCTTTGGTTTTCTCATCTTTCTCACATACAGGGAACTCATAGGGAAATAGTCCTTTTCAAATGTATGGAACAATAATGAGGATAATGATGGTGATGGGGTTGATGACAGTGATTATGGTTCATGTTTCTATATAGCTTTCTGCAGTTTACAAAGCACTTTTCATGCAACAACCCTATGATACAGGTAAAAATGAGTCTTGTTATCCCCTAGTTCATATATATATAGAAAAACACTGATATTTTTTAAAAAAAAGTGAATTGATTTGCTCATAGCTCCTCTCATGGCACTGAAGTTGCTCTGGCTGCTGGCCAAAGAGCTAAGGAGGGAGCAGGTCCAAGCAGAACTCCAAGAGGGATGAGGGAGATCTGTGGAACTGTCATACACTTACATTAAGTAAGAATTGGATGTAGTGTGGGATAGGTAGATAGAGGACCTGAATTCAAGTCTGGCTTTTGACACTTATTAGCTGTGTGATCCAGAACAAGTCACCTAACTTTTTAGTACTCTAAGGTAACTTTCTAAGACTAAGTTATAGAGACTATGACAACCTGCATCACTAGACAGAGTTTACTTACCCGGGAATTCCCTATACTAATGAAATCACAAACCCAGTGCCTTTTGCTATCCTACATCACTAGGAAATTATGGATCCAAGGACTAAAACCCACATTTCCTTGCACTCAGTTTCATAATCTCTTTCGTATGTGCATCATGCTTCTTCTCACACATATGAGAAACTTAAGAAACTATCCTGCCCAGACATGTCTTCAGGAGAATATATATTATTATCCCCATTTTACAGATGAGGCAGCTGAAGGCCAGACCAGTGATGTTACTTACTTGTTCAAGGTTACCCAACTAGCTAGAGATGTAAATTTGTCTGAAATTCATAGGCTTTCCCCAACATCAGGGTAAATTTTATCATGATCTCGGAATCTGCCAGTATAAGGAAGACATAGCCAAAAGCCTCCTGAATGCAGGATTTAGTGAGATCATAAATGAACTTTGCTTGGGGGAAGAATCCACTTCCCTGCTCAGCTGTCTTCCCATCAGTAAGTGAAAATTGTTGCAATCTAATGCTCTTAGATGTTTGGGTATTTCTTAATTTATTTTGGGCACCTCATTTTCCTGGAACAAGTGCTATTATTTACGGCACAGCAACAAACACTTTACATTTATAGGGGTTATGAATTTCAGTAATGGTTCATGTGACAATTTAATCTGTCCTGACTATGAGGCATTTTACAATGACAATTAAATTATTATTAAAAAATAAACCCCAAATGACATCCTTATCACTTATCAACATATCAAAAGTTTCCCTGTGTTGTATTTTGGGTGGGTTGTAAATATCCCACTGTAGTCTTAGTGAATCCCTGCAATAAACTTCTGAATGAACTTAATTAACTTCTACCATATAGTTAAAAGAATACTCCTCACACATTTTGATGTCAGAAAATGAAACACTATTTGAAAAGTGGGTTTATTACATTCTGTGGTGCACACTGATATTTAATATTTAAAGACTCTTAAATTTGATGTACTGTGCTGACGGCTGAAGGATACAGTCCTGCATGTGGGAGGATAAGGTGGTGAGTCTCCTTTCCACTGCATTCTTCAGGGAGCTTTTCTTTGACTGGCCAGTTCATGCATATGTGGAGCTAATAAAATCCTTGCTCAGAAAAGTGTCAAGTATGTTAATGTATACTTTGTCAAATTAATTTTAATGCAGGCCTGCTGAACAGCTAATTTATAAGCTATGTATCTAAACTGTTATGAAACATTTCCGTTCCAGATTAGCCAGGCTACTGTGTCAATTTTAGCAGATAACATGTCAGCAAAATATCATTTCACACGAATTAAACATCATTTTTCTCCAGTGATGTTCTATCCCTCCCCCTACAAAAAAATAAGGTTTCAATCTAGCTTTCACTCTGGCTTTGAATGGTGCTAATTTTTACATTCACTGGTCCTAGATCAAAGGGCTCTTAGAATACAGAACATTACTCTTAAAGGAACTTTAAAATATAGACTATTAGAATATAAAATACAAGAACTAGAATAACAAATAGAGTGGATCTAAAAGGGAATTTAGATCATTGGTAGATAGAACATAGAATGTTAGAATCAGAAGTGATCTTAGAAATCATCCAATCCATCACCCTGATTTAATAGATGAAGAAATTTATGCTTTTTTTTTTTAAGCGATTTTCCCACAAGGTAATGGCAGAACCAGAATTAAATATGGGTTACTTGGGCCTGGCAAAGTACACTTATTTTTATATCACAGGGTCTCCCATTTAATTTAAAAATCCATATTTGGATGACTGTCTCTCATTGAATATTGGGATTCTCCACTCTAACAATAAGATGTCACATTGAGCTTAAATCTATACATGTCTTTTGACACCAAGTCTCCATCAATGCATCTGCCAATGACCATGTTTGAATTGCAGCTAGCATAAGAGTCAATGTCATTAAAATCATGAGCAAAGAATGATGTAATGGATAGAGTGCTGGACTTGAAATCAGGAAGTCCTAAGTTTGAAATCCAAGACTCTTTCTACACGTGTGAACCTGAATGATTCACTTCTCCCTAGGTTTCAGTTTCCTCATCTCTAAAATGAGGAGGATAGACTCAGTGATGTTTAAGGTCCTTTACAGCTCTAACTCTTTCACCTTATAATCTATCTCACATGACTTTTGGAGGGTTTGACAGTGCTACACTTCAATCAATAAGACAGATATATATGTATTCCTAGACCTAGATAGTGTATTAGGCCCAGGTTTCTGTCTCTACTACCAATACTGAGGGAAGGATGGGTTATTGGAGGATGTAATTGTTTTCCTTGACATTGACTTCAAGGGCCTCCTCAATGTCATGTATATTTTGGTCTAAACATTTTTTAATCTCTTTTAAATATACACCAATTTTAGGACCAACACTTTCCTTAAGTTTATTATTTATTCTGTAAAACAAGATTGCCTTTCATTGGTCCTAAATGAGTGCTACTACATTTTCAAGATGGAGGGAAAATCTTCAATTCCAATTCTAGCAGGTGATGAATAAGCTCACTTTTCCCTCCTTAGTTCCTTCATAATTTTGATCTCATTTGCTTCTGGAAATTTCTGGTCCTTTTAGTGTGTCCTCATCCACTGGTGACTCCCAGAATTAGTCTATAAGAGTCCAGCTGTAAGAACTGAACCTCAGATCGTAGGCAATTTGAACATAGTAATTGAATCTCTGTTTTAGGGAACTTTAGAACATAGCGTTAGAACATAAGGCATATAATGTTAGGGCTGGGAGAAACTTTCAATTGTAGAATGTTAACAAAATAGGATATTAGAGCCATGATGCATTGTAATGATCATTTAGTCCAACTTCATTGTTTTACATATTTACAAATTAGGGAATTTAAAAAAAAACATTCATTAAGTGCTTATTCTGTGATACACATTGCGTTAAGCACTGGGGATAGAAATATAAAACCAAAGACAAGTCCTGCCCTCAAAGAACTTATCTTCTAGTGGGAGAGACAGTAACAGTACATGGGAGTGGTGGCATGGAGGAATATTTGGCTTTTGAAAGTTACAGTGTTGGGGCAGCTAGGTGGTGCAGTGAATAGAGCACTGGCCCTGGATTCAGGAGGACCTGAGTTCAAATCCAGCCTCAAACATATAACACTTACTAGCTGTGTGACCCTGGGTAAGTCACTTAACCCCATCCCCTAGCAAAAAAAAAAAAAAAAAAGAAAGTTACAGTGCTGGTGAAGAAGAAACTGAGAGGTAGGTTGGAAAGTGACTTGCCAAATTACAAGACGAATTGCAGATATGGAACTAGAACTCAGGTCTCTTCATTTCCAATTCCATACACAGTTATCCTACAGAGACTCTTTGCCCCCACCACAAGAGTGTCTTTAGCTTATCAATAGTCTTCCTATAGTTGGCACCTAGAACAGCACACATCAAATATAGTCGGATCTTATAAAATCAGATAACAGCTGGACTAGATCTTCCCTAGTCTTGAACACTATAACTCCCAGTACAGGTGAAATCACATTAGCTTTTTGAATTGCCCTGTATCACTCAACTCATATTGAGTTTTCAGTCCAGTAAAATCTCCAAACTATTTTCAGGTAAACTGCAATGTAACCACAATCTCCACCATCTAATAGTTATAAAATTTAACAGAAGCATAAAACTACAATTAAACAAGCATTTTTTAATGTCCATCATGATCAAGGCGCTCTGCTTCCCATGTGGTGATATAGAGAAAAGAAAAACAAAGTCTCTGTCCTTCAGGAGCTTGTAGCCTACTGGTAGTTTTTGTCTCTTAAAGTTCATTTTATTAGATTTTGATCAATATTCCAGCCTAGACAGATTCTTTTGGGTTATGACTCCATCACTCAACATGTTAGTTCTCACTTCCAGCTTTGGATCACCTAAAAATCTGAGAAATGTTCATTCTCTGCCTTCATCCAAGTCATTAATAAAAACACAGGGCCAAAGAGATCCCTGGGGCACTCTACTGGAGACCACCTTAAAAGCTGATTTTGTAATTTCTCTTTCCACTGCATTCTACTCTTGATCAGTTTGGTTATTTTTTTTTCTCTGAAACATTTTTAAAGAGATTTATGTTACATTTTCTTACAGATCTAGTGACAAGTTACATTCTCTCAGGTAAATTCATCCCTACAATTTCAGTTCTGTATCCCATCTACCTATTTCTGTATGTCACTTCACACATGCTGTAGAATTGACACAATTCCTTATAACTAAAGAAAAACAAGAAAGTCTAAAGATATTAATTGAATGTTGAATTTGCTTTATTTGTTCTGTTCAACTTTCAGAAAACATGGAGAAGCGGGGGAGGGATTACCTAATTAGACCTGTCCAAAAGTGGAAGTGATTGCCTTGGTAGGTCATGGTTTTCTCTTCAATGGAGGTCTTTTTGTATGTGCTAGCTAAGTACCTATGTAGAGATAACATAAAAGGCATATCTATCCATTTTTCCCCTAAGCAGGTTTTGCTTTTGTGTCAGTCTATTCTATAGAATTTAGCCACTACCACCAAGTTAATTTAAGTGAACCCACGATCTCTCATTGACCTTTGCTAATTGTACATGCCAGCCCTATTGTAAGGGGTGGTCTCAGTACATGCCAACTATGGGGTAAGAAAAGGCAGCCACAGGTACTTTGATCTCCTTTTTAGAAATCAGCATCTACCTGGGTTGTAAACTTGTCTCTGAAATAACACTAACCCGTTCTGTTTTAGAAATGTGCACTTATCAGTATTAACTTCCCTCATTATGAAAAACAGCCCAGGGTTTGAACTGGGTGCCTGGTCACACTCAATGTACTTTTTTGGATGCTACAATAAACTTTAAATTTTGTGTTCCTGAGTTTGTTTTATTATTGAGGGCAAAGGTATGAACTAAAATTTTCTTTTAATACTATGATATTTCAGGAAACGCTTTTTTCCCTGTAAGAATGTATCTTATATCTTGGGGGAAAGTTTGAGTCAGTGAACTTCAATGAATCCCCTGAGCATTTCTCTATTTGAGTAGCCTAGCAGTTGGATATAGAGGGAGCAATTTCCCCATTGCCCCTTAATTCTAATCAAGGTCAAATCCTGTGTGAATCACCCTTGAGCATGATAATTAACTAGACTGCCACTCAAAGGGAATACCAAGCCAGTGCTTTGCTTGTCCTGATATTCTTTGACAAAGTGATTAGTTTGGACAAATAAAGTGTTGAGAGTTCACCATAAAGAGAAGGAAGTGGATGAGACAGATAAAAGACACACACTCTTAGGGACATTCTATAGTACACAAAGACCAATAGGCCACAAGCAAAAATTTGTCACTTAGAGAGACTCTTCAGAGATTCATATAGTCAGAGCTTGATAAATGGCAATGATCTGTACTGCACTTAGTTTGTCCCAAATCCATCTTTGTCAGAGAGACCCAGGCTGAAGCTAATGCATCATTTTGGGATCTGAATGGAGTTCAGAAGATGAAGGTCACAGAGGGGTGAGTAGGAGAGGACTGTATAGTATAGTGGGAAAAAGCTGTGGACTTGGGGACAGAAATCCTGTTAAATTTCTGAGTCTGACATATGCTATAGAATTAAAGTTGGAAGTGACCACAGCCTATATCTAGTCTTTCCCATACCTGGACAGGAATCCCCAATAAAGTATTTTCTAGCTTCTGCTTGAAGACATTCAGTGAGGAGGAATTCATGATTCCCTGTCACATTCCCCAAAGGCAGGCTATTCAATTACCTTCATACCCATTCCTTTCTTTTGTTTTCCAAATCAATTTCAAAAGCCTTCATTAAAATGATGTTATGTGTAAGACATTGGTAAGTGTTACAGATACAAAGACAGAAATGAAAGGATCTGCCATTGAGGAGCTTATATTCTATTAAGGTAAAGAACATTTAATACAAAGTATACCCATATTAATTGCAAAAAGCAATTTGAAGGATAAAGGGAGAACCGAAAAATAGGATGATTAGTAAAAGTATCATGTAGGAGGTGGCCTCTAAGCTGAACTGTGAAAGGAACTAGAGATTCCCAGGAGGTAGATATGAGAAAGAACATTCTATGCATAAGGCAATGTCTTGTACAAAGCCAAGGATGTGGGAAATGGAATATCATGTTCAGGGACTATCATGTGTAATGATACTATACATTACACTATATTGTGTAATGTTGGTAGCTTTCACATTTTCATTTTTTTTCAACTATATAAATATATTGAACTTAGACATTATTTAGATTGAAAAATGGGCAAAATCAGGTAAGAGATTATTAATCATTTCTGAATGACTTAAGTAGGCTATAGAAAAGTACTTGCAATTTAACTTCATTTCCTACCTGCATGTTTTTCTGGATTTATGATGCATGGGAATCAGTCAGGTATATTCTGCCACCCATAATCCCCATGTTTTTTCAGAATCTTTTTGTGTATTGCCTATTACCATTAGACTATAAGCTCCTTGAACACAGAAATAATTGCTATTTACATTAACTCTGAGACAATCAGAACCCAAACAATGACCAAATGGGGTTTGGCCTGGGACCTACTGTTAGCCAATCAATGAGAGCCAGAGTAATTTGAGTTTAAGGCATGGTCCTTAAGGGAAAAAAAAAGAAAAAAAGGCTTCAGCAATCAAAATTTACATTCCTTTGGGCAGAGCACCAGCATCTATGTGGACAGGAAAAGAGAAGAAAAGAACTGTGTTACCCAACTGGTCAGCTCCTGGACCCCAGTGGAACAGTTCCACTTTCTACTCATAGACTTTGTTTGTCTTTCGTTCTTCAAGAGGACTGTGACATCAGGGAGGTGCCTGTTTTGGTCATAAACCTTGAGGGTCTTCACCTCCCAGATTGATTTTTTTTTTTACTAGGGAAAGAGGCCATTCTCTGCCTCATTTCTTACCTAAACTTGATCACTGAATGAGTGCTGCTCAGTCAAACTGAGATCTGTTAAAGATGTTAGCTTTAAAAGGCCAAGGTTTTTCACTACATCCAGGGACAGAACCAGTCATCCTGATCTTCTCTCCACTAAGCCCAGATGGTTCTGGAGGAGAAAGTGAGGCTGGTGAGGCTGCACAGTCCTCTTTCACTTAAATCCAATTCACTTGCATGTCATGGCATCACCTCCCTGATATAATGGTCCTCTTCCAGAATGAAGGAAAAACAACCTTGAACACAGGGACTTTGTTATGCATTTCTTTGTATCTCCAGTGCTTAACACAGTGTCTGGCACATAGTAGGCATTTAATAAATGTTTATTGACAATTGATTATTGCCTTAGCTATCAAATAATAAGTTTAAAGGATTTAACTGGATGATTAATGGTAAGGTTAACTTTTGAAATTGATCATAACGTTTCCTGTAAATGTCATGTATAGAAACTTACATGTTAAAAAAAATTAATGAACTAAAATATTTACAGGCAAAAGCCAGAGTTTTCTAAATGGAAAGGAAAAAACAAACAAACAGAAAACAACCTTCCAATGTCCAATTTTCTTGTGGTATTATCCTGAGTCAAGGACTTCAATTGCATAGTGAGTCAATAATGTATAAGAAGACTTGATTATTTTCTCTTCTGAAGTTCTTATTTTTCTGTTTGTAAAATAAATTTTTATTTGTATCTTTTGTTTTTTTCACACTGCCGTGATTTTCATCAGTATTTAGCTCCCCATCCATCCTAGATAACCTTCTCATATAACAAGTGATAATTTTACAGACAAAAAAAGGAGAAAAAATCAAGAAAACTTACAATACATCAAAAAAGTCTGAAACTATGAGCAAAGTACCATACTTGTTGATCTCCGACCTCCACATCAGGTTGGGATGAGAATATCTTCTCCCATTTCTTCCTTTGAGTCATACTTGCTCCTTCTAATTCTATAACATTCACTTTTTAATTTTTTTTGTTTCTAGTTCTTTACATTTGCATTGTTGTAGTCATTGTGTGTATCATTTTCTTGACTCTGCTTACTTCCTTCTGTGTCAGTCCCTGTAGATCTTTTCATGCTTTTCTGTATTCATCATATCTATCATTTCTTATACCATAGTAATATTCCATAATATTCATGTACCACAATTGTTAAGCAATTTCCCAATAATGAAGCCCATTCCATCCAATTCTTAGGACAACTTTACCTTAAACCATATCAAGATTTGCCTTGCTCTTCATTGCTTACAGTTTGGACCAAACAGGAAAATCTAATAAATCTTCTTCATGACCGCACTCCAAATATCATTTTTTCTTATTTTTTTCCCTTCAAGTACTCTTCCAGTTTAACTTGTCTGCAAACTCTTCTTAGAGCATGGCAACCCACCTCCTACTTCCAAGTCTTTGTACAAGTGATCCCTTATATCTGAAATGCATGCCATACCCACTGTACCTTCTTAGATAGAATCTTAAGCTTCTTTGAAATGATAGCTTATGTGCCAGTTACTATGAAAGACCTTTGTTGATCCATATCCTCCCCTCCAGTTGTAAATCCTTTGTCCTTGAAATTACTTTGTATGCTTTTGCATATACCTTGCAATTATATATCTGTGCCCTTGATGAATACACCTAGGAAATATGAACCTCTTTTTGTCTGAGTAAAAGTTTTTCTTTTTAATAGATTTTCGTGAATTTTTAGTTTTGATTTCTTTTTGTATATTTCTCCCTCCCTGAGAGCCACCCATCCTTTATAGCAACATTGATTTAATGAAAAAGGGGAAAACAGTAAAATGGATGAAAACATTGAAAGAATCTGATTTATATGCAATGTTTCCTACTGATAGACCCCTTTCCAAATGAGTGCGGGGGATAACTTCTCTTGTCTTGAGTCCCAGTTTGTTTATTTTTTTTTTTTTACTAATTTATATTTTCAATTCCAGATTGTCTTCTTACCTCTAGATCTTAACCTACCCATTGAAAAAAATAAGACATATGTTACCCATTGCACATATGAAGTAAGGCAAAATTTATTTCCATATGTCATATTTTTAAAAAAAGAAAAATTTTAAAATAAATATAATACTTCAATCTGCATTCTGAGTCCATCAGTTCTCTATATGGAATTAGATAGCATTTTGCATCAAGAATCCTTTGGAGATGTGGATCATTTCATTGATCAGAGTTACTAAGTCTTTCAGACTTGATTATTATTTCAATATTATTGGTACAGTGTAGCTTGTTCTCCAGATTCTACTCATTTCACTTTGCATCAGTTCATATAAATCTTCCCAGGTTTTTCTGAAACTATGCCCTTCATCATTTCTTTTAGCACAGTAGTATTCCATCACATTCAAATACTTTAGCTTGTTTAGTCACTCCCCAATAGAGAATCATACCCTCAGTTTCTAATTGTTTGCCACCATAAAAAGAGCTGCTATAGTTTTATTCACATGGGTCCTTTTTCTTTTTTAAAAAGTTTTCTTGAGGTATAGATGTAGTAGAGATATTGCTGGGCCTAAAAATATGTACAGTTCTATATCACTTTGAGCATAGGTACTAAGTCTAAGTAAAAGTATTTCTTTTTAATAGATTTTCATGGACTTTTAGTTTTGATTGCTCCTTGTATATTTCTCCCTTCCTGAGAGCCACTCATCCTTTCTAGCAAAATTGATTTAATGAAAAAGGGAAAAAAAATAAAATGGATGAATACATTGAAAGAATGATTATTATTTCAATATTACTGGTACAGTGTAGCTTGTTCTCCAGATTTTACTCATTTCATTTTGTATCAGTTCATAGGCCCTTCATCATTTCTTTTAGCATAGAAGTATTCCATCACATTCAAATACTTTAGCTTGTTTAGCCATTCCTCAATAGAGAATCATCCACTCAGTTTCTAATATCACTTTGCTAAATGTGTTCATTGTTTTAACTAGTTTTTTTTAAATTAACTCTTTCTGTATATATGTATGTATGTACATATGTATGTATGCATGTAATGTTTCCTCATTGCCCACATTGATTCTTTTAATTTATTTTTCTTCTTTTATTGTTACAGCTACCATATCTAGTATAATATTGAATAATATTGGTTATAATGGGCATCCTTGTTTCACCCCTGATCTTTTGGAAAGGCTCCTACTTTATCCCCATTTTCCACATAATTTTAAAAAGTTTCATTTATTTTCATACTTTCTAGTGTTTTAAATAGGACTAGGTTTTCTAGGATTTGTTATTGCTATGGTTAATTATGTTTATAGTTTTCCTAACACTGAACCATCCCTGCATTCCTGATATAAATACAGCCTGGTCATAGTGTATGATCCCTGTGATGTAGTGCTTTAATCTTTTTGCTACTACTTTATTTTAAAATATGCATCAATATTCAGTGGGGAAATTGGTCTATAGTTTTCTTTCTCTGTTTTTGCTCTCACTGGATTATGTATCAAAACTATATTTGTGTCATAGAAAGAATTTGGCAGAACTGTTTTTCTACTTATATTATTCAAACTATTTTTGTGGTAATGAAATTAATCTTTCTTTAAACGTTCAGGGGAAATACCATTTAAATCTATCTGGTCCAGGGTTGCTGTTATTGTTGTTGTTTTCATAGGGAGTTGGTTTATGGCTTACTCAATTTCCTTTTCTAAGGTAGGTTTAGTTAAGTATTCTATTTCCTCTTCTGTTAAATTGAGCAATTATATACATATTTTTTGTAAATATGCATCCATTTCATTTAGATTGTCCATTTTATTGACAAATAGTTGTGTAAAATACATCGTAACAAATGCTTTAATTTCATCTTCACTGGTGGTACATTTAACATTTTCATTTTTGTTACTGGCAATTTTGAATTGTTCTTTCTTTTTTTAAATCAAATTAACCACTGGTTTATCTTATTATTCATAAAGCTCACTTTGAGTTTTATATATTAGTTCATTTAAAAAAATTCAATTTTATTAGTATCTTTTAATTTTAAGGATTTCTTTTGTGATGTATAATTGGAATTTTGAATTTGTTTTAGTTGCATGCCCAATTCATTGATCTGTTCCTTTTTCTTTTTTATTTCTATAAGCATTTAGAGATAAAAAATTTTCCCCTATATATTGCTTTGGCTACATTCCACAAATTTTGGTATGTGGTGTCATTGTTGTACTTTTTAATGAAATTATTGTTTGTTTCCATGATTTTTTCTTTGAGCTACTTAGTCTGCAAGATTTAATTATTTAGTTTCCAATTACTTTTTAATCCATGTTTCAAAGGCCTTTTATGAAATTTAATTTTTACTGCATTATAGTCTTTAAAATATCATTTAACATTTCTGCTTTTCTGTATTTTATGAGGTTTTTATGCCCTAATTCATGATCAATTTTTGTGAATATACAACTGAAAAAAAGGATACTTATTTTCTTAATGCTACTCAATATTCTTCAGAGGTCTACATGTCTAACTTTTTTCTAAAATATTATGATTCTCTTTAATGTCTTGTTTGTTTTATGGTTAGATTCATCTAGTTTTGCAAAAGATAAATTGAGGTTACTCACTAGAATAATTTTATTTTTTATTTCATCCAATAAGTCATTTAACTTCTCCTTCAATAATTTGGATGATATGCCATCTGGTTCATATATGTTCAGTATTTATGTAAGTTCATTATGGCATCTTTTAGAAAAATGTAGTTTCCCTGATTATCTCTTTTAAGTAGGTCTATTTTTGTTTTTGCTTGGTCTGAGGTCATGATTGCTCCCTCTGCCTCTTTTATGTCATATGAAGTATGGTAATTCTGTATCAGGTCCTTATTTTAAATGTGAATGATCTTCAATTTCAAGTGTGTCTCTTGCAAAGAACATATTGTTTGATTCTGATTTCTAATTTATTCTGCTATCCTCTTCCATTTTATGAGTGAATTCATCCCATTCACATTCACATTTATGACTGCTGTGTATTGCTTTCCACCCTACTCTCTTCTAAGAGTCCTATTTTTTAACTGTGTTCCTTCCTCAAATGTCTATTTTGCTTCTGACCTTGATCTTTCCTTTGACCTCCCTTGAACTATCCCCTCTCTTATCACTCCCCCTTTTTCTTGGCCCATTTTTCCCCTACTTCCATCTTGAATAAAATGATTTTCCAGATCCAAATATGTTTGTGTGTGTGTGTGTGTGTGTGTGTGTGTGTATAGTCTTCCCTCTTTGAACCAATTCATATACATATATATATATATATATATATATATAGTCTTTCCTCTTTGAACCAATTCAGATGATAATGGGGCTCAAGTATTGCCCATTCCCCGTCACTTGCCATTTTCTATTCTATTGTAAAAACTTTCTTATGTGCCTTTTTACATGAGATAATTTTCAACAGTCTTTCTCTCCTCTCCCCCTTTTCCTATTGCATCCTTCTTTCTTATCTTTACATTTTTTCTTTTGAGATCATCCCATCTTCTTCTGAGTTTGTGTCTTGAACTTCACTATCTGCATTGTAGTTTTGTTTTTGTTTGTTTTGTTTTATTTTGTTTTGTTTTTGTGTAGTCAGGTTCTTTTTTTTATGTTTGCTCATCTTTCCAGATTATTTCTCGACTTTGGACTTTACATTAGAATTGGACTCTGCTCACCTCTGTGGAAAAGTGGAATGTCAGGCCCAATCTTTTGACTATTATGTCCTGCTACTTTACAGATAGGTCTGGGAGCCCATAAGTTTTCAGTGCTTCCAAGTTATTGCCATCTGAGAAGAGTTCTAATGACTGCTTCCTAGTTTTTGCTCTATTCTTTATGCAGGAAGGGCCCTTTCCTCATAAAGACTACAACTGCTTTTCTCTGCTCTGGAATTGACCTGGAACTGGAAAAATGAGTCATGGTGTTTCCAAATGCACCTGACCCTGTACTTAGTGCTAACACAGGAGTTTCTTGAAATCTCTTTCTGATCAGGCACTCAGTCCCTTTACAATCTCTGCAAACTGGGAGCTCCTGTAGCCACCTCCAAGACCCACAGCTGGTATCACTTCCACTTGGGCCATGCTTGCAGCCAGCCTCCACCTCAGTGTCTACATTCTTCTTTTTCTGTTCTTCTAAGCTGCCCTAGAGTGCTTATCTCCATTGCATGTAATACCATCTTGCACATAGCGGGCACTTAAACAAATATTTACTGAATTTAATTTAAATATTTGACAATTCCTTCATCAATCATGTATACTTAGCCATCATTTCATATCTCAGTGTTTTTCAAGCCTCTACAAAGTTGTAGAAATGTGGTATTATTGCATGTTGTAATGAAACATGTTGTAACAATTTCTAGAAGGGAATATTCTTCTGGCAAAATTTGTGGATTTTACAAACTTTCTGTTTATACCCATTCCAAAGAGGAGGAATCTCAAGATGCTTCAGTGACTCCAAAAAGACTGACCTCATTCTCCTATCCTCATCACAGTCCCATCAGATGCAGAGAAAACTGTGGAGAGCATGTCAACCTGCGATTAGACCAGTCTGAATCAAACATGTTTAAATAAAAAGAAGCATTTGGAATATTTAACACAATCAAAGATGGAAGATTACAGAGATTTGAGGCCCTTTAATAAATATTAAAGATACATCATCCTTTCTCCCCTTTCCACACTTGGCTGTGCATCAAGCATGGAAGAAAAACAGACAGATGCAGAATTCAAAAGTCAGAGGGCCTTTATTTTTTCAGCAACAACTTGTGACAGGTAGGGAAGAAATATGCACTATCTTTAGTTGATAAGAAAAAAAATAGTATAAAATAAGACCCACCCAAATCAGAGTTCAGATTAGGCATTTGTGGACCCAACGCAAGGCTGAGAAAGTGCAAGACCACTCAAATCTCTTCTCCTGTCCTATTATCTGCATTTGAAAATCTAACCGCCCACTAGGGTCCCCAAGTCTTCGTGTTTAACACATACAACTTGACATTTGACAAACATGCTATGCATTTTAAGTTTTCTAGACATTAAAATATTTGACTTATAAAAAAGCCATAACAGAAATACCATCTTTCCCCACCTTATTCCCTGCTAGGTTCTGTGCCCTAATCTGTTGCCTACCTTATTTTCCCTTAGGCATGGTTCTGACCCAAATCTAAGAGGTAGTTATTTCCTCCAGTCTCCCTAAAATAGCTCCTTATGTTTGTTCTTCTGATCTACTGAATCTTTCATCTTGGTTTGATGGCAGAAAACACTTTCCTACCTAATCTAAATACGTGGCGAAATAAATACCTATCAAGCTATAAGTTCTTTGAGGTAAGGGATATATCTCTTTTATTCTTATGTGCCCTTTAGTGCCTAGCACAGGATCTACACCTGGTAGATACTCAGTATTTTCCAAGTTTTTAATAAAAAGAAGTAAGTATTTGCTAAGCACATACTGTGGAAAAATTCTTCTAGTCACCGTGGTGTATGAAAGAGAGAAGACATTTCCTATTTTAAGAGAACTTACATTCTATGTGGAGAGACAAGATTAGGGGAAGCCTGATAATAGTGAACATAACATTTCATTATTGGTGAGAAGGCCTGAGTTCAAGTAATGGTTTGTCCTTTTTTAGCTATATGATCTTGGACAAGTCACTTCTCTTTCTCAGTCTGTAAAATAAAAGGGCCAAGACGTGGAGTCAAGATGGCAGATTATTAGGAAGTATAGTGAGTTCTCATCTCATCCCCCCCTCAAAATTTTTTCAAACAAATCTAAAAAATTCACTCAACTAATTTTTGGGGGGAAATCTAAGGGGAAAAAATTACAGTGAATAATTAGTATAGCCCAGGTAAACATAAGGAGATAGATAGAGAAATATGAGGACCTTTAGACACGGTTTGGCCAGGAATGACCATGTAGAACATTTCATCTCTAGAGACATTATATCAGGGCAAGAAGAAATCCCATATCCAGAATGAATGTCCTAAACTTGTGAAAGGTACAGAAATAGGTGCCAATTGGCAATTATATCACTCATTACATAGTTTCAGGTCATAGTTCTAGGGAAAACTGAAGAAGAGACCTGTGCCTAGAGATGGAATTCAAGGATGAGGAATCATCATGGACCCTAGGCTGTGTTACAAAGAAAGGGTAAATTGAGAAGCAAACAACAGCTATATGGCTCAGTTCCAAGAAGTGAGTAGGATTTTAGTTCTAGGTTCCTGTTTGGTCTGAAGGCTGAAAAAAAGAATAATCAGGGTAGAAATCCCAAAGGAAAGCCCAAACAAAACTTTGTTACTCTGAAAAAGCAAAGCCTTCCAACTGTCTAATAGTGGCTAAGTCCAGAAAAGTTTACTGAAATTCCAAAGAGTGCAAGCCCACAGACCTCTTCAGACCCAAATTCAGGTCAGGAACATGTAGAGCTCAGACTTGGCTGAGGCAGGAGATAAGTAATCAGACTTTGCCTTGGATCAGGCCACTTTGGGAGCACTGAAAGTTTATAGGCCCCCAAACTAACTATCTCTGATATCCTGGCATAATACAGCACTCAATATCCAAAGAAGACAATATCAAGAACAGGCCAGACATTCCTCTATGCAGACACTGAAGTCAGGAAGAAGGCTGGAAGAACGAGCAAACAAACAAAAAGAATCCCATGATAAAAAATAAAAAAGCTATTATAATGACAAGAATGCTTAAGGCTTACTCCTAGAAGAAGAGAATTACTCTAAAATATCTGTAAGCAAAGACTCAAAGAAAAACACAGTTTGTATCCTCATCCAGAGAAAGAACTATGGAGTCTAAATGCAGATTGAAGCATACTATTTTCACTTTTTGTTTGTTTGTTTTTCTTCCTTGTGTTTTTTTCCCTTTTGTTCTGATTCTTCTTTCACAACATGACTAATGTGGAAATATATTTAATATGAGTGTACATGTATAACTTTTTATCAGATCACTTGCTGTCTTGAGAAGGGGCATGGGGATGGAGGTAGGGAAAAAAATTGGAAATCAAAATTTTATAAAAGTGAATATTGAAAACTATCTTTACATGGAATTGGAAAAAAACACTATTAAGTAGGAAAAAAGAAAAAATAATAATAAAAGCACAGCTTGATTACAAATTACATAAATTTTTGGGACAGATGAAGCAAGAGTTTAAAAAGTATTTTTAAATAAATAAAATGAGAACAATAGAGGGGGTAAATGAAAAAGAAATAAGAGCTATTGAAGAGAAAACTGGAAAAAGGAATTCAAACTTGGCACAAGAGATACAAAATGTTGCCCAAGTAACAATCTCCCTGAAAATTAGAATGAACCATGTAGAAGTTAATGACTAAGTAAAACAAAAAGAAATAGTAAAGCAAAGTTAAAAGACTGAAAAATAGAAAAAAATAACATATAGGAAAAAAATGACCTGGAAAACAGATCAAAGAAAGATAAATTAAAAATCACTGGACTACCTGAAGGTCATGAGCACAAAATAGATACTAGGTATCATATTTCAAGAAATTATAAAACTGCTCAGATCTCTTGGAATCAGAAGGAAAAGTGGAAATTAAAAAACAAATCCAATCATCACCTCCTGAAAGAAATCTTCAAATGAAACTCCCAGAATCATTATATTTAAAATCCAGAGCTTCGAGCTCAAAGAATAACAATATTGCAAGAAACCAGAAAGAAATAATTCAAGTTCTGATGAGCCACAGTCAGGATCACATACTTTTTGGCATCTACCGTGATGAAGAGCAGATACCTTGTAATATGATATCCCAGAAGGCAAAGGATGTATAGGCTTTCAAGCAATAATACCTTTTCCAGAAAAAAAAAAAGAGTATAATCATATAGGAGAAAATGGATTTTAATGAAATAGAGGACTTCTAAGTGTTTTTGATAAAAAGACCAGAGATTTATAGTAACTTAGAAGTGCAGACATAGGAGTTAAGAGAAATATCAAAAGATAAATCTAAATAATCATATGGAACTCAGCAATGATAAATTGTTTATATTATAATATGGGGAGATGATACATATGTCCCTTCTGAACTCCATCATCAGCAGGTGTCATGGAGGAAGCCTAATTAGACCTGATAGAAAGGGTTAGGAGTCTAACATTTGAACATCATTCTTACATGAATTGTTATGGCCAATGCTGAATTTTTTCACTTGACTATACATGTTTGTTTGTTTGTTTTTCTTTATTTCTCTGTGGAGGAGGAAGCAGGAGAGAAAGAAGATACATTTTTGTTGATTGAAAAAAAAGTCATCAAAAAACCATTCACAACCAGGCATATGCCTGAAAGAGATGAAAGAAGGTATAAAAAGAGCCAAATAGGAAAAAATATTTATAGCAGTTCTTTTTGTACTAGCAAAACCTAGAAACTGAGGCAATGCCCATAAATTGGAGAATGACTAGACAAATTACAGTATAGGATGATAATGTATTATAATTATACCTTAAAAAGTAATGAAATGGATGGTTTCATAGAAAGCTGTGAAGATTTGTATGAACTTATGTAGTTGAAATGACCAGAACAATAGCAATTTATACAATAACAAAGTTATAAATAAAAACAACTTTGAAAGAAATTAGAACTTTAATCAATGGGTGATAAAAGGCCAAAGCTGATTTATGCTCCCCATTCTCTGATTGTAAGTGAGTACCATGAACTCAAGATGAAGAATGAGACACATATTCAAACATGGACAAAGACAGAATTGGCTTTGCTTAGTGATGGATATTTGTTATAAGGACTTTATTTCATTTATATGTTTAATTGGGAGGAGTGAGAAGGAGAGAGAATACATAATTGTTAATTACTGGTAAATGTTAAAAAAATAAAATACAGAGATGAGCTCTGTGATTCTATGATACACACATGGAATAATAGCAAGAAATGCAAGACAGAGTGAGATAATGGAGAAAACACTGAATTGGTACTCAGAGAGGCCCTGAGTTCAAATCCAGGCTATACTACTTACTACCCATGTAACACCAAGGTAATTTATTTGACCTAATTTTCCCCTCTGTAAAATAAAAAATGTTAGAACAAATGATCTCTAAGATCCCATCTAGTTCTAAATTCAGGGATTTAAGATAGAAGTTAATTCATTACTAAATGTGGTGTAGACCATGTGAGAGATATCATTGTCAGGTCAGGATGGAAGTATGGATAAATATGGAAGTATGGTTAAGATAAGCATTGAAGACTAGATTTACCTGCTCTAAACTGAAGAGAAGAGCCTTAACTGCAAATAATTTTAGCCACTAGATTGGGATCTCACAGGACATGGTAGTCTTCTCTGCCTTCTGATGTCCAGCTCTTTCTTAGCCCCACAGCTTCTTCTCTACTCATCAAGCCTCCAGATGGTATTTCAAGAACTCAGTTGAAAACGTTCCCTCATAGTTCTTCCTTCCTCTTCTTCTTCTCCCCACCCCACCTCCCCCAACCCTATTCACTTAAAATAAATTATCTCTTTTTGGAATTCCAGACAGAACATGAAGCATTTTTTTTTTACCACCACTGGATTCTAAGTACACAATTATGAAGAGATCCACCAGCTTGAGAACTTTTTTAACATTAAACTGAAAATCAGATAAAAGCTTTCATCTTGTAAACATTATTACCCTGTACCTAAGTAAAAGTTTATATAAAAAAAAAAGTTTCCTGGGTATAAATATCAAGGCAATACACATAAGTGAATGAAATACTCCAAATGTAAATTTGTGTTTTTAAGGCAAAATTAGTGAAATAATGACTTACCTTCACAAAGCACCTTATATATCTTTCACTTTAATTTTCAAAGTAACATCTGTGAGGTGGCTGGTATATTGAGTATATCCAATTTATAGATGAGGAAATCAAGATTCAGAGACATAAAGAGACTTATCCAGTTACACAACTCGCAAGCTTTGGGCTTAGGATGTAAATTCAGGTTTTTTAGCTCCAAGTCTATTGATTTTTTTTACTCATATTGTATCAAGAACTGGCTTGTTAGCTTCTCCCAGAAGGATTATCTGATTATCAAGATGTTCATATATTATTTCAAAAGAAAAAAAAACTTACAACTATCCCAGGTATGCTTAAGATCACCTCTCCTCAAATCTACCTAGTAATGTCTTGCCATGTAAAACAAGTGAGGCAATTATTCTACTCTAGTTGGCAGTAGTTAAGTCTTAATTGCATGACTGTATTCAATTTTGAGCATCGTTTCCAAAAAAGAAAAGGAAAAAAGTGATAAATTGGATGTAGTTCAGAGAGAAAAATAAAAGCAAGATGATGAATGAAAACAGGTTGAAAAATAAGATCTAGTTGGAAACAATTATATAATTCTGTGCCTATTCTGCCTAGCCAAGAGATAGGAGGGAATGATGAATTTCTGACAAAGTTATCCAAATGTGAAGAGTGACGAATAACAATTTGTCCCTTTAGAGTATGAGGATATTTCATTGGGAAAAAAGGAGGAGCAGAAGGCAAGTTTGAGCAGAGACTAAAGGAACTTTGGTGTCATCAAACCACACCTTATGAATCTATGTATGTTTCTCTTTCTGGGAAAGGATGTAGGTATTAGATTTGAAAACTAGCAGAAATTATTTCTTCATTAAATCATAGAGGATAGAGTGTTAAATTTGGAGTCAGGAATTTAAATCCAGCCTCAGAAACTTACTAGTTGTGCATCACTTAGTAAGTTACTTGGCTTCTGCTTCTGTTTCCTCCTTTGTAAAATGAAATGATAACAATAGCACTTACCTAATAGAGTCATTGCGAGTTTGAAATGAGATAACATTTGTAAAGTACGTCACAAACCTTAAATTATCATCGTCATCATCATCATCACCATCATCATAATCACCATCATCATCAGCAACAACAACAAATAGAGTGACTGTCAATCCAAATAGTTCCTTGACTGTGTATGCTTTAATCAGCTAGGTGGTATAGTGGGTAGATTGCTGGGCCCAGAGTCAGGAAGCCCTGAGTTCAAATATGGCCTCAGATACCCACTAGCTGTTGGACCCTGGGAAAGCCCACCTCTGTGAGTCCCAGTTTCCTCAGCTATAAACTTGCATTTTCTGCTTCACAATGTTTCTGTGAGGAAAGTGTTTTGCAAATGTTAAAATATTATAGTAATAAAGCAAATCACAGTATTGTTATGAGGAAATTTATTTGTAAACTGTGAAGCATTATATCACATTCCCAAACTATTCAGTTGTTTCCCTACTGCACTTTGAATAAAATCTCAACCCTTTTACTAACCACTAGGTGGTTCTTCCAATTCAGTGAAGTTTGGCTGTTGTTCAGGGTCATGAAGGCAATGTGGAATCCATATTCATAGAAAGGAAATTCATCATACAAGTGTCAGTAATTATAATCTTATTTGGATTAAGTCATCTGGACAGTGATGCTAGACTAGACCTAGACTGTGTTCTGTATTAGTAGGATCAAACTAAAAGATGAAACAGAAGCCACTAAGCCATAAATAAGGATCCCTGTGGACCATATATAATCTCACATATTTATATATTTCTTTTTTATCGATACATTAACAAATTAAAATCAGATAGGTACTACATTTTAATCTACTTCAAGCTACACTTGAAAATGTGAACCAATGTGGTCTATGGGTCTCATGTTTAACATTTCTCTTCTAGATGCCATGTCTTTCACATTCTTACTGAAATTTTCATTTCCAAATTTATTGCCTACTATTGTCCTACCAAATCTTCCTGTTCAACCACATTGATCTCCCTGTATCCAAAATGTTTTGCCTGCCTTCTTAATGTTAATCAATCAGTCCCCTTCCCAGAATGTCCATTTTAACTTTTTCTTCAACTGTGCTTGCATCATCATTCTGTGATTGCAATAATTCTCACATCTTCAAAGATGCTTTCCTCCTCCAGCTAATTGTGAGTTTTGCATCCTCTGAACACATAGCATTTATTGTTGATACCACTCATTTGATATTTAATCATGCACTTGCTGTAATGAGATATTTATTTCACTGCTGCTTAATTATCTGTGTTGTGTTCTATGGAGCATATAACCTATGATTCCTACTCTCAAGAAGCTTACAGTCTACTTGCTGATGTATTTCATATTTCATTCCCTTCCAATTATTCTATGATACAGGAACACTGACCTTTTGCTTTTCCTCAAATTACAACACTTCATTTTGTAACTCTGTGTTTTCACTGCCTATTTCTTATACTTACAATCTTCTTCTTCCTCATCACTACCTCCTGACTTTCCTGACTTTTTTCAAGACTCAGCTCAAAGCCCACCATTTTCAGGAAGTTTTTCTCTCTGACCCACCCATACATTCACTACTAATACCTTTCCTCTAAAATTACCTTCCATTTTGCATGGTATGTATGTTTGCATGTGGTCTTCATTAGAATGTAAACTCCTTGAAGGCAGATACAGTGTTATTGTCTTTATATCCTTAGTACCTGGCACACAGTAAGAATTTAACAAAACTTTTGACTGACTGATTTTCTAAATATATGGAAATCTATACACTAATGTAGTGGGTGAAAGATGAAATGACTGAGGAAACAAAGGTTTGAACTCCATTTATTAAGCATATCCATTTATTAATAAATGCATGCCTAACAAATTGGGACCAGACCTCAGCTTAGGGCTGAAACCAGAATACAGGAGAAGAAGACAGATTTATATAAAATAAAAACAGTTAACCAAATTAGATCAATTAATTAAAAGAAAATAATCAACCAGGATACAAAATTAGGTAATCTGATTTCTAACTGGAAGAAAGTTTAAGAACTTTCCAAGTTGGGAGGGGAAGAATGAACAGGTGCAATTCCCTGAATTTAGAAAAAAAACAAAGTGTCCCTCTCTCCACCATTCTCATCCTCATCCCCGCTCAAAGTGTCTGTAAACAATCAAAGAAACATGGGAACAGTAATTGATTAATCAATCAGGGGGCAGCTTTCAGATAAGACATATGGGCTACTTGAGATGTATAATTATGAGAAAACTCCTTGCACCAATCTTCAGATCTAACTGGGTTTCTTGTCAGCATAACCTAGGTCATTGGTTAAGAGTCTCTAAGCAGCAGGTAGAGGTGGTCCAGCTTCCCAGTGACACAGGGCTAGGTTCAGACAATGCACTAAGGATTTCTCATAATTCCTACAATTGAATAAAGTTTTCTCACAAGACAGAAATTGGACTAGACCTATAATTGAATGGAAAGGGTAGTGAGCTAGTTCCAGAATTGAATCACAAGATGGAGTCAGTGTGGTTCATTCAATTTCCAATACCATTTGTTGTTCTAATCCCTTCAATTTCCCTTTTGGATTCATGGGGGAGAAAGATGGTCCATTCCCCCCACAGATCGCTTATGTATAAGTCAAAACTATAAGGTTTTTTCATATATTCATAATCAGAATTACCTAAGTCAGGTTGCGGATCAGACTACTTAGAGGGCTTGCAATGGACCAATTTTGAGAGAGGAGATTTACATATCACCAAGGCAACCAAGAAAACTTAAACATAAACAGCATGAAACAAAAGGCCAAAGAAATACAATAATGATCATCAATATTAACTAACATCAAGTATCCTTATATCCTAGTTACCAACTTCCAATGTCCATTTAATCAGCACATTTTGAGTCTCAGATGTCTCATTACTTGTCTCTTGGGCATTCTAGAACAGGCCTCATTCTCAAGGCAGTTTTGATGGGGGCTCTGCTTCTCTGGTTCCAAAGGCTTCATTCTCCCCTGGAAGAATAGCCCCTCTCACCCCATCCAGTACAACTTGCTGGGACAACTAAAGTATTTATTACCTACTACAGGGGAAATTAGGTATGATGGTGTAGCAAATAACTTGCATTTTGAAGAGGGTAGAAAAGAAATATGCCCAATGACTCCATTGCACATTATTTAGGGCATCGAAGGAACAGTTGGCCAGATGATACTCAGTTATCCTGAAGTGGTTCATTCAGATTCCCAAAACAACATATTTAACAGGCAGACTACTGTTCTCGAGCAAGGGATCATGAGACTTGGATTATAATCCCAGATGTGGGGATAATTACATGTGTCATTTCTGACAAAATGTTTAACATTTCTTGTTCCATTTTCTCAATGGTAAGTTGAAAAGACTGGTCTATATGATCTGTAAGGTCTCTTTCAGGTCTAATATTCTAGGACTCTGAGGAATGTTAGTGGCTCCACTTGGATGTGGCCTATTGGATTCTAAATGGCAGTTTGCACCAGCCATAGCTATTAAGTCCACTCACTTACTGGGTCGCTTCTAATTCTGCTTTGGCCATGTGACCATAGTCATTCAAAAGGCAAATTTAGCTATATTAGTTTTCCGTAATATTCAATAGCAAAAGTGGGTACAACTCTAATCTTGCAGGAAAGGATTATTCCTCTGGGATCCCCAATCCAGCTGGAAAACAAGAGATACCATCTGCAGAGTCACAAGAAAATTTGTGTTTTTGCCAGACATACTTTTTTTTAAGATGTGAGATAGAAGCCGTTTGTTCCCTTACCAATTGTGCACGTTACAAAAGTTACAGACTTACAATCCAATCATATTCAAAAACTAGCTTCTATGTTTGTCGTTTGGAATTCATAGTGTATTTTTCCCATGGGGGTAAATTTCAATCAGGTTACCAGGGTAGAATACAAAGACCTTTTAAACTTATGGTGTAGCTGAAATGCCATACAGCTATAAAGAAGAAAGAAAAGAAAGAAAGAAAGAAAGAAAGAAAGAAAGAAAGAAAGAAAGAAAGAAAGAAAGAAAGAAAGAAAGAAAGAAAGAAAGAAAGAAAGAAAGAAAGAAAGAAAGAAAGAAGGAAGGAAGGAAGGAAGGAAGAAGGAAGGAAGGAAGGAAGGAAGGAAAGAAAGAAAAAAAGAAAGAAAGAAAGAAAGAAAGAAAGAAAAAGAAAGAAAGAAAGAAAAAGAAAGAAGAAAAGAAAGCAATATTGTCACAAAAAAGAAATTACACAAAACAGAAAAATAACAAAATTGAAAAGAGATCTATTATTTAATATGGAAAACTAGTACATGAGTACAAATGGGTTTAATTAAAGGAAGATGAGGAGTTAGATGAAACCTCATAGAAATTCTGAAGGGGGAAGTCTGGGCAGTTTTAAGAGCTTTACAGATTGATGGCCCCAATGTTTAATTTAATTTAAAAACTTAAGGAATTCTTTTCCCTTGGCTCATGGAATGTCACTAGTACTACTCGTGCTGATCAGCCATAATTAGGGTCATTTAGGACATATAAGTAGAAAAAGAAGAGGGAGAGAAAAAGAGATTTGTCTGTAAAGACTAGGCAAGTATCAGAAAATAGAACAGAAGGAAGTTACAGAGGGTGTATGTGTGTGTATGTACTGTGTGAATGTATGTATGTGTGTATGATTTTGTGTATATGTGTGTTTGTGTGTGCATGTATATATATGATTGTTTCTGTGTATATGTATATAAAATACATTGCGCAAGGTAAATCTTGTAATATAAGAAGGATGACCTAGATTGTCTCTAAGGTTGCTTCCAAATCAAACATCTTAAATTCTAATGTCTTCTGACATTCTAGACTGAAGAGAATGTACAGTGCAGTAGAAACAGCACTGAATTTGGAGTCCAAGGACCTCGGTTCAATTCCCAGTTCTGTCATGTGTGTAACCTTGGGCAAGTCACTTAACCTCTCATGTTCCAAGTTTCCCCATGTGTAAAATAAGAGGACTGTACTAGATCACCTTTAATATCCCTTCTAGCTCTAAAGCTATGACCCTATGAGCTCAAGGTCCCTTACACTTCTAACATTCTCTGATTTGAACATTTTGTGTTCTAAGGTCCCTTATAGACAAAGAAATCTAGGGATAAGTTTCAGACTCAGAGTAGACAATTTGTCCAGTTGACTTCAACACCTCTCAAAAGGTGGTTATTTCAATGAAACTGATCTTCACCCATCATCCAATGGCAAAGCCTCAAGTGCTGGAACCTCTCTGAGGGGTCTGTGGACATGCTGTGAGTGGAGATTAGCAGAGGAAGAGACGGTTGATTGCCACAATAATAAAGTTTCATGTAAAGTCTGAAGTTTCACACAATCTTTACAATGCAAGATGATCTCTCCAGGGAAGGTGAAAAGAATTATAATTACATCTGTGAAAGAGGCTTGGGAAGAAAAAAAAACACCATATGGTGTGTGGAAAATGTTTTGGAACAGAATAAATAACACACTGGTTTTTTCCCCTTTTTTTGTTTATACATCCAGTTTATGCAGGCTGACTTGTGATCACAGATCTGTTTTTCTTTTTGAATAGAAATGCACTGGGTAATTTAATTTTATGACCATTAATAATATAGGTTTCTCTTTGCAAGCAAAGACACTTACAAACTTCTAATCAGGTTGGGTGATTTTGGTGGAAACTAATCACCCACCAGAGGCAGAGAGATATTTACCTCTCTCTTGCTCCTTAAACTGAGACTGGATGAAATATGAAGAGAACCAATATCAAGGGCCTCAGCTTAGGGTACAGGGTGACAGTGAAGAACTGAGTATAGAAGTCTAATTTCAGTGGACAGCTTCCTTCATCTGCTGAAGCAAAAATTTTGGGGAATATGGAAAGGTTGAAGGTTGAACTAAATTGCAAGAAATCATTTTGAATGATATGTAGCAGCTCTTTGGAAGTCAGACCTACAGCATGTGATCTGATCAGAACATCTTGGAAAAATAATAATGACAGCATTACTATTAATAATTATCACACTAATAATTTATATTTATATAGTGTTTTGAAGTCTACAAAGAACTTTCTTCACAGCAATCCTATGAGAAAGGTCATATAGATATAATTTTCCTCATCTTACAGATAAGGAAACTTAAAGGTCAGTTGAAATGATTTACCTAGGCTCACACAGCCAGTAAGCATTTGAACTGAAGTTCAAATACAGTTGTTTCTGGACTCCAAATTAAGTGCTAATTCACCTGTAGTTTTGAAAGTTTCTTTTCAGGAGTTATGTATAACATTTTAAGAGGAATATTTGCAACTGGAATGAGTTCAAAAGAGAGCAAGGATTGTGAGGGAACTGGAGGACATGACATACTATTATTGGTTAATGGAACTAAGAATGTTCAGTGTGGAAAATAGAATATTAAGTGGGGGGGGGGGGGGAGGAGGGTTCTGTCTTCTAGAAGCCTTCCACGTAAAAGAGGGATTAACTAAGGCTAGGGATAGACAAAGGAGGCAGCTTACTAGGGTACAACATGTGGTTTGGGAAAGGAACAATAAGGAACATTTTCCATACAAATGTTCAAGATGTTTTTACTCTCCAGGGCATTTTTGATGATAAATCAAGTTGTATGTTTGATAGTAAAGACTTAAAGCATCTGAGTAGTACATGGACTGGAGGAAGGGGAGAAGGGAAGGAAAGGCACAATTTTCCAAACTTGCCTGGGATATGCACATTTCTTCTGTCATCTCTGGGTTTTATATTTGCTTTGCTAGATCCAGAGGAAAGAATGAGGACCAATGGATGGAGATTATGGAGAAGCATAATCCAGTACAATGTAAGGAATGCCTCCCTAACAGTCAGGGTTGCCCAACAATGGAGGGGATTGCTACATAGAATTCAGGAACCTCCTGTCACTGGAAATCTTTGAGTTGTTGTTGGACAAATATGCCAAAGATCTTAAATGAGGTAAAAAGGTTAGATTAGATAAACTCTTAGATCCCTTCTAGTTCTAAGAGGAAAAGGTACTAGATCTGGGGTCTGAGGAACTCAGTTTAGTTCTCAGTTCTCTCACTTATATATGTAACCTTGGACAAGTAAATTTACTTATTCTGGCCTCAGTTTCTATATTTGTAAAGTGAATGCGTTGGGCAAAATCAGAGGTGTCAAACACATGGCTTGCTGGGACTCCCAAGTGCCACACAAATCAAATTAAAATGTAATTGGGAAATATTTAGCAAAATAAAGAAAAATATAACATAAAATAGATAATATTGATATGCGGTTTTTTAAGTCAGTATGTGGGCCACATAGATCCTTACATATGGTTTAGTGACCCCTGTTTCTATTTGAGTTTAACACCACTGGACTAGATGACCCCAACAGCCCTTCCAGTTATAAAGTAAATATTCCATAATTGATTAACATGAGCTGATTTTTTTCCCAAACATTTAGGTTGGAAAACATTTGGATTATCTGTTCCTTTTCCACTTTGTACATATCAGAGAAGGTCTCTATATAGGATCATGGGGTGCTGGGACTTTATGAGGACAAATGTAGGTATTGGCTCTTCTGTGGGAAGACATCCTCTTCATCTCCTCTCATCGCAAGAGATACCTGTGAGGGGGAGCAAGTAATTACAATTCTGGAACAGGTATTTAAGATGTCAGGAATCAGTCAGAAGCCTGGTATTTGAGACAATGAGGGGTTAGAGACCAACCTGGGTGTCAGAAGTGTAGCAGAATACAAAGAAGGCCAATGATTGCAGTGTGAATGCTTTCTAGGTATGTATATTCATGTGAAAATAGAGAATGAGTGGGAGAGGCAGTGATTGCAATGTGCGTGCATGTGAGATATGATGTGATAGGAGAAAATGAGAAAGGAGGCTGGGGCTCTCACGGGGATTGTCAAGAACTGACCTCACTTGCATGGAAACTCTGGTATATACACAAAGGTAGGGCTGTAGCCTAATTGCCACTCCCTCACCCCTATATGCATACATACCCACACACAGCATATATTAGTATAGTGACAAAAATTAAAATATCAGATTCATTTAGTATGTATCTGGATCATTGGCAACAGAATTTCTCTAGTGTCCTTTTTTCATATTATTCAGGGGGTACTGAGCAATCTAATGATCATCACACCAGCAATACTATGGGTGCGGTTCCCCTTCCCCCATCATATTCGGTGTGGTGGAAGAAGGGGAAGCCTTGGGTTACAGTTCCAGGTGTTCCAATCACTCATGATTAAACTCTTTACTTCACAACATCATTCCATGAAAGTAATCATTTTTAAACACACAGTGTATTTTATTTTACATCACCTAAATTTGCCCCTATAGTTTTCCCTTCCCACCCACAGCCATCCCATATAACAAAGATTTTTTTTATAAAAAGAAAAAAAGAGAAAGAAAAAAGCAGCAAAACTAATCAATATATCAAAAAACCTGACAATATGTGTGATGCTCCATACAAATGGATTGCCAAACTCTATAAAAGAGTAAGGGAGAGTATTTACTCATGTCTCTTTTTGGGGGGTCATGGAAAATAGGTTTTACTGTTTCCCCATCCAGTTGTACTATGGAAAATAATAAGTATGTCACCAATTTTTTTCTTCTAAAGATAGAGGGAGGGGAGCAGACATGTGATTTCATTGATATAGGAAACTCCTTAATAAGAAAACCACTTCTACCAATGCATGTCTTCACCATGGCTGCAACTTAGAGGCTTAGGGAATTGAATAAAACACTGAGATACTAAGTGATTTACCCAGGTTGACACTGGCAGTAAGTGTCACATATGGGACTTATGGTTCAAGTCTCACATCTTGTCTATAGGACCAGCTCTCTACCCAATGATCTACTCTGTCACCCATGGAAATGGAAATAAACATTATCTTTGTAAAATCAGTGTCCCTTATACTTTATCATATTTTCAACTAGTCAGAAACAGGAAGTCAAAACTATCTCCTTCACCCTTTGGGGTAGAAGAGGGGAAGTTTGAACCTTTAAGGGGAGATAGCATGAGATAGCATCAAGAGTCTGAGACACTATGGAATTGAGAGGGAAAGATTAGTACAGATGTGGTAAATTTATGGGATGATTTCTTCCACATCTACTGTTACGGCAGAGGTAAACTGAAAAGAGAACCGAGCAGTTACAATTGAGGTTGGGTTAAAAGTGGAGTATGGTATCAGGAAGGAGCCAGAGTACCAATGTATGTTATGTTGAAGGTTGGGAAAACAGACAGAAATGTGCTCTCTGAAAATGGCCTGACAAAATTATGAAAATGATTTAATAAGGAGTTTGGTCTAGGATGGAATATTTTACAAGTGTCCTGACAGATGAAAATGAGAGCCAGTGTGCATGATAGGATTTAGCATAAAGATTTTTCTCCTGCATAGGTCTTATAGTGATTATGGGGGCAGCAGGTGGGACAGGAATGGATTGTATTGTAATCTGATTTCCAGTATTCCCAATGCACATATGAACCTATCTGGCATGGTGAGACCGAAAGAAATAACAATCACCAGTCAGGGTACCATATCCCCCATCCAGAACCCATCAAAGACAACAAGATGTTGAAAAAAGCCACCACCACTAATGGAGATCTACCTGCTTACTTATACTTTTTACCTTACCTAGAGTTACCCAAAATCTACCCAAGGTGGCCAGGCAAGAAGAAAATACTATTTCCTTACCTGGGCTGCTCAGCTGTTCACAGAGTTACATGACATAGAAGGCCACTAGGTTTTATAATCAGTCTTGCTAATGTTTCCTACGTTCCTACATATTTTACCATCTTCCCTACCTCTATACTTTTCAAACCCCGCACACAGTCATCTTAATTAGTTAATTAGTAACCCAGGGAATTATTTAATTAGTAACTCAGGGAAGATTTCTGGGCTTTTCCATCTACCCTATTGCAGCATCCTTAGAACTTCTAGGCCTTTCCATCTACTCTATTACTCAACTTTCTTTTATTTGTTGCCTCCCCCAATTAGAGCATGAGTTCCTCAAGAACAGGGACTGTCTATCTTTTTTCTACTTGTATCTCTACTGCTTAGCACAAGCTTGGCACATAATAAATATTTTATTCATTATTTTATTCATTGATTATTGGTGGAATATGCAATAATGAAAACTAAAATATCAGATTTTTTCTAGCACAATTAGTGCTAGTTTCTAGCACACTGATAATTTCTAGCACAAAATTAGAGCATTGACTGGCACATAGTAGATAGTTGATAAATTCTTATTGACTGACTGAGGGACTGTTCTATTACAGATGGCTTGATTTTGAGCTAACATCTCTAGCTTCTGTACATTTGAATAAACCATTTCCCTCATCTGATATTTTCATTCTTTCCTCATGTTAGTCTATTAATATATGTTTTCTTCTTTTAAATCTTAGGTTTTATGCCACTTCCTCCATCACTTTCCTTTATTTTCCCTAGTTAAAACTATTCATTCTTTCCTCAAATTTTTTAAATCATCTATATTATCAGTATTGGTGTTTATCTCTGTATTTATGTTTTCAACAATTCCATTCAACAGAAATTCACTAAATATCTACTCTATGTCAGGCACTATCCAAGGTGCTAAGGATAAAAGTAGAAAAATGTTACAGTCCCTGTTATAAAGCATTTAAAGATCTAGTAGGCTATGCTTCCCATTAATGTATCATAGATTTAGAACTGGAAAGGATCTGAAGTCATCTAGTTCAATCGCTTTATTTTAAGGAGACATGTACATAAGTAAGTATAAAATTAGATAAAATATGATAGAGGTAAAGGAGAGGACCTGACAAAGTGTCCAAGAAAATTTGAGGAAAGAAGGAATAGTTTTAACTAGGGAAAATTGAGGAAAGCTATGGAGGAAATGGCATAAGACCTAAGTTTTAAAGGAAGAAAAAAGATATTAATAGACTGACATGAGGAGAGAATGAAATTGTTGGATGGGGGAAATGGTTTATACAAATGTACAGAAGCTAGAGATGGTAACTCAAAGTCAAGTCATCTATAGTCGAACAGTCTGTCAGTCAATCAATAAGAATATATCAACTATCTACTATGTGCTAGTCAATGCACTAAACATTAGAGATTAAAAAGGCAAAAAAAAAAATACCTGCTCTCAAGGAGTTCACAGTCTAATGGGAGAGACAATGTGCTAACAATTACGTACAAATAAGCTATATAAAGGATAAACTGGAGATAATCTCAGAGAGAAGACATTAGCATTAAAAGGAATTAGGAAAGGCTTCTTTTAGACTATATGATTTTAATTAGATGGAAGCTAGGGAAGCTAGAATGTGGAGATGAGGAGATAAGGGGAGAGAGAGAGAGAGAGAGAGAGAGAGAGAGAGAGAGAGAGAGAGAGTCTATTCCAGTTATGCGGAATAGTCAGTGAAATGCCCAGAGCTGGGAGATGGAGTTTCTTGTGAAAGAAACAGCGAAGAGGACAGTGCCAAAGGATTATAGAATAAGTGGGAGCTGAAAAAAAGACTGGAAAGGTAAGCAGGGTTGAAACATAGTGTATATAAAGGGGATTGATGTAAAATCAATCTGTAAAGGTAGGGTTGAAGACAGACTGTGGAGAAACTTAAACTTCAGTCTAAAGAATTTTTTTTTACCTTGTAAGGAATTTGAAGACACTAAAAATGTTAAACAGGAGAATTGCAGGAGCAGATTTTTGAATTGGGAGATATAGCTTAGCAGCAATATGCAGGTCAGCCTGGAGAAGAAAGATAATAGGGGCAAGGAGAACAATTAGAAGGCTATTAAAATAGACCTAGAAAGGTGATTAGACTTTGAACTAGGGTGATGGCCATCTGAATTAGGAGGAAGGAATGGATTTGAATAAATATAGCAAGCTTTGTCAACTGATTAAATGTGAAGAGAAAGAAGAGAAAAGAGTAAAGGATGACTTCAAATTTGGGGGACTTTATGATTGGGAAGATGTTCATATCATCAACAGAAATAGAACAGTTAGAGAAAGGAGTCCACTTAGAGGGTAAAATAATATATACAGATAAAGACAACACAAAGGAGACTAGGTGGGATGGGAACTCTTGTCAACCTTACATCCTGGTCCCTAATCCAGATAGATATATATCTTGAGTCTTTGCCTTGACCGAACGTCAATAACCTCTATATACTGGCTCTTCTTGTACTATCATTTCTACTAACCTGCCTTAGTCCTCACCCAAGTTATTGGATTGGCCTTTGGGATATTAAAGCAAACCAAGAGGGGCCACATGGCCATCCCATCCAAACCTGTCTCATGTCCACTTCTCAGCCTAGAGCTTCACTTTAGTTCTAGCATCTTCTTACCTAACTCCTTCTCCTCAGATTCTTACAGAACTTAACTGTGTATATCAGCATAGTGTTAATTATCTTTTTGTATACCTGTCACCTATAGCTTAAGCTCTGTTGTAAAGTGAATTTAGAGGCAGAAGACCTAGGTTTCAATTCTAACTTTGTTACTTACCACCTGTCTAACTTTAGCAAGTGACTTAATTTTTCTGGGTTTCAGTTTCTTCATCTGTAAAATAAAGGGATGCGAGTAAATGATCTGTAAGATCTCTTTCACTCTAAATTTTATGACCCTATGAATAGCAGCGATAGAAAGAGCCTGAGACCATCTATGTTTGGTCACAGTGAAAAAATGACTTGTCTGAGATCACAAAGTGAGTTAATAATACAAGAACTGGAGTCAGGTCTGCTAGCTTCCAATCTAATCTTTCCACCAACCCATGCCTTCCATATTTCTTTTTCAGGTTATCCACTTGCTTCCCTTAGGTTATATATTGAACTCACTAGTGACTGGATGTTAGTCTTAACCCCTCTGGAGATGGAACTAATTTTTATTTATTTGTTTGTTTTGTTTTGTTTTACATTCTCTGCTGCTTAAAATTCCCCAGGGACCACGAGGTTTTCTCTAATCCCTGGATTTCATACAATCACAGAACATTAGAACTAGAAGAGACTTTATATATAGCCTATGTTTCTATAGTGTTTTACCATTTCTTCACAGTAACCATATGACATAGTATAAATTACTGATAAGGAAATTTAGGCTTAGAGAGATAAAGGAAATTGCTCAAGGTCACATGATCATAACATAGCAGGGTCATGACTCAAACTCAGATCACCTGGCTTCCAGTCCCAAGATTCCACTCTAATGTAAATTGAAATGGATTGAGATTAATCATTGGAGTCAGGAAAATTTGGGCTCAAATCTTTCTTCTAATACATACATACATCTTTGTGACCCTGGGCTAGCAATTTAATTTCTCAATGTACTATGCAACCTTCTGAGATTATAAATCCCAGAGCAGGTACTGATATGCATTGGTAGATGGAGTTTCTAACAAGGAGCTTCCTGCACTGATGAAATCATAGGTGTGTGTGTATGTGTGTGTGTGTGTGTATAAATACAACCTACATATATGTATATGTACATACAAACATATATACACATGCATATATACATATGTATACACATATACGTGCATATGCATATATGAATATATTGGGAACATATAAAAATGGATGTATGAATAGATAGAAAGATAGATATTATCCAAAAGTAGATATTCTGGACACAGCAGGTTAAGAAAAATATTGCAAATGGGAGAGAATCATTCTAGAGGAAAGCAAACAGGATGGTGAAGGACCTTGAACTCATTTCATTTGAAGGTAAATTGAAGAAACAAAGTAATATTTGATCTGGAAAAAAAAGAAGATTGGGAGTGGAGGAAAGGTGGAGCCATGATGACCATTTTCAAGTATTCAAAGTATTCATTTGGAAGATGAATCAGACATGTTTTGTTTGATCACAAAGAGTAGAACCAGGAACAATGGATAGGAGATGCAGAAAGGTGGGTTTCAGCCTGGAATTGCCTTGGGAGTCTCCTTAGCTGTTAATGCTATTTCTATTATTTTGTTCTTATTTGTATATATTTATTAATGCTTTTTCTCCCCTTACCCCATACAATGAAAGCTAATTGAAGGCATACCCCAAGCTTGGGAGGGACTATTTAATTTTTGTCTTTATGTCCCCAGTGCACAGCATTGTGACTGGAATTTAGAAGGCATTTCATAAATGCTTGGTGATTGATTGACTGTTTGACTGAGAAGCAGTGGGCTCCCTTTCCTTGGAGGTCTTCAAGTTGTGACTGAATGACTACTTGTCAGGTATGTTGTAATATGGATTCCTTTCAGGTATGGGTTGGACCATTTATGGCTCCTTAGGCCTCTTCTTATTCTAAAATTTTGTGAGAGGAAAAAGAGATTTTCAAAGGGAGGTCTGGCCTGAACTTATTTAAAGAACTAAAGACCAGTTTGAAATTATAAACATCTTTTGGCTAAAGAAAATTAATATACTTTAGTTAAAGAATATATATGTATATACTTGGTTCCTTTTTAGAAAGAGCTTGGTCTCTCAGTAGGTGAACTATGCCTTCTACAATCTTTTTCACAATATCAGTTTCTTCAACCACTCCCATTATAAAATAGTTCAAGAGTTAACCCAACCTAGTTCCATTGATCTTAATTTTTTAATTAGTTAGGGGCAGCACAATTTCAGAAATTCTAGAATGTGTCCTATTTCAGAATCTTGTGAACTAAGGCAAATCAAAGGTGTCAGTGTCAGAGGAGAATGTTAATTTCCTTTCCGAAATTTTCTGGGGGGAAGAGAGAAAAGGAGAAGAGAAAAAGCATGTAGATTTAAAAAAATCATGTTAGGTTCCTTAAATCATTAATCCTCTTTCATTTTATGGAAGAAGTCTTCATTTTGGAACATAAACCTATTGAGAGAATGGATCTCTTTAAAGGTGATATACATCCTGACAGTCGAGGAATAGTGAAGACTGAATGTTCTAGCCACAGGATGGTAAAAGTCATGGTCAGGTTGGAAGAATCAATTAGAATGGGGATGAGGGTGTGTAAATTTCAGGTCTCAAATGGCCAAATATGAAGACAGGACTGAATTTAAACCTAATGCCTGGTTTGTGTGTATTTCACTTCTTGATTAGCAAGATAGCAGCAAATGAGGTATTAAATTGGCCTGAAAAAGTGGTTTTCTTTCTTTTTAAAACAGTAAGACGATTATTAAAAATAGAGTCAGAGAAGGATGACTACAAATTTAAGGATTTATATGGCCATTTGAGAAAAGACAGAAAGGAAAGCTGAAGAAATGTATGTGAAGGCAGAATTCTGCAAGGATAGATGTTACATCTTTGTCTGCATCAGCTGAAACATTTATATTTATAGATATCGCGTGACGATTTCCTGGGCTGGGTGTTCTGGGCCTGATGCAGCCTCCTCTGTGATCCTCTGTGAATCTTCCCCTTGTGTTACATCAGCTGCAGATCTAATGTTTATAAGGAAACAGCATCTTTGGATTCTTAAAATAAACTTTAAGTGGATGCCTATGGTCCCTAGTGAAGCTAACACAGGACCTAATTCAGTTCCCTTCAATTCAACAAGAATTTATTGACTACCTACTATGTGAAAGACTTTGGGCCTGTTAGAATTTTATATTCAGAAGAAAGTGAAGCTTAAGGTGGAAGAAAAATAATATATGGAAATGTTTCCTCCATCTTGACTATGCCTACAAAATTAGCCATACTCTCAAATCCTGACCATACTAACCAGGTAACATCCTCACCCTGACCATGCTCCAGATATCTCTAATCCTGACCACAGCCACAACTCTTACTATTTTATCTAGGCTATTGAACATTTCTTCAGTGACATGGAAAGCAATTTCAGAATAAGTGTTCTTTTCAAAAATACAGTTAAAGATGCATATGAAAAACTGTCTTATAAGAGGCCCAGCCCTTTATGGAGTATCTACCCTTTCCACAGGAGAGAGTACCAGTTGTCATCAATGGACAATTACAGAATGGATGCACACACACACACACACACACATGTACACACTTATACACAAACATTCTCTCAGCTATTTCCCTGTGGTCAGCTAATTGGGAAGAGCTGGAAACACACCTACATCAAAGCAACATCACCTTTTCCAAGTTCCAGAAACTCACCTGGGCTAACTCTTGATCTGTAAATCATCTAAACTGCTTAAAGGCGTAAAAGTTGAGTAGCCTGGTTAAAGTTATAAAATAATAGGAGCTGTTTCTCCTTAATTATTTTGGTTATCCCCATTGACAAGTGCTGCCAGAAGGGTGGAAGAATGTAGAACACAATCTCCCAGTTGTACCATTTTGTCGTTCCTCCCTGTCCATATTCCTGTCCACTTCTCCCATAAATTCTAACAGTAACTGTCTTGCCAACCCTGAATTCTTCATCATGACCCATTCAAACTACATTCTCAAGAAGGATCATATTTTCTACCATAACCACAACAAAACTCTGACCATAAGCCTCCATGTTGGCTGCATTCCCAATTTTATCTATATTTGTATAGTGCTTTAGGGTTTGAAAAGCACTTTAAATATTATCTTATTTGATCCTCACAACAACACCAAGAGGAAAGCACTATTAAAACATTTTATACATGAGAAAACTGAGAGGTTAAATGACTTGTCCAAAATAATAAAGCTAGTAAATATTTGAGGCAGAATATGAAGTCATCTTCCTGAATAATTTAGTACTCTACCCACTATGACACATACCAGTCACTATAATACCCAATTCTAATCCCATCTTCCACGTATCTACTTTTGTCCTCAACCATGACCACACTTCTCTTCAATAAAAGTCTGTTCATACCCTACCATATACCTATAACCTACTTTGGTTTGGATTTTGGAAAAGGGAAAGCAGATAATTAAAGTGAAAAATAAGATAGTATTGCTCAAATATTTGCACCTTGCATAGAAGTAGAGAGCTTAGAAAAATAAAGCCATCAAAAGAGGACTAAAATATGTCCCCCTGCTCCCTCATCAACCACCACAAAAACAAACAAAACAAAAACAATAGTCTCTTTATTAAGCTTATGTGTTTTGAATTAAAAGTAATGTTGGAGGCCATCTAGTCCAACAATTTCATGTTACAGGTGATGGAACAGAGGCTATGGGATGAAGTGACTTTCTCAAGGTCAGACAGGTAGGTAACAAATGTCAGAGCCAGCCCAGCATTCAAATCCAGATTCCCTGTTCCCAAATAACTTTTTTTTCATGAGCTTCTCAGTTTTATGGATTAAAATTTCCCCTTCTTGCTTAAATAATTTCCCTTTCTCTGTTGTCTTTACTGTCTGTCAAGGAAAGGCAGCAAGAATTTCTTGAAGCCAAACAATAACTTCATTGAGGATCTCATGAAACGTTGCACCCCTAAATTCAGACAACCCCAGAAGTAAGATATTGTAATAGGATCTCAGCATAATAGGATCACAAATCTTCTGAAAACATTTCATATAGGAAACATTTTCCTGTGAAGGTTAATAAGAATCCAGTGTCTAAGGTAGATTAAGGTTTTTTTTTTTCCTTGTGCCAGATTTGTTTCCATAGGATTTCATCTGCATAATGTAATTTGCCAATTCTGACTATGTGATGTGAAGCGGACAGGAACATTCCTGAGATGATGAGTGGCTGAAGGACAGTTGGGTGTCATCATTATTTCTCTAGATTTGTAACAATGTCTTACTTTCCCCTCTGTCTCTCAGCCTTGAGGCATCTGAACCAGTTGTATCCACCCTGGTCACACTTTCCTCTGCCCTCTGACTAATCAGAACCTTTTCTAGGTTCAGCTGAACTTTCATTTCCTTTTTGCAACATACCTTAATATTCTAGCCCACCCTGACTGATCCCTCTCCTGAACAATACCTACTGAATGAACTTTACAGTCTTGCACTTGATCAAATTCTGCCTTGACTTATGCTCAAATTTACTTAAGGGCAGCTATTGTCTAGTCACTTAACTTGTCACATTTTCAAAGGGAGGATCTTTTTCCTTCCTGATTAACTTGGAGTCAAGAACTATGTTCAAAACTTGCCTCAAATATTTAATGGCTGTGGGACCCTTAGCAAGTTATTTAACTTTTCTGAGACTCAATTTCCTCAGCTACAAAGTGGGCCTAATAAAATCTACTATCTCATTAAGTTGTTATGAGGATAAAATAAGATAATGAGTGTAATGTATTTTGAAAACCTTGAAGTGCTGCATAAATCTGGCTAGCCATCACCATCACAACCATCACTAATAACCACCAGTGCTTTCCTAAGCTGGACACAAAACAAATATTTATTAATTGAAAGCATATTCTTCAATGACACAAAATGTGTCCTAAAGGGTATTAGGGACATTAGGGCCTATCCCAAGGATGAACATTGGGAGAATTCCATAAGCTTATGAAGGAATTGAGAGGTAGGATGGTGTCATGTTAAGAACAAAATAAAATAGAGTGTTAGATAGGAGTCAGGAAAGAAGGAAATATGCATTTATTAAGTACCTATTATGTACCAGGAGCCTTCAAAAATATTATTTCATTTGATCCTTACAACAACCCTGGGAGGTAATGGCTATTATTATCCTTATGTTACAGATGAGGAAACTAAAGCAGACAGAAATTAAGTGATTTGTTTAGCATCACATAGTTATTAATATTCTGAGGCTAAATTCAATCCTAGGTTTTCCTGACTCCAAACTCAGCACTCTATCCACTATGCTACCTAGATCCTCAAATAGCAGCTCTAATAGTTATCTATGTGTTCATGGGTGAGCTACTTAACTCCTCTGAACTTCCATTTCTTCATTTGCAACATGGAGAAATTAATACTTACATTGCTTATATCACCATCTTGCTATGAGGAAAGGAATTTGTAAGCTTGAAATAACTAGAGAAACATGAGCTATTATTAGTCTAATCCTGAGATTATGCCAAGAAATAGAGACAAAGGTAGGAAACAGGGTCAGGGAGCCAAATAATAGCATATCTTTCAGTGTATGGACAAGCAGCATGGAATAGGGGATAGTGAGCCAGTCTTGGAATCATTAGAAGACTAAGTCCCTTCTCTGACACATACTAATTATGCATCTGTGGACATGTCCCTCAACTTCTCAATGTCTAAAGAAATAGTCAAGCCTAAATTGCTGAGCAGGTACTGATCTGCAGTGGTATGAGGAATATTCTTCACTAGGGATCTATCTCTACTGATGCTGTCACAAGTCCAGCATAAAATTGCACATTCACAAGAATGTGCACACATACATCTATGATGGATGGTATAGGTGGCATTACTCCACTATTCCTTCTTTCTGCCATCCCTCACCAGTCAGTCCAGATTTCTGTTCAATGGTGTACCCTTTCAGGTTTAAAGCTGAAACAATCTTACTTTGATTTTATGGCTTTCATGTTCCCAGATTGTCATGGGGAAGGATATTATATTATTTTTTATCCCCAAACTGGATGATAGAGTCATCAATTTGAGCTGTAATGGATTTGAGAGAGCATATGGTGCAACCTCCTAATTTTATAGAGTAAGAAAGTAGGGCTTAGTGAGGTTAAGGGACTTGCCCGTGGTCACACAACTGGTAAGGATTAGAAGTGGGACTCAGTTCCTAGTTCTCCTGAATTCAATTCCAACATTCTATTCCCTACACTCTGCTACCACTCAGTCCACAACCTTTTTCAAACTCTTATTAACAAAGGATTTATGATTGTGTACTTCTGGGGAATAAATTCATGGGAATAAAATGGAAAACAAAAGATAATGAATGGAGTCCCAATAGTGTAGCAATTTTTCTTGGACAGACATACGTACATACATACATATATACCTACACCATTCATACATACGTTAATATATGTGTCTGTTATGTGTTTGCCTTCATTTCTTCCTGCATATTCCTGAGTAAGAAATAAAATCATGATATCTTGGGTTTTCCCCTATCCTTCATTCTCACTGGTAGCAACATGGATTTTGAAGTGAGACAATAGGTATAAATGGGAACCCATTTAGTCTCAAGCAAAAGTAATTGATATTTTGGAAAGTCTTTGAAACTAGCAGTCTTCATGTCAAAGGTTCTCTTCTTAACACAAAAGGGCCAATTAAGGGACTTCTCATTTATCTAGTTGCTTGTTTCCACCAGGTAGAACCTAGAAACCTCTGTATCTGGCATTTCCCCAAGGAAAGCCCATTCATTCCCTTACAAGCACTCAGGCTCACAAAGCTTCAAAACATGGAAGAGTTGTATCTGCACTTTTTAAGGCTAAGACATGACTGAAATCCAAGTGCATCGAACTAAAGATGGAAACCATTCCTTGCTCCTACCGGATCACCCTTCTGGGTACAGTCCCCATGACTTATGGATGGAGGCCTAGAAAGGGGAAATCTGGATTTTGCTCCTCCACATTAGTATTTAATGTCTTGTTGCTTTGTTGTGAACAATTCTCCTGACTATACTCTTGCACTCCTTTCTAGGCCAATATCATGGGATTTTTCTCAATTATTTCACTCTCCTCAGCTATCCTCTTTGCTTCTTGTTATTTGGTTCTGCTAGAGTATATAGTAATAGTTGTTGCTTCTCCAGGTACCAGCCATAGTGTATCGGGGCTACTATCTGTTATAGAGGGATAACACTAGGGTCAGTCAAAGCTGATATTTTCCACCTTGAGACCCTGGTATCCTTTAGGACTCTTTAACATGTTAGTATTTTTGTGTCGTATTGCCTCACACTTCACACAAAGGGTCTCCAGATGGCTTCAGAAAGATTTCTTTATTGTATCATTCAACGGTTTTTTGTTTTCTTCCTCTCCATGTTGTCTTTTCCTCCTTTCTACCTCCCACCCTCATTCATAGGTGATATTTTTTTTTCTGCTTATGCCATCACCTCCCACTGATTCTTTTGAGATTTCCCAAGATATACTGGTAAATATTTCACAATCGGCTTTCCAAAACCTCCTAATATATAACATTTAAACAGCTTTTTTTTTTTTACATTTTCCCCATCACTTTTAAAAGTCTAAACAATTAAAAGTCTTTTATTTAGCCAAGAAAACAAAAAAAAAAAATCAAGCCTTGAGTTTGCCTATTTCTGAGGTGTAAATGCTCAGAATAAAAATTTAACGCTTGACTCTTGGAACTGGCTTCAGCAAAGTGCTTTTTTGTAGAGCAACTGTCACTATTATTTTCTTCTTCCATCTTCTTCAGGGATAACTAACCTGAACTACTTCTTAAGGATACCCAAAAGGGAGTGGGAAGGTAAAGATCTCATTATAGATGCCTGTAACTCAGAGGGAGAGGAGTCATGCTTACATGTGAAAAAATTAAGCATCTTCCTACTTTGGGGGAGGGGATCATCTCAGAGTCTGTGACGCCAAAGTCAAACTGATTGGATTTGCCTTGCTGGAAATCCTGGTCTGTGGACCTTGGGAAACTCACTTTCCTTATTGTATCAAGGATAATTTAGAGGAAAATGACTGCTAAAGGAATTCAGACAAAAAAAATTAACCCATTAGCATAGGCTTTTGGTCCTTCATAAGTGTTCATTTCTCTTCAGGTGGTGGAATTAATGAAATCAAAGTTGACTCCTTTGGCAACTTGATTCAGTCAGTTAGGAAATGTAGACTGCCATCAAAGCATAGCCAAAACATGACTGAAAGTTGGTCCATACAGACCTTGGGCTTCCTCCTCAATGCCTAGTTCAGTGGTGGTCGCACAACAGAGACATTTGGTGAGACATATTCCAAGAAGAAGAAATCCTTTGTTTAGAGTCAGAAACATGGATTCAAGTCCTGGTTCTAATGGTCATATGTCCTTAGACTCAAGATTGCTTTCTGCTTATTATGAAGAAATTAAGATCCAGAAAAGAGAAATGATTTGCCCAAAGACACACAGTAAGTTAACAGTAGGACTGGAAGTAGAAACTGAGTCTCCTGGTTTCAAGAACAATACATGAAGCTGCCAAATAGTACTGGGACCTTCAATGTTTTTTTTTAATTTCTCCCATATGTGCTTCCCAAATTAATAACATGGCGGAAACTAGAAGATTCGACAGAAGAAGGGTACAACAGAAAGAACAGTGAAATGAGAGTCAGAAGACACGTTCAAATCCCAGCACTGTCACTCACCAGCTATGTAACTCTAGACAAGTCACTTCCCCTCTGATCAGAAAAGTGAAAAAAAAAAAAACTAAACTAGATTACCTCTAAGGTGTTTTCTAAATTTAAAAGCATGTAAGTCCCTAAAACTGTCATGGATGTGTCTCCTTCTTGAGCTCATTCTTCAGCAGAGCTTATAACAATCTTTGAAATTGGTCCTATACCCTTGTTTGGACCATCAGGTGTAAAGAAACATATTAGTTATTGGTATAATGAATTCAGTAATTTGATGCCCATCAGATGCTTTGGACAATATTACAGTGCCATCTGCTCCCAAATAGGACCTTAATGGCTAAAGAGATATGTCTAAATATCTACTGTGATCTTTAAAAATCTACTGCCATCTCCCCACACACCCACTAATCTACCAATTATGGAGACTTCCTTTGCAGGATTATGGAGACCTTTGAGGTGTGGTAGAGAGAGGAGACAGCCTGGAATAGTGGAATCACTTGATCTAGGTTCAAGACCTCCCCTTGCCACCAACTTGCAGTTTTACTTCCCTTCTCTTAGTCTCAGTTTCATAGAATTTGACTTTACAAGCTCGAAGAGACCCTAGAGGCCAACCACTTCATTTTTATAGACAAGAAAGCTGAGACCTGTAGTGGTTAAATCACTTGCCTAAGGTCACACAAGTAGTAAAAGTGGCAGAGGTGGGATTTGAATCCAAATCTAGTGTTTGAAAAGGTTGGCATACATCACCTTTAATGGCCTTTCCAGTTCTATTATGTCCTAGTATTCTAAGATCCCTTCCAGAATACTATATATTATATATTCCGAAGTCCCTTACAATTCTAAGATTCTGTGTTCTAATGAGAAGCATGGTGTAGTGCCAAGGGCATTGGTCATGGAGTCAGAAGAGACTACATTTAAATCTTACCTCTGGCATTTTACATCTTCCCTCTGTAACTACCTACTATTTAACTACTTTGTATTTACTTATATTAATCACTTTGCATTTATTCTGTATGTATTTTTCTGTCATTTTTTGTCTTCACAATTAGAATATAAACTCCTTGTGAGTAGAGATTGTTTCATTGTTTCATTCTTTATACTTTTATTCACAGTGCTCAATATAGTGCCTGGCACAAAGTAGGCGCTTAATAAATACTTAGTGATTACATGATCAATTATACTTGAATCATCTCATCTCTTTGAGTCTCACTTCCCTCCTCTGTAAAGTGGGAATAATAATGTTTTGTGAGTTATTACAGAGATAAAAGGTATATAAAGTGTTTTGTAATCCTTAAAACACTTATTATACACATTAGCTCTGGCTATAAAGCCAGAATTGTAACATTCTATGCTCTACCTTCTAATATTCTATGGTCCAAGGTCCTTTCCCTTCTAACTCTAGCATTCTGTGAGCCTAATTCTATGCTTTGAGCTATGAAGATCTATCCTTGTTTCTCAACGTGCTACATATATCAGTATAACTTGGTTCTTCATCACAAAATGCCAGATTTGATATGCTTGATAATATGCCCCTTATCTTCAACACTCTTAAATGGGGACATTTGCATACAATCCAGGGAATCAAGACACAAAAGTTATGGGAAGGTTGAATGGGTCCCTCTTTCTCTGTTCGTTCATTCATTCATTTATTTATATATCATCTATCTATTTATCTATGTATCTATCTATCCTGAAGAAGAATTCTTAGCCACTGCTACAAACTACTCTATGTTCTGCTATTGGAACTGTTAACTGGTGGCCAATGATTGAAATGTTGTGATTTCCATTTTGCTGGAATGTCTCATTTATTGTTCCCTCACCCATGACTACCATTTCTTCATGTAGCCAAGCTCTGGAATACACATCACTGTTGCCTGAACTCTAGGTCCCATTTCCTTTCCAGGATACATTAAGATAATGACGGGGAAGCAGATATCCTGAGCAAGTCATTCTACCCTCTTTGCCTCAGTTTTCTCATCTATAAAATGAACTGGAGAAGGAAATGACAAACTATTCCAGTATCTTTGCAAAGAAAATCTTATGGACAATATGGTCCAAGGGGTCATAAAGAGTCAGACATGACTGAACAACAACAACATTCCCTTAAGCTATCTCCTGTCACTAAGGAGGTGCCAGTCTAGGTTAAGGCTCCCACATGGAAATGTAACTACCATATGCTATCATTAAGTGCACTTTGAGTATTACAGTGTTACAGAATTTTTGAGGAGAGACTAATGTTGGGTGAGGTGTTCAGGAAAGACTTTAAAGAGAAGGAAAAAGAATGTACTACTTCACTCAATGTAAAGGCTGGGATTCAGAGAGGCAAAGAAAAAGGAATGGGGAATGGCAAGAGGAAGGGAGACTTTCCAAGTAGAGGGATTAACATGAGAAAAGGCAAAGAATGGTAAAGGCAAGAAGTGTTACACTGGAAAGCAAGAAGATCTCAGTTTCACTAGAGGAAAGGTGATCTCTACCTGCCAGGGTGCCATGACTTAAAGGCCAGAGGCCATAGACAAGGATGCAGCTATCACTGACTTTATGACATATGGTCATCACTGTACAATTCTTTGATGTATTCTGTGCCTAAGTCTGACAAATAGAAATAGAGCCCAGTGAATGATATTTTCTTAAAAAAAAAAAAAA
>NW_020954564.1:40604679-40663813 GCF_900497805.2 Vombatus ursinus
CTCTCTCTCTCTCTCTCTCTCTCTCTCTCTCTCTCTCTCTCTCTCACTCTCTCTCTCTCTCTCTCTGTCTCTGTCTCTGTCTCTGTCTCTGTCTCTCTCTCTCTCTCTCTGTCTCTCTCTCTCTCTCTCTGTCTCTCTGTCTCTCTCTCTCTCCCTCCCTCTCCTATATATTATAATTTGTCTGCTGCCCTTTGTTGTTGTTTTATCATTTTTCAGTCATGTTCAACTTTTGTTACCCCTTTTGGAGTTTTCTTGGCAAAGATACTGGAGTGGTTTGCCATTTCCACCTCCAGGTCATTTTACAGATGAGGAAACTAAGGCAAACAGGGTTAAGTGACTTGCCAGGGTCACATAGTTAGTAACTATCTAAGGACAGATTTGAACACAGGTCTTCCTGATTACAGGCCTGGTGCTCTATCAATTGTACCATCTAGTTGCCTACTGCCTTTTAAGTGGGAAAAAATGCTACTGTCCCTGTTAGACCTATTGTCAACAGCTTCTATCTTCCTAATCCACAGATCAACTGCCCTTTCTTCCTGATCACAGCAACAAAACAGTGAGTGGCACCTAAGGAGTCCAGTTGTTAAACTTGACTCACGATCCAAATTGAGGCTGCAAGAGTCTTCAGAAGTGACTTTGGGGTTCCTCAAATAAAAGTAGGCTCCTACGTGTCCTGGACAAACAGTAAGAGATTGGGGGTGAGGAGTGAGCTGAAGGTGTATAAGCAAAGAAAAAAAATCAAGCTGAAGGAAGTGTTTTAGGAGGATCAATTCAAGTCTATTCAACAAATAGTTAGATAAAAGACACTGTGCTAGGCACTGAGGGAGATACAAAGGTTAGATGAAGATGAACCCTGTGTTTACAGTCTAGTAGGGAAATAATATATACACAGAGATAAGTACAACACACATGTATTAATGTGATAAACATATTAAAGAGGTATGTAAATGTGTTGTGTGTGGTCCATTGGTCCATTATTGAGAGAACAGATCAGAGAAAGTATCTGAGTACGTGTATGGGGAGTGGGGAAGAGAAGGTACATATAAAGTATGGACTGGAGGGGGAAGAGCTTGGAGGCAGAATTACCACTTGGGAGACGTTTATGGTCATCTGAGCAATACTGTGATGAAATTCTGGACTGGGAGGGTGACAGTGGGAATTGAAAGCTATAATTTAACCCGAGAAATAACAGGAAGGAATAATTCAACCTATTAGTTAACTGAGTAGCTGTGGTGGGGGGGGGGGCAGGGAGGGAAGAGGCAAGGATTATGGGAAAAGCAGTGGACAGTATCCATTACTACATTACTTCCTAAGCATGTCAGCTTAGGCTAGTCACTTTCCTCTCCCTGAGCCTCAGTTTCTTCATCTACTAAATAAGAATAATAATAGGTGCCCTATCTATCCTACAAGGCTATATTGAGGAAAGTATATAATGTGAACTGTTACTGTGAAGGAGAAATTGTACTCTACACTCGTAGGCTCCTAGATCTAAAGCTGGAAGTTTCCTTGGAGGTCATCTTGTCTGACCACTCATTTTACAGATGAGGAAACTGAAGCCAAAGGAGGCTGACTTCTTCAAGGTCACACAAGTAGATATCATCAGAGATGGGATTTGAACCCAAGTTCTGTGATGTTTGGGGGTCTTCTACAATGGATGCCACAAATGACTGGCCCTAGTTCCTGGCTAAGGTCCAATCTAAGAGAGTTAAAATCCTGCAAGGAGGGAGCAAACATCATTGCTCTCTGCATACTGTGAGGGCCCGGTGCCAATTCAATTTTGAGGCAGCCCACCTCCATCAGAATGAAAAATCTTTTCTTAACACTCTTATTAAACCCTAATCTTAATCTTATTCATCATTATTAAGTCTTAAAATTGTCCAGAATATTTAAATAAGGCCAAATGAAAAAGACAGGAGAAAAGATTTAAAGGAACAGTTTGAATTCTCTTTAAGAAACCTACCAAAGAATCTCTTGAGATGCAGCTGCTGATAATGACCAAACCTTCTAGAACAAAAGCTTTTCAGAAGTTCTTGGGGTGGAGATGATTGTCCCCAGACTGGTTAGCACCAGTCCAAGGAATATTGATCTTCCTTTCAAAGGTTTCTTGGAAATGTGTGACAAAGAAAGAGATATTAAGAGGCATTGAGAACTCAAATGTAACTGACTATTGGAAGGAATATTGAAATGAGAATTGTTGACCCTTAGTGATCTGGGTTTATGTGTGCAAACTATTCTCAGTCCCTTTTCTACCTTTCCCATCACTCTTAAGAGTGGCTAAAACTCAGATCCATGACTCTTGGGGTAGTGTTCCTTCCATTGTACCACAGTGTTTTGGTTTTTTTTTTTTTATCTGCTGCCTGATTTTTTTTTACATTTTTATTTATTTGTTTGTTTTGTAGAGGGCAATCACTCACTCTCATAACCCACCAGAAATATTATTAACACTTTCATAAGATTCCTTTTCTTCCTCTCCTTTTAGGCAATTTCTTTACCTGTTTTTAGGAGAAAGGTGGGTGATGATGAACAATCTCCAAGTAACTTAGTCCATCCACCCCCCTTTCCTGGTTGTTTGTCACCAGGCAGTATGGACAAGTGAAAAGAGGTGTCGTCTTTTGAGATAGGAGATCTGAGGTCTGGTCCTATCTCTAAAACTTATCGGCCATGTGACCTTAGACAAGTTACTTCCCCTCTCTGAGCCTCAGTTTCCTCCTTAACAAAGAGGCTATAGTAATACTTTGATTATCTTACAAAGAGGGCATGAGAAAGGCACTTTATGATATCAAAGTCTTCTGGAACTGCAAGTTATTATTATTGGGGATTTCATTTCTGAGGGTGCTGAGGGGGAGGAGAAAACAGAATAGGAAGAAAAAAACAATTCCAGGGGGTAATCTCTTAATTTGAGAAACCATTCTCTTGCACACTTCTGCCACCTCCTTTTAACTCACTTATGAGGAACTTCTACCCTGACATGATCTGGATCCGGAAATGTTAAAACAATCCATTTAACCTTTACACTGGCTAATGCATACATTAGATGGTGAACCTATATGCCATCATAAAAATGTGGGGAATTGAAACCCGCTGACATAAAATCAAACAGCTCGACCATAAAAGGTGGCGCTTTTATGTGATTATCTTGCCAATATCTTCATGTTGCTAAGCTAAATCAAACTACAATTTCCCCCACATGCATTGCATTTAATGTAGCCCATTAATTGCTGTGATTCCTTATAGATCTTCTTGTAATGGAAACATGGCCTCTTGTGCCCTGGCAGAGTGGAAAGAGGCCACTGGATAGCCATTTATTACATGACCTTGACCTTTTTAAGCCCAATTTTGCTTTGAACATCAAAACATGGCATTCAAGGCTTTCTACCACCTGGTCCAAACCTATCTCTTCAGCCTTATTATTTCTCCCTTTCACCTCATAGGAACTTCTCATATTACTATGGTATTTTAGAAGTGGAAGGGATCACAGGCCATATAATTTAGAAAATAGAGTATTTATTGTTATGACATAGAAGATAAAATGTTAAATCACAGAGATGTTAAAAGATAGAAAATTATCAGATAGGAAAAGGATCTCAGAGTCCATCTGGTCCACACCTTTCATTATGGAAAAGGAAGCTGAGAACCCAAAAAGAAGAAAAAACCTATACAATAGCCACACATTTGGTTAACGTCAGAGACAATTCAGCCTCTTTAATCATGAAGTTTTCACTTTAGGGTGTCTAAGTTGAGAATGAAATGTTTCTGGGGAAAAATAATTGTCTCATAATTGACTAATCCCATATTGGTTATGGTTATGCTGACTTTCACCAATACTACAGTATTCTTCTAATCAATTTGTAGTGTGTTGTAGGGTGAAGACTGAGGGTGGAAAATAATCCACTCCAAAATCTTTTGATTGCAAAGTGTTTCAAGAGAGGAAACATGGGTGAGAAAATCTAATAAACCCCAACAGAGCAGTCTGTATGTGCAACGTAGCTTCTATCTCAAATTCACTAATGATTGTTGCCAAACTAGTACAGACATTTCTTAGAGGCTTCTAGGCAACTTCAACTCTCAAGATGTCAAATAGTTGGTCCTGAACATCCTCTACCTACCAAAATTTCTTACTTTTTGAGAGAGGGACACAGGACTGGGAGGGGAAAAAAATATTGTGTCTCCTTGTGAATTAGAGATGGGCCCATCTGTGTCTAGCAAAACTGCCTCCTAATTCCATTCCCTTATAACTCCTCAGTGTTTGTATAGGACTTTGTGATTACCAAGCATTTTGCATACATTATCTCATCTGAGTCTCGCAAAAGGCCTATGGCATAAGCAGTACCTTATTAATATACCTTTTTCCTAGATGAAAAAAAAAAAAAAAAGACTCAGGGAGTACAATAATTTTCCTAAAGTCACACAGTGGAAAATTTAGGATTCAAATCCAAGTCTCCTAATGTCAACCTAGTACTTTTACCATTACACAATTCTGCTTGGCTATAGCTATTGCACACTGATCATTCCTTTCTCTTCATCAAGGATATACTATCCTCTTTTCTGTTTTCCTCCCCCCTTCTTCCCTCCCCTCTTTTTTCCTGCCATCTTCTTTCACTTTTCTCACCCACCCCCACCTTTTCTGGGCCTCATTTCCTCTCCTTGTAAAATAAGGAGGGAGACAATGTGGGTGGGATATTGCGCTAGACTAGATTGAATCTTTGGGCAAATTATTTAACTTTTCAAGTCTTTAGCTTTCTCCTCTGTAAAATGAAGTAATTGGACTTGATGGCCATTAAAACATTTTCCAACTATAGATCTATGATTCCATAATGATTTTTAAGATTCCTTTTAGCTCTTTATCTTATTCTCTTATGGAAGTTTGCTCCTGGGCAAGGCTTTGACATCAATCAGCCTTGAGAACTGTGTTTCCATTTAAGGAGGCCTGTAACAGTCAGTCCCTATGCTATTCCTACCTAAAGGTACTTTTACTTCATGTCTCTTCTGTCACTTTGAAATAGAAAAATGGGAAAGACGTTTGATGTCTCAATGAGTATTGTGAGAATTCAAAGATGCCTTCCCTGAGTCAAACATAGGAGGCAACAATCCACTTTTCTCACAGGGCCTCCACCAATAGTAGAGAAATAGAGGCAACATTAGCAAGAGACTTTTAAAAAATTAAGACTCAGGGAGAAAGAAAGCAATATTGAAGAGACAAAAGTAAATATTAGCTAGGATTTCAGGCCTAAAATTTAAATTAAGAAATTAGACAGGGGAAAAATTAAATGTCCTCGTTGTTCCTCCCATTAAACTTAGAAAAAGGAAAACTGCATCCCTCACACTGCAAACAATTCAAAGTGTAAATGTATTTTTGGTACAAATGGCTCTGTCCTAAGATTCTTGATTATAATTATAATAATGGGTTTCTGAAAGCCTGAAAGTGGTTCTGGGAATGATAATAAGGACTGAGACAAGATATGTTGTTTATGTGGTGAGTGTTTGTTGAATATTAAGTGAAGTTGGGAAGAAAAGCTCTGGTTATACTTGGGATAAACTCCAAAATATACAATTACATGCAACTGGCCTAGAACGTCCCTCCCCACCACCACCACCTTCTTCCCTACAATCAGAAGCAGAGGTATAACCAGGGGAAAAAATGGCAGGATTAGATTCCTTTTGTGGTTTTTTTGGGGGGGGCATAGTTTCTGCACCATCATGACATAAATGAAAAAAGGACTGAACTAGAGGAGCATTCTACAGAACAAAGCCCTAAGATCTGAAGACAAAAGTCTTGAGTTCAAGGTATTGCTCTGTACTATGATAATGGACAAGTCAGAGGCAGTGCTGCATAGTGGAAAGAGCACTAGAGTCAGAAGAGGTTAACCCTATCATCCTAGGACGATGTTTGAGTACCAGCCACTTGCTAATTATGTAATGATGAGAAAGCCATTTTCCCCCTTCTAAGCTTCAGTTTTGTCTTCTTTAAAATGAGAGGGTTGAAATAGGTCATCTCTATGTTTCTTTCCAACTCGTATACCCCTAGATAAGTAATTTCTCTTCTCTGAACCTCAGTCTCTATGTCTGTAAAATAAAGGTTTTAGATAAAATGATGTAATCCAAAGGTAATTTCCAAATCTGGATATGATGTTCTATAGTCTGATATTTTGTTTCCTAAAGTCCCTTCTGATGTTCCATGTTTTGTCTCCCAATTCAATTAAATCCAACAGCATTTATTTAACACCGTCTATGTCCAAAGCACTGTGTATACAAAGACACATTCCATGCCTTAAAGTGTCTTTTAGCTCTAATATTCTAGGTCGCATTCAGTAGAAGGGAAGTTCGATGAAAGCAGACACTCTTCATCTTTTTTTTTTGTATCCCCAATAACTAGAACATACATTGTCACTTAGTTTTTGTTGAATTTAAATGACCTTCCCATGTTCCAACCTTCTATATTCCAAGTTGCCACTTTGTTGTAAAGGAAATGTTTTGTTGATTTTTTCAGATATTTCTTTTTATTTTTCCCCCTCACAATTCTGTTATAATAACTTAGATCCATTGTATTTCTCTCAATACCACATTGTCTTTGGACACAAATTGACATGTTTCTATGATGTTGTTCTTTCCCAGAGAAAATTGACCAAAATAATGTGGCCTCTACCAGTCATCTCAGGGACACTTTCTACCCATGGCTTCCCATCCTTTCCACTAATGAATTTCTCTTGAATAACTCTACCTTTCTACCCATATTAGGCCCTCCTACTTAAAATCACACATGGCTACCACTCGACTCTCCAAACAAAACTTGTGTGACCTTGGGGATAGTCCTTACTCTCTGACCAGCAGCATACTCAATGTGAATATCAATAAAAGAAGACAGGATAAGGGCAATTGTGAAATTCCTACCACATTGGGATACTGTGGGGATTAATAAAATAATGTCTTTTCAATCCTTCAAGTCACTGGAGAAAAATGAAGTATAGATATTAGATAAAACTTATTTACCATAAGCTCATGATCTTTTAGTTACATACCCTACTGAGTCACTCTGAAAATAGCTATCAATTGCTGGCATTTATACCTTTCCAATTTAATTCCATTTCACAAGCATTTATTGAGTAATATCTTCTATGTTGTCAAAGAATCACAGAATATTAGGCCTGGAAGAAACCTTAGAACATTTAATGCTACAATTGAAATGGGCCTGAAGACCAAGGAGAGGGAAAATGACTTGTCTAAAGACACAGGAAGGGTCAGGAACAGGATGCCTATATGGCTAATATTACATAGGATAATACAGGACAGAAACATAACTGGGGCTGTGCAATTTTGGATTTTAGCATGGCAAAATTTGGAGGATATAAAAAGGACTCATGGTCCATCAACAGGTGGAAACAAATGAGATTAACAACAGTTGGTAAGAATAATTAACCCCAATGATCACATTCCCAGGAGAGCTATTTACTAGCCTTAGAGTCAGGATAACCTGGTGCAAGGTACTGATATCAGTGAAGGGTAAGATTTTGCTAGGTGAGCAAAAAAAAAAAAAAGACATTTGATGTGGAGAGAACAGCATGAACAGGGGTATAGAGAATGTGCTGTATCTTCTGAACACTGAGAAGACCAGTCTATTTTAGGACACCTGTGACAAGTTGGGAAAGAGTTTAAGATCAGGTTGTGCAGATAAGGTAAGGTCAATAAGCAGAGGGTCTACAAGATGGTGGAGGGATTTGTAATTAGTTTGATAAACAAATTGATTCATTCATAATTCATAGGTTTTGGAGCTAGAAGTAACCTTAAAGGCCATCTAGTCCAACCCCTAATTTTACAAATGATGGAACTGAGGTCCAGAGAGAAGTGTTTTGCCTAAGTATCAGAACCAGAATTTTATTTCAAGGTGTCTTACTCTAAATCTACTCCTTCTTCTACAATAGACTGCCTCTGTGAGGTCTGATCCTCCTCTAAACATCTGTGATTCTTTATTGCTTCTCTTCTTTCTTCTACTCCACAGCTACCAGAGGAGCAAAATGGTATAGTGGAGGAGAGACAGCTCTAAATTCATCAATGATCTCCTAATTGTTAAATTCAATATCCTTCTAAAAGTCTTTAACCTCCTTGACCTTCTGCAGCTTTTGATATGATTGACCACACCCTATGACCACATACTTTCTCCTCTTTTGTTTTAAAAAAACAACATGCCTTCATTATCATCCCCTTTTTTTCTTCATTGTCTCTTTTGATATCTCATTGTGTTTTTCCTAATGTTTTAAAGTTTCTTTTGGGGTCTGGGCCTCTTCTCTCCCCTCTTTATACAATCTATCCCTCATGAATCCCACTAAACTCTATAATTTCCTCAGCAAGCCTTTTCTAAGGCCCCATTAGGTAATCCTTCTCCTTTGATTTAATTTATTATTTTGTTTTGTACCTCTCCAATGGTTTGGCCATATGTTACTGTGTGCTATAGCCTAATCTATCTGTGTTGCTATTTTATTCACTTACTAGGCAGTATGTTCCATGAGGGTAGACACCAAATCTCTTCCCAACTTTGTAACTGCTTGTGTGATCTAGTGCCCTGCACAGAATGGGTTGAATAAATGTATCATATTGAATCTGTAGCTCCATTCGTCAAATGTCTACTGAACTCCACCTGCACATCCCCAGATGTCTTCACGATATCTACACTTTGGTGACTCACTAGCGCCTCAAAAATCACCTCATCTGAAGCTGAGCTTCTTGTCTTTTCTCTTAACATTGCCCCTTCTCCTGACTTCTCTATTTCTGTCAGCAGCACCACCATTCACCTCGTTACATATCTGAAACCTTGTAGTTATCTTTGACTTGTCCCTTTCTCTGCCTGCTCAGATTATTAAGTTCTGCAGATCCTCCTTTCACAAAGAGATATCTCTCTTTCCTTCATTCAGACATCATGGACACCTCTCTTATATAAGCCTTCATTTCAAACTGCTGGAATTATTGCAGCATCTTTCTTAACAAGTCTTCTTGCTTCTACTCTCTGGCTTCTCCAGTTCACTTGTCATTCTGTTTACAGAAATTAGACATAGGGAGCAGCTAATATGTTGTCTGATTAGGTTGGGGTATAAAGTATGTATAGGTAACTATTAGGAGGTAAGGCTGGGAGAGTATATGGGACAGCTAGGTGGTGCAGCGGATAGAGTGCCAGCCTTGGAGTCAGAAAGACCTGTGTTCAAAACTGGCCTCAGACACTTACTAGCTGTGTGACCGTGGGCAAGTCACTTAACCCTGTTTGTCTCAGTTTCCTCATCTATAAAATGAGCTGGAGAAGAAAATGGCAAACCACTCTAGTATCTTTGCCAAGAAAACCCCAAGTAGGGTACAAAGAGTCCCACACTAACTGAAAAAACAATAAAGGGAGGGTGTACGAGAAAGAAATATAGTGGAAGTCTCCATCTTTCTTATACAAAAATCTGGTCAGGTCACTCCTGCTAAAATTATCTCCAGGGAGCCCTTATTGAATAACAATTAAATATCCTCTTTCCTATTTTACATAGGAGGAAAGAGATTCAGAAAAGTTAAGGGACTGGATCAGGTCTCAGAGACAGTAATTTTCAGAGTAAGAATTGGAACCCTATCTTGGCATTCTTTCCCCTGTACCAAGCTCACCTATGAGCCTGATACGTCATGCTCTCTCTAATGCATTTATCATGTAACAGTGTGTAGTGCAGTTATCTCTGTCTGTGGCTTATCCCCCTACTAGGTTCCGAGCTCCTGAGGGCAGTCAGGCTTATGTTCTATCTACATTTTGTATCTCACCAGCACACCCTAGGCCTTAGTAAATATCTGCTGAATGAGCAAAAGAATGAATAATAGAAAATAGAATCTAAGGACACAGGAAAGGTAGAGAGGGCTATTCTCACTCCAAGGAGAGAGAAATCATTTCTGGGTGGGGGATGGCATGGGTTTAGGAAGGTTTCAAGGAGGAAATGACCTTGGGACTTGTCTCTGAAGGCTAAGTGGAGCATCAACAGTGGAGAGGAGAGAAAAAAGGATGACTCCTTTAGACTTGGAAGGGACCACAGAGGACAACTAATTCAACTCCTTAATTTTAGAGGTGAGTAAACTGAAGCTCAGAGAGGTTAACTGATTTGCCAGTTTCACAGAACTTGCACGTGTCTGAGGTGGGATATGAATCCAGGGCTCTCTCTACCACACCATGATGCCTCTCTGAGGGCCTATGGCCCTCTGAGGTGAAGTGACTGGCTCAAGGAAACAGAGGTAATAAGTGAAAGAGTCAGGATTTGGACCCAGGTTCTCTGACTCAAAATCCAGTGATCTTTTCTCTGTTTCCACTATGCCTCTCCAGGGATAAGAACAGTGTGAATAGAGGCTCTCAGGAAGAGGATGGAGAAATGTGGGATATCCTACTGTCAGTGAGGGCAGGCACAGTGTGATAAGCTCAAGTCCAGAGCTGAGTGACCAAAGGCTGTTCAAATCCAGAGAGACTGTTCAAATCCAGGGGCTGTTCAAATTTGTCTTCCTAGCAAGTGAGGAGGCCGCCTCAGGCCTGGCTGCCACTGCCTGGTTTCCCAGCTGCTGCAGACTGAATGTTGATCAGTGTTCCCCTCCTTTGTTAACACAATTGCCTTCACCTTTACATAAATCAGATTTACAGAACGCAGTTTGTCTCTGAAGCCTTGGGACACCTCAAGGCCTCTCAGTTCAATGAAGCTCGTTATGGAAATCAGCTAAATGCTAAGCTGAGAGATAAGTGCAAACTGTTTACCAACCCCTTCCACCAGAGAGATCCAGGAAGAGCTAATGGGCGTTCATTTTCCCTGCCTCAGTCATTCAACCCTCTTTATCTGCTCCTGTGACTAATCTATAGGGAAGGATGTTCAGATTTACATAAAAGATCTGTCCAAGGAACTTGGGTCTCTAGGAGGGAGAGAAGGAGGCTAGATAGGAGAAAGGGAGAAAGATAGAAAGCTAGAAAGGACCTTAGAGATTATCTAGTCCAATGACTTCATTTTACATAGAAGGAAACTGAGGCCCAGAGAAGATAAGGAAATGCTTCCCTACTGCCTACTGCCATCCTGAAAGTTCATGAATTTGGATGGGGGAAAAAATGTAATCTTTATTTTCACTAACCTCAAATTGAAAGTTAGCATTTTTTTCCAGCTATTTAAAATCATTATTCTCTGCAGTGGTCTGTGGGCTTCTCCAAAATGTCAAAGGGGTTGATAACCTTAAAAACGTTAAGAATTCCTATTCCAGATTCTAACATTCTGCCTTCTAAGGTTCCTTTCTCACTCTAACATATAGTCAATAATCAATTAACAAGTATTTACAAAGGATTTGCTATGTGTCAGGTCATGGTTTAAGATCCCTCCTAGCTCTAACCATCTGAATTCTATCTTCTAATACTATATGTTCTGATTCTATATTCTAATATTACATATAAGATGCCTCCTACCTCTACCTTTCAGTATTCTGTGTTCTTGGATCATTAGAGCCTTAGCATTCTCTAGGCATTATGTCCAAAATCATCAGCTCCAGGATTTCCAATCTATGTAACAACCTTGGAATTTTCTGAGATTTTTCATCTCCTCTTTTGACTAGCCCAAACTTGACCAAGGAGGTGGTACCACACTGATGTTGGACAGCAGTCTATCCATCTCTGAAGGTTTGTGCAGATTCAAGAAACTCAGTTGTGCCAATATATAAATAATCAGAACCTAGAATACATTCATTAATGATATTAATATTTCACTTTTCTAGAGTGCTTTGAGGTTTACAAAGCACTTTTCACAAAACAAATTTCCACGGTAGAGAAAACTGAGGTTTAATCAGGTTAAGTGACTTGTCTATTCAGTGGTTTTTAAGACCCCATTTGTGATTTTCTTGGCAAAGATTCTAGAGTGTTTTGGCATTTCCTTCTCTAGCTCATTTTATAGATGAAGAAACTGAGGCAAACAAGGTTAAGTGACTTGCCCAGGGTCACCCAGCTAGTAAGTGTCCGAGGCTAGATTTGAACTCAGGAAGATGAATTTGCCTGACTCCAGGCCAGGTATGCTCCACCTAGCTGCCCCATGCTATCTATATAGCTGTCAAACCTCAGAGTTGGAATTTGAACCCACATTTCCACAGAAAATCTTGAACTATACCACAGTGACAGCTGCCTCTGGATTCAAACATTCTGTGGCTTTGTGGCACAGATGGTAAAGGGAGACCCTTCTAGACCGGACCTCTTCCATCTAATGCCCAGGGGTCTGACAATACGATCCTGTGGGATTCCAAGGCAGAGATGCTTAAGGACCCAGTCTCTCTCCCCACTCTCATAATTGGATGAGCCAACCAGCTGTACACAGCTGTCCTTAGCAACACAAGGTGATAGATATGACCAAAGTCAGTGCAGTGCAAAGTAGAGGAGAACAGCTCTGTGTGTGAGTGTGTGTGTGTGTGTGTGTGTGTGTACGTACATGTGCTTGTGTGCCTGTGTGTAGTCATGTGTCTGACCTGAGGCTGGTTATAAACTGCCTCTAGTATAGGCCTTTGCAGCAGACGCCTGCATTTCCCAGAATAATCTCCCTCATTATGATGCCAGCAGACTTTCCAAGCGAGCTCATTTTTCTTTCCTTTGTCTCAAATTCCAATATGCTGCCCTTTTCAAGAGATTTTCAAGAGAGCAGTTCACAGCGCCCATTTGGTGGGGAGAGAAGAGGAAAAAAAGTCCCCAGTGGGTGAACCATATCTCAACCTCAGTTTAAAAAAAGATAGAAAGAGTAAGATGAAGGAAAAAGCTTTGTCTGCTAAATCTCACATTTTGGAATCAAATGTTGTTTAAAATTCAGGACAAATTCCTTGCTCCCTCTCTGGCTAATTTCATGCAGACATAGGGAGGAGGAGAGAAGTGAGGCTGCTTCACAGAGCCTGTGTGCAAGATGTTGTATGAGTCGGTGGCCAAATATTAATAATGTACTGACAGTACAGTACGCAGGACTCTTTAGCTAACTGTCCTATCAGATGCCATGATGCATACACCTCTGGGGCGGGGAAGAATGACCACTATTTATAAGGGACAGGACTAAGCTTATGAAAAATCATGAGTTAGCCAATCTTTTCCTTAGCACCCTTTTCTGTAGCCCATCTTCTCCCTCCTAGAGAAGTTATTTTTCTCCTCCCCCACCCTAGTGCCTATCTTGTGTCTTATTACCGTAGACCAATGAGCCCAGTTGGATTTCAACTATTTTCTATAGTGAGCTGTAATAGCAAAGAAAAAAAATCAATTGGGAGTCATGAACTCTGAGTTCTAGCTCATTGTCTGTCATTAACTTTCAGTGTGACCTTGGGCAAGTGACCTCTCCCTTCTCTGGGCCTCAGTTTTCTCATTTGTAAAAGAGGAGGGATGACCTGGCTGATATCCAAGGAACCTTCCTTCCAGCTCTAAGATTCATAGCAGAGCTCCATCACTTTTACTGAATGGCCTCACCAAAACATACAGAAGAAAGAACACATACAAGGGTTATAAGGTTTCTCACAAGAAAGAAGTAAAGCCAAATTTCTAAGGGTACAGTTGTACAACATTTCTGTCTTGATTTTATAAGAAAAAGCTCTTCAACGTTCTAAGATTTTAACGTTTTAACGAATGACACAGGTAACAAACAGGCTTATCGACAGAGAGAGATTGGAACCCGATAAGTGGAAGGCAGAGTCATGCAAGTTAGATAGCATCCTACAACTTTGACTTTTCTGTTAAAATGTCTGGAATAGTGGTGTAAAACTCACATAGAACTGGGGTCACTAAACCATACATAAGATTCCTTGCAAACCCACATATTTACTTTGAAAATCACATATTAACATTATCTAAGTTCTGTTCTATTTTTATTTAATTATAAGTATTTATTTATATTATTTATAGTACATAATTATTATACATTATGTAATATTATTATATAATCATTATATGTTATAATGTAAATATGTGTGATATTTAATTTAATAAATGTTAAACTGTTCCCAATTACATTTTAATCTGACCCTGACACACTCAGGAATATTGGCAGCAATGCCCTGGAATTTGATACCTCTGGTTTAGAACATAGAGTGTCAGAGTTTAGGAAAACATAATAATGGAGGTAAACAGACAATAGTCCATAGAATAGAAAGCACTAAACATAGAAGGGATTTTGAAACTATCTAAAAAATAGTGCATAAAGAGAAATATTCAAGGATTGATACCTCCATCTACTCTAGTAGCAATATAATTCCTTCAGGAAGCCACCGATAATGTGCAAATAAATGCATTTGACCAAAGAGTAAACATTGGATTGGGTCTATTTATTGGCCTAGTGCCAAGAGAGCAACTGCAATAGTGTAAAGGGAAGTGATTTGACAGAACATTCATAGATGAGGTTCAGTCTTGGGAGTCAAAGTGGGAAGAAGAGCATTACCTTAGGCTATAGCAAAATAAGGGTCAAGCCACTGATCCAACCCCAATGGATTGTGTTACAGCCTAACAATCTCCAGCCTCCAAGCTCTATTCCTTGATTCCAATTGACAGGTCACCCAATCCTGAGAGGAAGCTAGCTAGTGGTTACTATATATAGAACATTGGGCCTGGAGTCCAGAAGACCTGAGCTCAAATTCAGCCTCAAATACTTACTGTGTGACCCTGGGCAAGTCACTTAACCACTGTATGCCTCCTTTTCCTCAACCAATAATAATAGCACCGTCTTCATAGGGTTGTTGTGAGGATCAGATGAGATAACATTCATAAAAAGCACTTAGCACAGTGCCAGGCACATAGTAGGCACTATACAAATACTAATTCCCTCTCTCCCCCTAAGTCAGTACATAAAGGGTTTGAAGAGAACTCCACTGAGTTCAAGCTGGGTAGATGTACAAATCAAGTCAAGCAAGAGCAGAAACCCTTCTGTGCTATAATCTTCATATGGCTATCTACTTCATAATCAGAAGGAGGTTCCATCTATAGATCTCTGACCTCCTTTAACTATGATCAATACTTGTAGACTTAGGGCCACCCACACCCAAGAATACAACATAAAACAGGGCAGAGAGATAGTGGTCTCTGACTTGGGATCAGAGCTCACCAACCCTATTGTACTTCCTAGTGCTGGTCCTGATAACCCTATGACCTTCTGGATTCTTTGTTATTGTTGTTGAGTCACGTCCAACTCTTCATGACCCCATTTGGGATTGTCTCCGCAAAGAGACTGGAGTTGTGTTCCATTACCTTCTGCAACTCATTTTACAGATGAGGAAACTGAGGCCAATAGGGTTAAGTGACTTGTACAGGGTCACACTGGGTCTGAGGCTGATTTGAACTCAGGAAGAGGAGTCTTCCTGATTTCAGGCCCTATACTCTATCTACTACATCAGGACCTTAACTATACCAAGGACAGCTTGGTGGCACAATCAGAAAGACTCCTCTTCCTAAGTTTAAATCAGACTTCAGCTACTGACCAGCTGTGTGACCCTGGGCAAGTCACTTAACTCTATTTGTCTCAATTCCTCATCTATAAAATGAGCTAAGGAAGGAAATGACAAACCACTACAGTATTTTAGCTGAGAAAATCCCAAATGGGGTCATGAAAAGTCAGACACAACTACAAAATGACTCAACATCAAAAAAACTATACCATCGGTAGCATATTATTTCTCCCCACCTTAGCTCACTTCCCTATTTTCGACTGTCTGGACTCAAAATGTGGGCCAAACCTCTCTGGCATACAGTCTCACTTCCTTGTGGCCAACCCCATTCAGTTGCTATACATGCCTAGATGTGCCACTCACTTTGTGTATTGAGCCCTGAACACCCCATATTGGCAGTCTACACTGGCCAAATTGACCAGATAATGACTCAGCTGTCCATTTGGCTGTCTGGATCTGGTCACAGGGGCAATTTGGAGGCAATCTCCTATTTTTCCAAACAAATCTACCATCTGGTTGACTTATAGTGAGCTGCTTGTAGAGGAAGAAAATCACTCCACCTGACATAGCTTAGTGAAAGTAGACTAGGTGTCATCTACAAGGACACTTGGAGCGCCTTGCCTCTTTGTTGCAGGGCACTGCTTCCCTTTGGTTTAGGATTGCATCAGAACAGCAGAGTAACTATCATTAGGAAATATTCCATTTCAGCTCATGGAATATGAAAGGGCCTTCATGTTAGAAGAATGTTGGATCATAGCATATAGAAGATTAGAATATTCAACATGAAATATTAGATCTAGAGAGAATCTCAAATATGATCTTGCACAGAGGTGTAAAAAACTAACCTGAAGAGTCTTGAGTGTACCTGAAGCAGATTAAAACATAATTGGGAAATATTCAATGAAAGAAATAAAAATATAATTGAAGGTAGATGATATTAGCATGTGTTTTCTAAGTTATGCTGCTCACAAGGATCTTTATGGATTGTTTTGTGTCCGTGTTTCTAACTGAACTTGACACCACCAATCTAATCCAATACTTTCATCTTACAAAAGAGAAAACTGAGGCCCCCAAAAAGAGACATTATTCATCCAAGATGCTCATCCTTATATATTAGATTTGAATATAATATAACATTCTCTAATAAGATCCTAATTTGTTCACACTTATATTCAAAGATAAATAGAGGGAGGAGAAATAGATCCATGGGAATTGTTATTCATGCTAGAGAACATAAGACTGGGGGACTTGATTATTGCATTTAAGGAGTTAAAGGTGTTTTATGAATCTTATGCTAATCAGTTATTCTACACATCTATGCAGGAAGGAATAGGAAGGAAAGGTCTGAAATTAAAGCATGAGGGATCACAGTTAGATATAAGAACTTCCTTTCAGGCCATAGTCATTCAACAAGCATTTAAGTGCTTGCTAATTACCAGGCACTAAGCTGAGTGCTGGGAATTCAAATTCAAGTAGAAAGAAAGACAGTTCCTGCCCTTGAGAAGCTTACATTCCAATGGAGAAGGACAACACATAAAAGGAAGCTGAAAAGGGAAAAGGGGATAGTGGGTCAATAGGGACCAAAATGCCTGCCAAGGGGTAAAGGCAGAGGAAGTCCAGAGTGCAGCTTTTTTTTTTTTTTAAATAGTAGCTAACAATTATATAGTGTTCACTATGTACCAGGCACTCTGCTAAGCACTTTACAATTATTATCTCACTTCATCCTAACAACAACCTGAGTGCAGTAATAAAACCTGCTTGGCTTGAGCACTCTCCTCAACCGGAGGTTCTGTCAGGAGCTGTCCAATCAGAGGAAGAGGAAACAGGAGTAGAGAGTATTTCTAATGTGTGAATTCCAGGCCATCAGGCTTCAAGGTGTAAAGGTTTCTGGGGTAGGGTGGAAGTAATCTAGGGTACAGCCTGGTGAGGAATGAAGAGCGATAGAAAGATAATAGGTAATATTTATATAGTTATCAGGCACTTATTAATTGCTTTACAACTACTCATTTGACCCTCTCAACAACTCTGAAAAGTAGGTACTATTTTTATCCTCATTTTACATATGAAGTAACTGAGGCAAACAGAAGTAAAGTGACTTCCCCAGGTCACACAGCTTATAGGTGCCTGAGATAGGACTTGAACTCCGGTCTTCCTGACTCTAAGCTCAGCACTGTAGCTATTCATTGTGCCTCCTAGGTGCCCCTAAGGGACCAGAGTAGTAGCAGCAGCAAGAAGTAACAACAACTCCACTTTTTTCGTTTGGGCAATGGGGGTTAAGTGACTTGCCCAGGGTCACACAGCTAGTAAGTGTTATGTGTCTGAGGCCAGATTTGAACTCAGGTCCTCCTGAACCCAGGGCTGGTGATCTATCCACTGTGCCACCTAGCTGCCTCCAGCAACTCCACTTTCTATGGAGGTTTACAAAGGACTTTTTTCATGAGCCTGTGAGCTAATGAAATAATTATTCAATTTATAAATGAAGAACCTAAGGCTTGGAGAGTCTCAGTGATTTTCCTGTGGTCATACAAAGGTCATACAATCCTCTGAGGCAGAATTTGAATACAGATCTCCTAAATCCAAGCTTCAGATTCTTTCCAAAATTCTCTCTAACCCTGTAGATTTTCAAGAGGAAAAGATATTTATCAGTCTTAAGGTAGTGGATAGGATTTGGTGAATTTTCCAGATGCCTTGAGGCTCCAGGGGTCCAAGACATCATCCTCCACCCTCAATGTCAGAATTTCTTTTATTGCAATTTCACTTCATTAATTGTATTCTAGTTATTTTGAATAATAGAATTTAGAGCTGAAAGAACTGTGTTGATAATGTAGTCTCTTATTTTACAGATGAGGAAACTGGAGCCCAGAGGGGCCAAATTTCCTCAGCTGATAAGCGGCAGAGCCAGAATTTAAACCCAGGTCTTCTGAGATCAAATCTGGTGTTGTTCTAATGCCTTATTCCCAGACCAAGAAAAAGAAATTGTGTTTTACTATGCTGTAGCCTCCTCTGTGCCTACCTAGTAGAGGACCTTCCACATAGTAGGTACTGATTGAATGTGTGATGAATGAATGAATAAATGAATGAATGAATGAATTCCACACAACCTCTTTGGGTTTTAGGAGTCATGAAGTACTTCACATTTTCCACATTATGATGTGTATTTGAGAGAGGGAGAGGGAGAGAGAGAGAGAAAGAGAGAGAGAGAGAGAGAGAGAGAGAGAGAGAGAGAGAAAGGAATAGCTTTAGATTTGCCTCAATAGATGCCCTGACAGTGCTTCCTACTTCCATGATGTGGAATTAACAATTCCCTCACCAGTTTAACATTCCTCTTAAAGGCAACTGTGTCTGCGGATGTGTTTGTTTGTTTTCTAAATCAAAACCTGATTTGTAACCAGCACTCTCCTTCCTCTGCTCCTGATCCCAGATGTGTACCACAGATGTCTATACCATCCACAATGAATAGAGAGACAAGCAGTAAATCGTTCATATTTGACTGTTGCCTCTGGGAGGAGATGTTCTATGCAGTCATTCTGATTGACCTTCTTCTATGGATGGGGTAAAAAATGTTCTCTCTGTAAAGTGGGGGCTGTCTTCTGTCTCTCCCCACTCACTTATGAGTCAGAGATTGATGAACTATTTAACTTGAAGTACCCCCTCTTAGCTTCACCTTTTCTTTCAGTAAGCAAGAGGCACCATGGTGTAGAAGAAAGAATATTGAAGCAAGGGACAGGATATGAGAGCAGGGAAGACATAGGCTTGTGGTAGTTCTGAACGTCTATTTATGGCTTCATAACCATACTTCATAAATTCATTTTTTTTCCATTATGAGATAATATAGAAGCAACCCCAGTTATTTTATTCCCCTCCTCTTCCACTTAGATTAGTAAAATTAGAGGATCATAGATTCAGAAAGAAAGATTAAACACCATCTAATCCCTCCCATTTCAGAGACTAGAAAATTCAGGCTTAGAGAGAAGTGACATGCCTTAGGTAACACAGGAAAGACACTTCATAGCTCACCTAGCCTATATCCTTGATTTTGCAAATGGAGAAACTGATTTCCAAGGAGTTGAAATGGTTTACTCCATACTGCATAATGAGCTCATGGTTAAACTAAGTAAGAACTCTTGTCTCCCAGTTCAGTTCAATGATCTTTGCATGGTATCAGCTCATTTATAACACTACAGAAAGGAAACCTGTCTTTCCTCAGCCCCTCCCTGGCCCCACTGTGGGTGTTTTTGGGTTGAGGGGAGGGGATGTCTCTGCTCTCCAGTAAGATTAAAGATGCCAGAAAAGAGCTTCAGGACCAGCTGCAGCGAGCACTAGCTGGAGGACTCTAACAGGGTATGATTATCACAAACATTAATATCAAAAGAGGTGAGGATTCACAACAGGAAACATTAGCTTCCTCTACTTTTTTTTTAATCTCCTGGTTTCAAGCTAATATTTTTCCAATTGTGTTGTCTTTTTTATCTTTTTTTTCCCAGAGAGAAAAAAAAAATTAAACTACAGATAATAAAGGGTGAGTACATGTATAGTAAGTGTATGTGTGTATCTATATATTTGGTCTCTGCTACTCCCCAGAAAAACTCATTAGTTCTATGTGAAGAGCATTTGATCCTTCACGTAAGTTATCTGTCTCTCCCTCTCCATCCATGTCTCTACCCCATCCCAACTAATTTGCCTCCATCCTCTCTATATCTCAATCCTGTACCATTGTTTTCTATATTTCTCTCCATTTCTCTCCTTCTATTCCCAAATCTCCATTCTCTCTCTCTCTTTCCATTTTCCTCTTTCATTCTTCCATCACCTCTTTCTCTATCCTTCTAGCTCTATACATCTCTCTTCAACCCCTTATCTTCATCTTTCTCCTCTGTCACCCTTACCTCTCCACTTCTCTCTCTCTCTCTCTCTTTCTCTTTCTCTCTCCTGTGCTTATCTTCTCTTTCCTCTATTTGCTCTTCTTTTCCTCCCCTTCTTTCACTTTCATTTTCTAGTAGTTACTAGATACTTGGATGTTTTAATCTTTTGAAAAGATATTATGGCTCAGAAAACCAGGACTTCTAAGATGCCCTTTGGGCCAACCCCACCCCAGTATCCCTCCCTCAATTCCCCACCCCCGGAATATTAGAAGAAACAATTATCTATCACATATTAGAGAGAGAGACAGAGAGGGGTGTCAGTGAAAAGTCTTCATTCTTTGTTTAACCTTTAATGATCTAGTTTGATTTTTTTTTCTTTAACTACTGAAAGAGAAAGCTTGGCTGTGTTTAGCCTGACCTTTAAGAGGTTATATGAACAATGATCATACCCTTGGGTAGAGTCAACATTTAGGACACATTTATTTAGCTCCAATTATGTGCAGAACCCTGTTCTAGATACAAGAGTGGAACACATGGTGATAGTTGTTCACAATAACACAATGGTTTACTTTTCACAAAGGATTTTCCTCATAATAACCCTGTCTTATAGGTAGTGCTGTGTGGCTACGTGGTATGGTGGATAGAGACTGCCAGGCTTGGAGTCAGGAAGACTCCTCTTCCCAAGTTTAAATCTGGCCTCAGATATTTTTTAGCTGTGATGCTGGGCAAGTCACTTAACCCTGTTTGCCTCAATATCCTCATCTGTAAAAGGACTTGGAGAAGGAAATAGTAAATCACTTCAGTATCTTTGCCAAGAAAAACCCAAATGGGGTCACAAAGAGTCAGACACAACTGAAAACAGAACAACAAAATAGGTAGTGCTGATAGATAGTGCCTGTTTCCAGTAGACATAAATAAACAGAGGCTTAGAAGTGACTTGTTCAAGGTCACATAGTCAATTGGTGGCAGAATTAGGATTAGAAGCTTCCAGACTTCTGAAACATTCTGACATTCATAAGTTCAGCACTCTCTATAAACTTCTAAGTGTGAATATATGTGTATCAATTGCTACTAGTATTATTACCATTTATTGCACTATTTCTTCTCATACATACATATCTATACACATATGTATATGTGTGTATATATGTACATATATCAGGGAAAAATATGTGTATCTGCATGTCTATTATATATCTATTATATATAATATATATGCACCAAACATTCACTCATTGAAAGTATGATAGGTGTATGAATGTGTATGTATAGATATGTATTTACATATATATGCACATTTGTGAATATGTATATATGTATGTATCATGTGTATGTACATGTGTATATGTCCTTTGTTCTATTAGATAAATACCTAGGTAAACTTAACCTTTGTGGTCCAGGCATGTATCTTTTGAATATCCCCACCCACCCACCCCCAGGAGAGGAGTCTAGACCTAAGGCTTCATCAGTGAAAGGGTCTCCTTGTATGGAACTCTGTCCATCAAGGCAGGTCAACAACTCATCTGCAACTTAACATCCAGAGAACACAAGTTCTAGGGGCATTGAGATGTTAAATGTTTTGTCCATGGTTGCACAAACTAATTTGTCTTAGAAGAAGCCTAAATCCTCTAAGACCCTAGCCAATCCTCTCTATATTCTGTCATCCTGCCCTTCAAAAATTTAAAATGTACACATCACCCTTAAGACTTAGGCCAAGGGTCTAAAATTACAGCCTGGGGACTAGATTCTGCAGCCATAGGCTAACTTCTACTTCAAACAAGTGCACTAAACTCATCTATCTAAAAGTATTTAGCCCACTCAAAGTTTACCCATCCCTCAGGGCCTGCTTCAAGCCCCAACTCTTTAGGAAGCTTTCCTTGATGCTCTAACCTTATTGATCTCTCCCTTTCCTGGACGTTAAGTTTGTTCATCTGTACATATATCCTACACCGACAAGAAAGATGGACAATAATCCAAGTCCAGAATTGAATAAGAAGAGAAGATTGGGCTGGTTCAAATTAAAGCAACCATGTAGCACTCCCCATGGTCCCAAGCTATGCAACTGACTAGACCATCTTTTTAACATCAGTGTTCTCCTTGTGCATCCTAATGGTTGTAAGACATGAAACACAAGACATGGTCACAGAAGAATCACAACTAGAAATGATGGAAAAGGTAGATCATAGGATGATAGATCAAAAGAATGAATAGATCTCAGAGGTCATCTCATCCAACTCCTTCATTTTACAGTAGAAGAAATTGAGACCCAGAGAACTTAAGTGACTCACCTAAAGTAACACAACTATTAAGTGTCAGAAGTAGGATTTTAACTTAGGTCCTTTGACTCTAGAACCAGTGACCTTCTCATGGTTCCATGCAGCCCCAGCAAAACTCTTATGAGTGTCCAAAGTGTCATCCCAGTCATACATGGACTAGAAAAGGAGGTTTTTTTCATTTGTTATGAGTGAGAGATAACAGACAGACTGAGACTGCACTTGGCATCTATCAAATAGTAAAAGGACTAGAGAAAGGCCTCAAGTTCATTCAGTAGATCTTTTATGGAAGGTTTCTGAAAAGATATAAGTAAAAAATGCACAGGGAGTGGAGAAGGTATAAAGGATTTGTGGCCTGCTTGATTAGAGAGAGTTACCCCAACTGATCGCACAGATATATTGAAGTAATGAAGAAATAACCAAAGGAGAATTGTGGCATTGTGGAGCTGAACATACCACCAAAGACATTCTAATTCTATCCTCCTTTCTACTTTTACAGATGAGGAAACTGAGGCCCAGAGAGGAGAAGTGACTTTTTCAAGGTCTCATAATGAGTAGCAGTATCAAAGCAAGAATTCCTGCCTCCCCATTCAGTGTTCTTTCCATTACCTCATGTATCCCCATCATCCCAGTCACAAGAAAGTAAGAACTTCCTGAAGCTTAATAGAACCCTCTTCAATCCTCTTATACCCCACTCCACATATACACAAAGGGTAGCAGTCCTTTACAAATCACTCTTCTTTCTGTGGAACCCCACACTGAAAATGCCTGTATCATTCAGGAAGGGAAGAAATGAAACATGCACATCCACACAAAACAACTTTTTTTTTTTAATTTCATTAGCATGTGGGAGCTCATGGATTGTAAATATTTACTCCCAGTTCTTTATCTGCAAGGCATAAACACCATGTCAACTCAGCATGGGGTAGCTCCTCTAATGGTTCTGGGGCATCTCTGCCTTTTCATTAGGAGCCATGATGAAGGGTTATGAGTTTCCCTTCAGTAACTCTATGGCTCACCTGCTTCATTTCCCTACCACCCAGCTACTCTGTTGCAACTGTGGGGAAAGCAGGGCCAATAAAGCTGATGAATGCTCCAGCCTCGTAAAGCAGCTACTGAAGCCTGTGCTCTTCTCTGGGCTGTCTTTGGAGAGGTCAAGCCAGCCTATCGCAGGACCCTGTGCTCACGAGGAAAGCTGATCAGCTCCCTATGTCTATGGAGACCGAACCAAGGGCTTAACTTCAAATAAACCAGGAGATACTTCAGTTAAACATAAGGAAGAATTCCTTTACTGCCAGGCACATCCGACTCAGGAATGGGCTGTGGAGGCTGTACAATCCTTTCCTGGGGAAGTGTTAAACTAAACAATGGGTGTCTGGAAACATCCTGAGTAAAACTCATCTTCCAGAAGAGAGCTCTGGGGGGTGGGGTCAAGATAGCAGAGCTCTTGCAGTAGAATCATAGGTGAGCACACATGCAAACACACACACACACACACACACACACACACACATACACACCCAGAATTGAAAAAGTCCTTACAGCTCTCTAAGCCAACCCCTTTATTTTCCAGCCCCCTTTTACAAATAAGGAATCAGGAGCCTGGAGATGCCAAGTGACTTAGTTGTAGTCACACAGGTAGTAAGTACCACAGCTGGGATTTGAACCTCAGTCACCTGACTCCAAATCCAGTGCACTTCCCACCACATGATTCAATGCCAGGTTTTCTGACACCAAGTAGAGCAATCTTTTTCCTACATGACACTGACTTTCACAATTAATATTTATATGGCAACTTCAGATGCCCAGTGGTTGTTAGCAAGGTGAGGAGACTAAGAAGCAGAGAAAGGAACCTTTCTTCCTTATATCTCAGGAATATAAGCATACCACTCCTGGACAGGAGAACTAGTCTGTTCTCTCTGGACTTCATCTGGACTAGGGCTGGAAGGAGACCAGTGCAATCTGCTACTCATTTCCCAAGGGTGTTATTTCACCCCTGCTTCCCAGATAATGTAACTGAGTCACTCAATAGAGCATAAAATAGAAATTTGGCTCCTTATCTATCCCAGGCCCAGCTTTACTATTTTCTTTCTGCAAAAATACATTTTTCACTATCTTATCTTCTAATAAACAATCCTGCCTTGGAAGCCTTGTAGGAACAGTGCAGAATGCATTTAAGAGGCATATTTTTTCCTTCCTCGCTCATTGCTTAAAGGTCTCTGTTTAAAGGCATGCTTTTCATAAAAAGATTCCATTTCTAGTCCGTCTTCCTTTAGAGGAATGGAGGCATTTTTCTTGGGTTGTCCTGGGGCTTTCGACACATCTATCCTGGATTTTTTTTTTTCTGCTTGCTTGATCCACATTAAAAGAGAAGATGCCTTCCTACCTCAATAGTAGTGCATGAGGTTTGGTAGGAGACTGTAGGGTTGTCTCCACCTTTTTGAAAAGGGGGATTTTATAGCTATTGGTTAGAATCCTGTTGCCAAGTCTTCTAAATTCTACCTCTGCTACATCTCTTGCACCCATCACCTTCTCTCCTCTCTGACATCAATCACTCTGCTTCAAGCTCTACTCACTCCCTCATGGACTGTTGCAATAGCCTCTGGGTGATCTTCCTGCTTCTAATAGGTCTATCCTCCACACAGCTAGCAAGATAATACACAGGTCTGACCACATCATTCTCCTGCTCAAGTTAAATGGCTTCCTATTACTTCTTAAACAAACTACAAATTTCAAAGTTTGGCAAGTAAACCTTACACGGTCTGACTCCAGCCTACCTTTCCAAACTTATTTTACATTATTACTCCCCTGAATGCAATCCATATTCCAGCCAAACTGTGCCTGCTTTTTCCTGACTATGGTATTCTATCTGCTGCCTTTGGGCCTAGAATACCTATATCGAACCTCCATCTTTTAGAATCATTACCTTCCTTCAAGGTACTTCCTTCAGATGCAACATTCTATAAGAAAATTGTTTTGAACCTCCACTTTGAGTGCTCTCCCCTTCTTCAAATTATAATTGGATATCCTTACCCATGTGTTATATACACCCAACCTGCCATGCCCAGAAGGTGAGCTCATTCAAGACAGAGAACTTTTTTTTTCCTTTGTGACCAGAAGACCTAGAATAGCACCTTGTACATAAGAGGTGCTTAATAAATGCTTATTGAATTTAATTGAGTCATATTGGTGCTCACCCATTATAAGTTAGCACAAGAATATCTATGCATATTGATTGATATTTGGTACAGACTTGCTTAAGAAATATTAGGCAACAACACTAAGGCAAAGAGAAATAGAAAATTCATGTGTTTCCCTCAGCTATGCCTGAGGTACTTTGGAATGAGTACTAGTCTATTTGTTGAATAGGTTTTTAGTTTTGTTTGTTTATTTGTTTGTTTTTTAATGAGAAACCAAACTTAGGCATTTGTCTGGAAGACTGGGTTCAGTCCTAGGTGCCACATTGCACAAAGATCAGTCAATCAATAGGCATTTATTAAGTACCTACTATGTTCTAGAAAGTAGGCTAGTTCCTAGGGATATAAAGATAAATGTGAGACAGGTCCTGCCATCAAGGAGTTTTTATGATATTTGACAAGCTGGTTTATCCATGAAAAGCATGAGGAGGCTAAAAACCACGTCATTGACAAATGGCTGGAAGCAACTGTGAGTACTTAGACTAAAGAAGAGAATACTAAGGAGAAGGAGAAGAGGCAACAGCAGAAAGAAAGATAACATAGTCATTGTCTTCAATATCTGTTGGCGGGTCATGTGGAAGAGTATTTAGATTTGTTGTCTCCTTCTTCAGAGGTCAGAACTAGGACTAATTGATGGAAGCAACAGAGAGGCAAATATTGAGTAAATTTACCTTCCCCCCTCCCCCAAGCTCTGCTTTCTTTCGGATTTCTCTGTTGCTGAGGTTGTCACCATCTTCCCAGTCACCCAGATTTGAAACCTCAGTGTTATCTTTGATTCTTTGTTTCATTGCAGGGGGGAGAGAGTAAAGGGAAGGGAATAAGCATTTACAATTTACGTAGTGCCAACAATGTGCCGGGAACTGTGCTAAGTACTTTACAAATATCTCGCAACATATCCTCACAAATATCCTCACAAAAACTCTGCAAAGTAGGTGCTATCATTATCGCCATTTTACAATGGAGGAAACTGAGGCAGACAAAAGTTAAGTGACTTTCCTAGGGTCACACAGCTAGTGTGTGGCTAAATATGGATTTGAACTTAGGTCTTCCTGACTTCTGATGCAATATTCTATTCAATATATATAATGCGCCAGGCACAGGGCTAAGTGCTTTACAAATATCATCCCATTTGTTCCTCTCCACAGCCCTATAAAATAGGTCCTGGTATTATCCCCATTTTACAGTTGAGGAAAATAAAAATTAAGTCATTTGCTTAGAGTCACACAGGCTAGATTTGAAGTCTAGTTCGACTCCAGGACCAGTGTTCTAGCCACTGCACCATCTACTCACCTCAAATTTGTTGCCAGATCTTGTCCTTTCTATCGTTACTTCTCTCTTATACGTAACACACCCCATCTACTCATAAAGCTACCACTCTACTTCATGCCCTTGCCTCTTATCATCTGAACCAGGGCGACAGTCTTCTAATAGGTCCCTCTGTCTCAAGAATCTCCCCATTCAAATTAATCCACACCACAGCTGTCAAACTAAGTTTTTTAGATCTGACCATATCTTAACACTCAATAAATTCCAATGAATCCCTGTCACCTCCAGAATCAAACAGAAATTCCCTTATTTAGCATTTAAAGTTCTTGACAACCTTGCCCCCTCTGTCCTTCCCAGAATTCTTATACTTTACTCCTTTCCATGTATTCTATAACTAAGATATACTGACCTACATCCCATCTGACACTCCGTTTTCCATCCTTTAGACTTTGTACTCGAGACATCTAGGTGTCACAGTGGGTATCATCTTCCTCTGAGTTCAAATCTGGCTTCAAATACTTACTAGCTGTGTGAACCTAGGCAAGTCACTTAACCCTATTTGCCTCAGTTTCTTCATCTGTAAAATGTTCTGGAAAAGGAAATGACTCCAGTATCTTTGCCAAGAAAAATCCAAATGGAGTCATGAAGAGTCAGTCATAACTGAAAAATGACTGCACAACAACAAGAAGACTTTGTACTATCTGTTTCTCAGGCCTGGAATGATATCCCTACATATGTCCACTCCTTAAAATTTCTGACTTCCTTCAAGAAGAAGCTCCAATTCTACCTTCCATAGGACACCTTTCTTCAGCTGCTAAAGCCTCCTTCTTTTTACCCATCAGTAGATGGGCATATTTGTATATTACATATACTGTTTGTATATTGCATACACTTATATCTTTATACACTGACTTTCCATTAGAATGTAAGTTCTTGAGAACAAGAACTATTTTTTTCTCTTCTTTGTATCCCCAATACTTAACACAATGCCTGACATATAATAAGGACTTAAATGCTTGCTTACTAACTAAGGAAAAATAAAACAGGCAATCTTTCAGGTAATAAGTCCTCTGTCATGGGGCTATTCAAGTAGAGTCTGGATAACCATATTTCAGGGATATTGTTGTGGTGATTCCTGCATTTAGTTGGAATTTGGGCTAAATGTACCTCAAAGATCTCTTATGATTCTAAGACTATGTCTCTGTGATAATAAAGAATAAGCAGATGATAATGTATACAGAAAGCAAGAGCATTTTTATGGGTCATGAACAAATTATGCTGGACTAAAACCATGCTAACTGCAGATATTTAATGAGAGAAAGAGCTAAAAATCATTTTCCCTTTCATCTCTTACATGCTATGTGTGATATTGTAATGTTCTGGGTCCTAAGGTCCCTATTATCTTTAGCATCATATTTTGTGTTCTAATATCTTACCTAGTAAGATCCCTTCCAGTACTAACATTCCATATTCTATATTCTGGAATTCTATGTTCTAAAGTTACTTTCCTCTCTAACCTCCTGTGATGTTATAAATCCAGGTCAGCTGTAAAGAATGTCTAATGTTGACTTGGCATCCTTCAAATTGTGTTCACTTAGGAGATTTCTGAAGATTTTTCTCCAGCCCACCCTTTCTTACTTGCCTCCCAATAAATGGCCCTGGTCTCTATCATCCCCTTTTGGATTACTCATTGTGAGGAGAAGAACAAAGAAGAGAATGACACAAAAAGTTCCCTTTCTCAGGGTGGTCAAAGAGAAAATGCTGAAAAAAATGGTAGTTTAAGTCTCTGTCAAGAGATATCTACAAATGTAATTAGACCCAGTTGGGGACTTTGGCAAATTCCTAGTAGAGATCCATGAAGGAAACAGCCTATAACCTCCCTTTGCCTTCCCCTAGGAGTCTGCATGTCTCCAGGATTGGACTCCTGCCTGCCCAGGCTGAGGCCTTTGGAGCTCTGAGAATTCAATTTCTCACTTACAGCCTGGGGTAGATGAGAGGGTCAATAGGTCTTTCTGCTCCTGGAGGAAGCAAGAGAAGATTAATCGGAAGACAGAAATATGACGGCTGGGCAGCAGGAGGAGATTTATGAGAGTATGAAATTCAGGCTAAGGTCTTCTGTTCTTATTCCTATCTATCTGCCTTGAGTGTAACAGAGAATCCCATCACTGAAAGAAACTTCCAGAGTTCATCTGGTCCAGTCCCCTACCTTCACAAAGAACTGCCTCTGAGCCACTCATGGCCCCATTCTGTAATTAAAATATGTAGGCCCTTGTGCCAGACTTTAGTAGTGAAGAGGAGCCTGAAGCTAGGCCCATCATACTGAAGCTCCTTAACCATTCATTGAGAATGAGAAAAACCCAGGTACCAAGAAAGGAACTTGGTAGCAGAGAAACATGGCAGTTATCAGAACTGTAATAATAATAGCTAACATTTCTATAATTCTTGTTTATAAAGTGCTTTGTGTACAACTCTCCTACATAGGTAATGTTAGCACTAATTGTCCACATTTTAAAAAATAAGAAACTGTTGGTCAAAATCTTACTCAAGATCATAATACTAACAAGTGTTGGTGTCCATTCTCAAATCCAGGTCCTTTGTTTCTAAGTCTGGCATTCTTTCCACTATGCCATTCTGTGGGATTGGTCAAAGGACAGCTAAGCAAGAACTTAGTGGAAAAGAAGAGATTTGGAGTTTACAAAAGCTGGGTTCAAATCTCAGCTCTGTTTCCTGCTACTAAAATGAAATTGGGGAAGTCATTTAACCTCTCTAGGCCTTAGTTTCCAATGCTAACCTCAAAAATCCATTTCAACTCTAAATCTGTGGTCTTTGACCAAATGACTTGATGTTGAAAAGCTGAAATATTGGTTTTGGTCCTTGTACCTACTCAGGGTAGAATTGATCCTACAGGTGAGAGTTCCCAGATGAGAAGTTTGGGTGGCTTCACGGACAAGAAGCCAAGGGATGACATACAGGCAATTCATGTCTTAGAAGTACATTTGTAGGACCACAGTTTATGACTATGGAAAAAAACTTTCAAGATTGCATCCTTCAATTTATTGCGGAAGGAATTAAAGCCTGAAGAGAAATGAGTTACTTAAGATCACACATATTTAATGATCAGTCTGTCTGATGAGGCTCTACACGTAGCTGAGAAAAGAAGGAAAAGGAAAGGGAAAGGAGAAAGGGGAAGGCATACCCAACTGAATGCAGAATTCCAGAGGATAGCAAAGAAAGAAAAGCAGTTTTTGTTTTTTTTATGAGCAATGTAAAGAAATAGAAGAAAACAATAAAATGGAAAAGGCAAGAGATCTTTTCAAGGAAATTAGAGACATCAAGGAGAAGTTTCATGAAAAAATGGGTATGATAAAAGACAAAAATGGTAGAGATTTAACAGAAGCAGAAAAGGTTAAGAAGAACTATACAAGAAATATCTAAAGTCACTGATAACCACGATGATGTGGTTACAGAACTAGAGCCAGACTTCATGGAGAAAGAAGTCAAGAGGGCCTTAGGAAGCATTGCTAACAATAAGGTGAGTGAGGGTGATGGAGTTCTAGCTGAGCTATTTAAAACTCTAAAAAATGATGCTGTTAAAATTCTGCACTCAATATGGCAGCAAATTTGGAAAATTCAACAGTGGCCACTGGATTAGAAAAGATCAGTTTCTGTACCAATCCTAAAGAAAGGCAATGCCAAGGAATGATCGAATTATTGAACAATTACACTCATTTCATACTCTAGCAAGGTTATCTTAAGATTCTGAAAGATAGGAGTGAGCAATATATGAACCAAGAATTACCAGAAGGGCAGGCTGGTTTTCAAAGAGGCAGAGAAACTAGAGACCAAATTGCCAACATTCACTGGTTAACAGAGAAAACAAGGGAGATCCAGGAAAAAAAAATCTACTCTTGCTTTATTGACTACACTAAAGCCTTTGTGTGGATCACAACAAAAATGTGGCAAGCCCTAAAAGAAATGGGAGTACCAGCTCATCTGACTTGTCTCCTGAGAAATCTATATAAGGACCAAGAAACAACAGTTAGAGCTGAACATGGAATAACTGATCAGATTAAGATTGGAAAAGGAGTATGACAAGGCCGTATATTGTCACTTTATTTATTTAATTTGCATGCAGAATACATCATGTGAATTGCCAGGCTGGATGAATCAAAACTTGGAATTATGGTTTCTGTGAGAAATATTAGCAATCAAATATGCAGATGATATCCCGTTGATGGTAGAAAGGGAAGAGGAATTAAGAAGCCTCTTGATGAGGGTGAAAGAAGACAGTGTAAAAGCTGGCTTAAAGTATAACATTAAAAAAACAAAAACAAAAACAAAAAAAAAACAACTAAGATCTTGCTAACTGGTCCCATCACTCCCTAGCAAATAGAGGGTAAATGGAAGCAGCATCAGATTTTATATTCTTGAGATCAAAGATCACTGCAGATGGTGACTGTAGCCATGAAATTAAAAGATGCTTGCTCCTTGAAAAAATCTAGACAGCATAATAAAAAGCAGAGACATCACCTTACTATATGTATATACACCTATATGTCCATATAGTTAAGACTATGTTTATTTCCAGTAGCAATGTATGGCTGTGAGAGTTGGATTATTGGGAAAACTGAGCAACACAGAATGAACGCTTTTGAATTGTGGTGCTGAAGAAGGCTTTTGAGAGTTCCTTGGCCAGCAAAAATGTCAGATCAGTCAATACATAAAGAAATTAATTCAGGCTATTCACAGGAAGGTTAAATACTGAAGGTTAAGCTGAAATACTTTGGTCACATAATGAGAAGATGAGACTCATTGGAAAAGACCCTGATGTTGGGAAAGATTGAAGGCAAAAGGAAGTGAGTACAGGAGAGGATGAGATGGATAGATAATCTCATGCAAGGAATGAATATGAACTTGGACAAACTTTGGGAGGCAGTAGAGGATAGAAGGCCTGGCGCTCTATGATCCATGGGACCAGAAAGAGTCAGACATGACTGAACAACTGAACAACAAAAGCGAAAGTTTCAGACTCAAAGTCTATATTTGATTTATGGGTTTTTTTTTGTTTGTTTTTGTTTTGTTTTGTTTTGTTTTGTTTTGCCTAGGCCTGTGAACTCACTAATTGTAGTAAGGAAACTCCCTCGTCCTTGCCTGGCACATAGTAGACACTTAATAAATACTTATTGAATTGAATTGAACATGTTTTGCAACTGCATTGAATTGAATATGTTTTGGAACTTAGAGTCCTAAGGAATTTCCTCCAGCACTGAGACATTAAGAGAATTGTCAAGGATCTCACAGTCAGTATATTTCAGAGGTGAGATTTGAACCCAAGTCATCCTAACTTTGGGTCTTCATTGACTATGCAACACTGTCTCTTATGGTTTATGTTTATCTCAGGGAACTATTTGTCCTACCCCTCCCAATATCATTGTTTTTCTTTGTTTGTCTTTAACCATAAAATAGGCAAATGACCTCATGTCCCTTTGGACAATGGGCTACATAGTATAATTTATGTGTATATTAGATAGGTCAAGGGGCTTGAGAGGCAGGGAGAGTGAGACAAGCAGCCCCATGTAGTCAAATAGTTTGACATTCCTGGAATAAGTGATCTTTTAACTCTAAGATTCCATAATTCTGTGAAGCTAGGTTATTCTCAGGCCCTTCACAGGACCAATTAACCACTAGCATGCAAGTGGTCACTAACCAGTACCATGGAAATGATTCTGGATTTGGAAGCTCTGAGATTTACTAGTCATGTGACCCTAGGTAGGTCATTTCTGAGCTTCACGATCCTCACCTGTAATTATACTGAAGTGAGAAAAGCACTTTGTAAACATCTATCAAAAATAGAGCTGTAACATACATCGATGTAACAAATTCCCATACAGTTTCCATCTTTGGCTTAACTAGGTGTGCCGCGTTTGCAAAAGGGAAAGGACCAGACTGACAGGTGAGAGACATGTGTTCTAATCACAACTCTGCTGCTAATTAGCAGTGCAACCTTGGGAAGCCACTTAAAATTCTCTGGGCTTCCGTTTCCTCCTCTGTAAAAAGTCAGAGCTGAACTAAAAGACCTTTGTTTCTTTTCAGTTCTGAAATTCTGTGATTCTGGGCCCTGGATTCTGTATGATCTTAGCCAAGGTCATTTCACCTATCAGAGGACAATAACCTCTGTCTACCTCACAGGGATTGAACGAGAAAGAAAGTACTTTGTAAATGATCAATGTGAGCAGCTGTTGTATTCATTACTGGTATGAGTATGATTTTGGCCAAACTATGGAAAATGAGATGAGTGTCAGAAGTTTGCTTTTAAATATCAGAAGTTGCCAACCTAGGACATAGGAATGAAAGGAAGATTCTAAGGAGAGATGTTGAGGGTTTATGCCCTTCTTGGCCTTAACAACTCGAAGATAGTCCTGCTGTCCTTAATATTGGTCAATTCACTTCATTCTGGAGTATTTGTTCAAATTTGGGTGCCATACTGGGGAGAAGACATTGACATGTTGGCAAATGTCCTGAGGAAGATGGCCATGGGATTTTTAACCTGAGGAAGAAAAAACTTAGGGAAGAAATGATAACTGTCTTTAGATATAATGTAGAAAAAGAGCTGTCTTCAGGATTAGTTGTTCTGCTAGGCACCAAAGGAAAGAGCTGGAAGAAATAAATGGAAGCTGCAGAGAGGGCAGATTTAGGCTCCATGCAAGGAAAATAAGACTTGTCCAAAAATGAAATGACCTGTCTTGCGAGGTAGTGAGTTTCCTATCACGAAAAATATTCAATTAAGGCTGGATGACCACTTGTCAGGGCATTTATAAGGGGATTTATGTTCAGGTCTGGATAGGACTCAATCACCTCCTTGATTCATTCTAGATCTGAGAATCTATGAATCTACACAATCAATGCCTAGAAACCAGTTCATCCCCTACTTGGTACCTGGGGTCTACCTGTCACCAAAGGACAGCTTGACTTAAAACTTAAAAGTTAGTCACAGAAACATTTTTTTAGTTGAAAAACATGGAAAGTTCGAAAGCAAGGATGCTAATGTAAAGAAAACCCACTATACTGTTGAGATCCCCCTAAAAGGGAGACTTAAATTAACTAATCCATTTTGAATACAAAAGCATTAAATAAATATATTTGGGTATATGTTTGAATATAAATATGTGTTGAATTCATGTGTCTTTAATGACTGAATTATTTTCCCATTTCCCCTAAGCATCAAAGCAAGTCAGCGAATATTTATTAAATGCAAACTTTGTGCCCTGGTACTGTGCTAGTTGCTGTACAGGATATAAAAAGATCAGCACCAGCTGATGTTTATTTATATTTTCAGCTCACAATGGTGCTTTACCTGCGTATTATTTCATTGCATCCACATTTGAGATAGATAAGGCAGGACTTAATGTCCCCATTTGACAGATGAAGAAAATGAGGCTCAAAAAAAAGTAAAGCAGCTTACCTAAAATTACACAGCTAGTGAGTGGCTAGTGCACAAATTGAGGTCTTCTGACACCAAAGTCCATGGTATTTCCACTAGGATCACAGATTCAGAGCTGATAGGAACCTTAGAGGTAATCTAGCTAAGATGCTTCATTTTATATGTTAGAAAACCAAATACCAGAGGGGCCAAGTGATTTATCCAAGGTCAAACCAGTAGTAAATGAAGCAACTAGGTGGCACAGTAGATAGAGTGCTGGACCTGGAATCAGGAATTCTTGAATGCAAATGTGATCTGAGACACTTAAGTGTGTAAGCCTGAGCAAGTCATTAGCCTATGCCTGCCTTAGTTTCCTAGTACGTAAAAGAGATAATAGGGGCAGCAAGGTGGCGCAGTAGATAGAGCACCAGGCCTGGAGTCAGGAGGACCTGAATTCAAATCTGGCCTAAGACACATAACACTTACTAGCTGTGTGACCCTAGGCAAGTCACTTAACCCCATTGCCTAGACAAAAAGAGAGAGAGAGAGAGAGAGATAATAATATCACCTACCTCCCAGGATTGTTGTGAGGATAAAATGAGATATTTGTATTTGATTTGTTTAACCTTGGACAAGTTACTTCTCTCTGGGCTGCAATTTCCTCCCCAGTAAAAGGAAGGGTTTGGTCTAAATGACCCCTAAGTGACCCTCTGAATCTCAATCAATGATTCTATAAAGTCTAAGTCCTAAATAGGAAGAACCCTGGACCTAGGGGTAGCAATCGGTTCTGAGTCTCTGTTCTAACACTTATTCACTGAGTTACTTAGACAAAGTCACTGAACCTGTCTGGGCTTCATTTCTTCATGTCTAATGACAGGGTTGTGCTCAAAGGTTCTTAACCCGGAGGCCATGAGTTTCTTTTTATTTTTAGTATTTTGTTCATTGTGTTCTAATATGATTGACTTTTTTTGTAATTTTACGTATTTTAGTTTTTGCACTTAAAAACATTATTTTGAGGTGTCTACAGGTTTCACCAAACTACAAAAGGGATCCATGACATTAAAAAAAAAATAAAGATTAAGAACCTGGATGATCTTTTAGGTCTCTTCTGTTTCTATACACTAGCTACGTGACTTTGAGAAAATCATATAATCTCTCTCTGAGTCTATTTCCCCATGTGTAAAACAGCGGCAATGATCCCTAGTCTGCTTAGCTCACAGGATTGTCGTGAGAACCGATTGAGATAACTTATAGAAAGTATCTTATGAATACTAAAGTATTATATAAATATATGTTGTCATTATAATCTCCTGCCTTTTTTCAAGGTGGGTCTCAAAGCCCCTCATTTAGCATGGCTCTATAAAAAGTTAATGTATTCAATTGGACTGTGAGAACAGTCACTACTCAAGTCCACCCCACCAAGCCCTGTTTTAATCAGATGTGTGGGTTCTTCGTTCATTTAATGAAGTACAGGAGACCTCCAGTAATATCGCCTGTATAATTGACATGGTTCTCTGGGAAACATTATGCTTTATAATGAAAATACTGTATATAATTAGACTCTAATAGGAAGAAAATAGTAATTAGCCAGAATTAACCGAACTGAGGCAATCAAGCAAACAAAGGTTATCCTCGGGAGAGGACCCTTCCGAGTTCAAACCCACGTCCTATAATTGTAAAGGAACCCAAGTAATTAAGGGTAATTTTTTCCCCCTGCATCAAATAGGAACAGTTTATTGCTGAGTAGCAGAATGAGCCAGGCAAAGACCTGAAAGGGTTATGGAAAGTCACAAACACATAGGGAGTGAGAACAAGTTAGAAGATCATAGAATTCCAGAACTCAAAAGAACCTTAGAAGAATGTAGAATGTTAGAGTGAGATGGGCCTTAAAAATACAATGTTGACGCATAATACCTAGGATGTTGACACAGAATGTTAGAATATAGAAAATTAGAGCTTAAAACATCTTACCCAGGAGTTGAAAAGGACCTTTAATATGCTCTCTTGCAAGCCCATCATTTTACAGCTAATGAAGCTCATCATTGAAATGACTTGCCAAAGGTCATATAGCTAGCAATAGAGCTGGAATTAGAGGCCATGTCTCTTTGCACTACACCACACTGCCTCCCCCAGGCTCTAGGGAAAGACGAGCCCTACGAAGGATGCCAATGATGGCTTACTGATTTGTAATCTCCTCCCTGAGAATTTCATCTGACTGCAGACAGTTCCAAGCAATCCAAAGTAGAAATGAAGTGTTTTACACTTCAGGGGCTGTCTGGGCATTGTCGACTTCCCTGGAGCCACAGAGCACTGTGTTTTGATTTGAAATTTTAAATGCCAGCAAGAAAAACTTTCTTATCAGCAGGAGAGAAGCATATTCTGCCTGGGACTGGAAATTCAGGGTCCTTTGGTTTGTGTCACCTTGAGGACAAGTTTTCAGATGAGCATTTTGGAAATAGAGGTCAGAGGTGAGCACTGAGTTCTCAATCAAGCCTGGACCAACCGGGCCCAGGATCAGTTGGATAGCCATGTCTGCATTTCCCAGTCCTTTTGCAGAGGGTCTGTTAGACTGAAGGACAGTTCTGCTGACTTTAACAACTATCACTTTCTCCCAAGAATACTCTGGGAAACTTGAATAATATCCACTTTAATTAGGATCATTTTCACACCTATCTTGGGATTCAGAACTGGAAGTGATCTTTGAGATCATTCTTCCAATGTCCTCATTTTAGAAATGATGAAATGGAAGTCCATGGAGTTTACCTCATTTGCTTAATGTCCCACAATTAATGCATAAGAATTAGAACCCAGGACCTCTGACAGGGTTCTTCCCAATATACCATACTGCTTCTATCCTGGGCCTCCATTTATATTATTAAACCCACTTAATACCAAATTATCAACAAGCTAGTTCCTCACTAAGTGATTCTATTTGAGTGCGGTAAGATTCGTAAGATGTTTCCAAGAACCACACACACTCCTGGGAGTCTCTCAATAGCTATGACAGTGGCCCTAATGGAAAATTATTTCCTATAAAGAGAAACTAATTTAATATTTTCAGGTATTATGTAAGCAAATGTCAACAGAGACAGAGGTAAGACAATTCTAACAAGCAGCCATCAGGGTTCAGTACCCCAGCAGAATCAGAAAGCATTTTGTTCCAACTATAACAAAGGAGAGCTTTGTTTCAGGCATAAGTAAGGAATAAGACTGACTGTTTAACAAACAGACCCTCATCGACACAGGTAAAGGAATACAGATTCCCTTCAAATGAGTTTGTCCCCTCCAAAGGCATTACTAGCTTTTCTGAAGATCCTGTCCCTGCTTAGACTATACCCTCAACCTTTTTTTGGGCATAATCTTCAAAGCCAGGTCACCATCCACAGAAGATATTCTTGTAACTTTATAGTTGGGTATATATATTTTTATATATATATATATATATGTGTGTGTGTGTGTGTGTGTGTATACATATGTATGTATATGTGTGTATGTATGTATGTGTATATGTATGTGATATATATATATATATATATATATATATATCTCACCTTCATTTCCAAATATATCTTTCCTCTTCTCCCCTGGGGGGGGGGGAGGAACAGAGAAGGAGGAAAGAGAGTGGGAGCATAGCAACAGAGGGAGAGAGAGAGACAGGGAGACAGACAGAGCAAAAGAGAGATAGAGAGACAGAGAGAGAGACAGGGACAGACAGACAGACAGAGACAGAAAGACAGAAAGAGCAGTCCAATAAAATTAACGTAGCAATGGAATTTGACAGTATATTTGATGGTCTAATACCATAACTCCTCCCCCCCCTTTTTATAGAAGGGAAGAAGAATGTATGTTTTCTTCTTCAGGTGTTTTTGTTTGTCTGTTTAGTTTCATCCTGCTTTAAGGCTAACAAAGCACGTTCTTCACAACAACTACGTTTATTAGGACCTTGAAGCCATTGAGTGTGAGAGAGGAAAGGAGAGACAGCAGTGTGTCAGCAAGTATGATTCTCTCCCAATGTTCTACCTTAGAGATAGTGGGAAGAAGCTACAAAGTTCAACAAGGATCTGCTATTCCACATGTCAACATTAAGGAGTATTAGGAAGTAACCTCTAAGCTAGTGAGTATTACTTTCTGTTTTGGGGAAGCAGCCTGAGAGCTATGAGTGAAGGTCACCAACTGGGAGAAGAGAAAGTAGTTATAGTGTCCGGTGCCTAGCATATTGTTGTACACACAGTAAGTACTTAACAAATACTTATTGATTGGTTGATTATGGTGATGGTATGTTGTGATTGTGTTCTTGAGAGTATAAAGCTAAGAATACATGGCAATGCATTTGAAACGTAAGCTGAAGCAACAGGAGCTTGGGAATGAGTGTAAAATAGAGATTATGAAGCTGTCCAATGCTCCATCCATCTTTGTTGTTGTTGTTCCATCGTTTTCAGTCATGGCCAACTCTCTGTAACCCCATTTTGGATTTTCTTGGCAAAATATTTCAGTGGTTCACCATTTCCTTCTCCAACTCATTTTACAGATGAGGAACTGAGGCAAATAGGGTTAAGTGATTTGGCCAGGGTCACACAGCGAGTAAGTGTCTGAGGCCAGTTTTGAACTCTTGAAGATGAGTCTTCCTGACTCTAGACTGGGCACTCTGTCCCTGCACCACCAAGCTCCCCATCCATGTATAGCATAAATACGAAAAGAGGCAACTGAGGTGAAAAGTTGGAACATTAAATTCTGGCCCATGTAGCCTAAATGAATTGTGTTTGTGGGTCTCATGCCCCAGCTGATCAGTGTTCAGGTTCAAATCACAAGGTGCTGGGAGTGACTTTACATGAGAGACTTACAAGACTTCAGATGTTTAGTGAAGGATATATAGGACTGAGTAGTAGTCAGAATATCCTCAGTCTATTTCCTTGGCCTTGAAATGGCAGCTCCAGTCAATAGTCAGCCCTGCTACTTGGCTTCACTGATGTTTTAGATATGCTGGGGACTCTACCTACCAAAGGGGACATAAAAGGCATTTATATGACACTTCAACATTTGAAAATTGCTTTATTTTTTTATATTATCTCATTTGATCTTCAGAAGTCTATGAGGAAGGTACTGTTATCCCTATTTTATAGCTAAGGAAACTGAGGCTGAAAGAAGTTAAGTGTTTGCCCAGGGATGCAGCTGAGAAGTGTCTGAGATAGCATTAGAGCTTAGACTGACTCCAAGTGTACTACTATGCCACTTTATGGTAGCACTCACTATGCTACTATATGCTTCCTGATTGCCAGCCGGACATTGACTCAACACTACATTGTTCTATAGAGTCCCTCAGTGGAGGATATATGGAAAAACATTGGCACTGCCCTTAGGATTCCACTAGCGACACTTTTACTGCAAAGTAGAAGGGAGGTGATAAAAGAAGTAGGGACTAGAAAGGGGGAGAAGACATGACATGACCAGCATGTCTAATGGAGTGGAGGGAGATAAATGGGGCTTTTTTTGTCAGTTACATGATACCTCAGGGAAAGGGTTTCAGGAGCCAGGAGAATATAATTCTGCAAAACTTTATACATAAGTGAAATGACCTCTGGATCCTTCAAGATCTAAGAATGAATGGTGTGTGCCACTCATAATGCTGTTTATGGAGTTTATCCTAATGGTTTTCCCTCCCAGGGGTCTTCTGATATCCTCTTCTTTTCTTTCTTGAGTGGAGATTGCTTCCAATCTAAAGCACTAAAGTACTAAGTATTAAGTACAGGGCAATATGATACTCAGTCAGATAAAGAAGGCAAGGATTATTCTTCCCACTTTACAGATAAGGAAACTGTGCCTCAAAGAGATAAAGCAATTGGTCCACAGATACACAATTAATGAGTGTCCTTAGGTATGAAGTCAACCCAGATCTTTTGAGGGCAAGTCAATGTTCTCACTAGGCCATACTACCTCTCCCCATATAACTAAATACTATCTTTCTACTTCGCTAGCTTTGTCAATTAGCCAACAGTGTGACTGCAAGCAAATAACACAACTTTCTCTAGGGCTCAGTGTCCTCATCTATAAAATGAGAAGATTGGACTAGATCATCAGTGTCAAACTCAAACAGAAATGGGAACCACTAATCCCACCATATATAAGGATTTCTTTGGGCCATATATTGACTTAGAAAACCACATATTAATGTTATCCCTCTTCTATTGTATTCTTATTTATTTTGTTAAATATCTCTCAATTACCTTTTAATTGAAATTGCAGGCAAGTGTTTGATACTTCTGGACCAGATGAACTGTAAGGTTTTTTCTCCTCTTGAAATTTGTGACCCTGTAATGCACCTTACTCACCAAGCTTGACTTTGAATTATTTCAGATTATTTCTAAAAATCAAAGCCACTCTCAAAAGTTTAAAAAAAATGCCATCACTAAAGATAGTCAAAAGAATGTGCTACAAGTTCTGAAGATGGGAGTTTAGATATGGTCTGAACAATGTTGGCATCGCTGAAAAGAGTATATAGTTTTCCTGGGAGACTTCTTTGAAGGAGATAGAACTCCTCAGAACATAAAAGTTTTGGGCCATTTGTTAATTGGTCACATTACTTTATAGTTACTCTCCTACTGCCTACCTAGCAATCGAAACAGAAACAGGTCTGTTCCAAGACAAATGAAAAATAAAATAAAACAAAAAACATGACATGATTGTCAGAACCCAGTCTGGTTGAGTTTAAATGAGAATGAGTTGAAGGAAAGGGAAGGATTCAGCCAGGCTTGTGCTGGAACCAGCTCAAAAATCAAAAGTCTGTTGTTAAATTTTCATTGTAAGCATTTACATTTTGACAATCAGCAAACACTACAAACCAGGACTTGACTTATTAGATTGTTGATGACCTAAACTAAAAAAAAAAACATGGATAAAATGTTAATAAGGAAGATTAAGCTTTAAAGTGCATGGGTCATCTTTTTTTTTTTAGAGAGCTGGTTGTTAAATATTTATCAGCACACCACTGGATGCAATAGGAACAAAAAACTATATCACACAGAGACTGAAGAAGTGGGAATGTTGAACTTAAAGAAAAGACTTATGGGGAGAAGGCACATTAGCTGTCCTCGAATATGGAGAGTGCAATACAAGATGAATCAGATTTTTTTTTTTGTGACAGATAGTAGAATACAGTGATATAGTTACAGAGGAATACAGTTGATTTCAGTGTAAAGGAGAGCTTCTTAGCTATTATAGCTTCCAAAAAGGCAAAGCAATGTCTAGTGCAGTGCTATCAAACTCAAATAGAAATGGGTGCCACTAAATTGTACATACGGCTCCCTGCGAGTGGCATATTGACTTAGAAAATCACACATTTATATATTTCTTTTTTATTAATACATAAACACATTAAAATATAATAAGAATTACATTTTAATCTGGTTCTGGAAGCATTTGAGAATGTTGTGGGCTATGTATTTGAAACATCTGATCTAGAGGATAATTTCCCCCTTCCCAGAATTATTTAAGCAGCGTCTGGATGACGATTTGTCAGAGGTGGTGTAAAGGCGATGCACGCTTTAGGTGGGTATAGAAAGAATCAGAAAGGTAATTTCGTCTCTATCTTGGCTTCAGAAGCTGCTCTGCCCCTGCTGGTCCATGGAGAATACCAACATAACAACTGAGTAAATGCTCTTGCTTCCAGAGAAGAGCTTCCAATGGAAGTTGATCTCTGCCTGAGCCAGGAGAAATATTTCATCATCATTTAATCTCCCTCAATCCTCTAAGCCTTATCTGCTCAGATAGAGGCAAGTAGGGTAGCTTATTGTGCTCAAAACTTGTTATTGCTTTTCATAATTTTCTCTCAAGCACATAAGAATAAATCAATCTTTCCCTCTTAACATGTTGATAATCATTTTGGAATATTTAAGATCCACTGCATAGCTCCATCTCTAGGTTTTGATGTGAAAAATCATTCTTAGGCACTCTGTCTCTTTGTCTCTGTTTCCGGCTGTCTCTTTGTGTCTGTGTCTGTGTCTATCTCTTTCTCTCTCTTCCCCCCCTTCTTCCTCTCTCCCCCTCTAATTTAATATTTTCCTTTTGCCAACTCCTTTTCTCGCTAAAGTTATTTGTCACATTTTAATGTAGTTCTCTCAGCTGTTCCATCTTTTCTTGAACCTGCTACTTTTTTTGTTGTCTATTCCACCCTCCCACCCCTTGCTATGCTTTCCCACCTCACTGTTCCTTAGTCAGACATCTTTATACTTTTTTTTTTATCAGTGCTGAGAGCTCAGCAATACTTCAGAGGTCATATAGTCCATTTCCGTAATTCCAGTCAGGAGTTTAACCAAGCCATCTTCAAGTTGCTCAAAACTCTTTGGGGAAAAGTATTCTTGAGTATCCTTTCATAACTAAGCCTAGGAAGTATGAGTCACTCTAATAATGTACTTTAGCTCTTACTCTCATCAGTCATCACAGCCAACAACACTGCAATTACCACTATCCGCACTATGACCATTCCCATGACCGTCAATACAATCATCATTCTCACATCCAACATCACCATCATCATCCCTTGTATTTAGATAAAAATCTTTACAAGCTTTCTATTGTCATTATCTCACTTGATTTTCACAGCATCTTTATAAGGCAGTTGAATATTTTTATCTCCATTTTACAGATGGGAAAACTGGACCCCAAAGAGGATAAATGATTTTCTCAAGGTCTCATAGCAAATAAGTGACAGGTTTCAGATTAGAACAAAAATCTTTTGGGGTACTCTCTACCCTGATACCTTCCCAGGAAGAGGGGCAAAAAGGAGAGTGAGGGATATTTACAACTAGTCTTTTATTTGTTCTTTGAAATACTATATCCAGGGGTGTATTGAAGGCTAGGAAATAGAGCTAAATCTATGTCCAAAGCTATAGATTGCCTATCTAGAACAATGCTGGCAGAATGGTCATTTGAGAGGGGGGAGGTCTGTGCATCTTACTGCATACCAATAACTCACTAGAAAAAAGAAGTATTAGGAAGGAAAACTTTTACTGGAAACACTATCTGGCTTCAATCTTTCACCTTCACTGGGTAATGAGATGAAATAGAACATTAAAACCAACAAACAGCCTTTGGTGTTTACAGCAAATGTTTGAGAGCGCAAGTGAGCCAGAGGTGCTCCAGGGAACATCTGGATTTCTGGATATTGTGTAATTACACAGATGTGTTAGATTCATCAAGCTATAAAAACATCCTGTGTTATGGAGGGGAAAATAATCCCCCAAAAGTGTTTACTACAAATTATAATTCAAAGAAAGGACACAAAAGGATAGTAAACTTAGTTATAGGCACATAGGAGATTCTTCAAAACTTGAAGGAAATGGTCATCCTGGAGATTGTCACTCCAGAGTGGACCAAGGCCATCAAAGAAAGCACAATACATTTAGAATTAAAGGTCTTAAATCTGAATCTTCAATCTTCTGACTCTGCTATGTGACCTTGGGCAAATCAGATCTTTCTTCTATGCCTTAGTTATTCTGTTTGTAAAAGGGGTATGGACTAGATCTCGAATATTCCTTCTAGGTCTAACATTCTGTGTTCTAAAATCCTATGTTCCATATTTTAACATTTGACATGCTACAAGGTTCCTTGAAACCCTAATATTTTATTTTCTAACATTCATTCTATGCTCTGAGCTCTCTTACATACACATCCCTAACATCCTATGACTCTATGATTCTTTTTAGGTACAGTCTTGTTCTCTGGGAATAAGAAAAGGGAAAAAAAAAGAAAAAGGATTCTTCAGTACTTGTTCATCCTCATCCAGTAAGCCTATTTGAGTCAGTGGAAGATAATAAGGTCATTTTACATTTATATAGCAGTGTATATTTTTTCAAATTCCTTCTCCATCCATTATTAAATTTGCTCTTCAAAGCACTAAGACATATACAAGGCATAGATTATTGTACACAACTATATACTTCTAAGAATTTTGTTAAGTTAGGTTTAAGCATGTTTTAAAAACCTATGTCCCGACAAACTAGTTTTCATAACTCTGCTCTCTGTAATAGTAGCATGTTTATAGTTAAGCAAGTTTGTGATGGTTGCTAAGGGATCATTTGATGTAAATGAGCAATAACAAAGCCTCTAGCTTCAAAGAACACAGAACTAAGGTTGAGAAAAGAGATAATTACTCCCATCTGATTGGGGGAAAAAAGGCAATCACAGTGTTTCACATAGCAACTATAGAAATACACTACTTACCTACAATCCTCTCTTCTAGTTTTTGGTCCTCCCCCCAAAAACCCAAATAGATCATTTGACTTTGGGGCAATCTTACTTGAAAGGCAGACAGCTATGCATGGAAAGTAAAAGGGTTCTGCAGCTATCCATAATTGTTAACTAGTTCCTGGGCTATAAAGAACTTAAGTACATTCCCTGGACACATGTAGCAATATAATGGTAGGAGACCTCTGTCCCTAGTCCTAAGTATGTTGAGAATGGGATGTTGAATACGGAGAAAATGGAGTATGACTGGAGAGTTAATCATAGTGATTAGAGGGTTTGAGTCAATGCAGAATTTAGTTGGTGTAAGTCAAATGAGAGAATATATAACCTAACTAAAAGTGTGACAAGGGTGAAGTAGAGTGATTGGGCATGAAAGGAGAATGAGACTGTCTGCATCTAGGGTATTAGCCCCAGTGACATGTGAGTGAACCTTGATGTGGAGGAAACATGGGGAGAGCAGGTACCAGGGTGGGTGGAGTTTGGCATGCTCCATCTGTGCTTTGAGCTTGAGACAGTGTGGGATTCCATGTCTAGGGATCTCCTATGCAACACTATCAATATTTAGAGAGTGGCAAAAATCAGCCTTCTCATAAGGTGTACATCTGAATGACATCGTTCTATGTTTTCCATTTATCTCCGCAGGGAAAAGAGAGAGTTCTAAGGGCTAAGTACCTTAGAAAGTGAGATGGGATGATTGGGAGTAGATCATTGGCAATAGAAAGGAAAATAGTTACAGGGCAGGGATAATATTGAGGGGGTGGGGGATTGTCTGATAGACACTCAAAATCTATTCTATTCTGATACTATGAAACACTTGGAGTCTAAGTGTAAGATCATATAGTGTTACTTTACTTTAAATGAGTGGAGCAGCTATTCCATCCCAGATAATAAAATAACAGTGACCTCCCTGAGGGTAAGAACCATGTTTTTGCCTTTCTTTATATCCCCAGTTCTTAACATAGCACCTGGCATGTAGTAAGTACTTAATAATACTTGCTGACTTACTGACAGTAAGGAGAAGGCTACAAGAGAAACAACAGCCTTGCCACCTTGCCTGAAATGGGACAGTTGTAGATGCTTGTGCAGGCTACTGCCCACAGACCTGGGCATTCCCCACATCTTCTTTGCCATTTAGGAACTGCTATTCCCTTACTGCTCTGTTTCACCAATTGGCTCTGGTGAAATTCAAAATCTGTTCTAGGGCAGCTAGGTGGCAAAGTGGATAGAGCACCGGCCCTGGATTCAGGAGGACCTGAGTTCAAATCTGGCCTCAGACACATAACACTTACTAGTTGTGTGACCCTGGGCAAGTCACTTAACCCCATTGCCTAGCTAAAAAAAAAAAAAATTAAAAAATAAAAAAACAAAATCTGTTCTAGTGCAATAAAGCACAAGATGTCTTACATATGAGTATATAATTAAGCATGGTATTATTTAAGCAGCAACATAAAAGTGCATACATAATATTGTCTTACCATGGGACATACATAATATTGTTTTACCAATTTTCTTAGCATGACAACCCTCTCCCATACACACACTTTCACCCCTTGCATTTATTCATTGATGTGTGCTCAACAAAAGCAGGTAGGATGTAAAAGTTATTTCTGTTAGGTTGGAGAAATTCCTGAGGGGCAGGTGGTTCAGCCTCCTTCTGCTCTTCAAATAGGCCCCTCTCTTCCAGATGGCTGCCCATCCAGGAGGCTATGATTATAGCCCATATTATCCATCTGGGGTGGATATGTCTGGGGAGGGGGTGTAGAAAAGGGGAAATGTCTCAACTGTTGGCAGCTGTGGCATTTAAATCAATTCCAATCCACAACAGAGCTCATAGTAGGCTATGCCACAAGGAAGTCACCAGAATGACTCCCTGAGAAGAAGTATCCAAAAACATAGGGAGAGGAGGCTAGCTAAAGGCTTTAACTTACCTTGACCCATGCCTTTGGCTATACAACAATGAATTTTAACACAGATATTGAAATAGAAAGAAATATTTTATTGAGTTCTAAAGGTGAAAGGAACCAAAAATCAATTTAATAGAGATTGGTGTTGGTTATGGATTAGTGAGAAAAGTACCAAATCCTATCTAGGTTTCATTAAAAAAAATTTAGAACTTATTCCAAATGAATGTTGTTTTATGTAGAAATCATTAATATTAGTTAATATTTTTCACTTTTAAAATAATTATATAACATAATCTCCATTTATATGTGTGTTTGTATGTGTATATACATAAAACAATCCTGATATACATGTAAAATCTACATATACACGCAAAGTTGTGTGGAAAACTTTACTAATCTTTTTTTTTTCTATCAAATAAACATACCAACAAGAAGCCTGGCACATAGGATATAAGACCACATCTAAGATAGTGATATTCAAGTGGTAGCAATGTAGTCTAATAGTAGACAAATTATCAAGGAAGAATTTTAAAGGATTGAATATTGGCCTTGCACTCCAGAACTTACATAGTGGAAGTAATTACCACATCTCCAATTTATGTTTTAGGCAACTGAGGCCCAAAGAGTTTAAGTGACTCATTAGAGGTTTTACAGGGGAGTTCATGTCAGTGTCAGGATTCGGGTAACCAAATGTTTCCTAAGGTTCCAGAGATGAGCAGGTGGACCATGCTCTACAACTTCTGTTTCAGATTCCAACAGATATAAGTGATAGACAGAGACAGAGAGACAGAGAGACAGAGAGAGAGAATAAGAGATGGCTTGAAATTTTACACCAGTAGCAGGGAAAATTAGCAGGTTCCTGCCTAAAGGTACAACGAGATAGGGGACAGCCAGCCAGGAGGGTGAGAAAAATCCCACCCTACTAAGCCAAAAGCTTTAATCTATCAAAGTAATTCAGCTCCTTTCAGGGAGAGAGAACATGAAATTGAATAAAATGACTGGTGGAACAGCACCCAGGCTGATTAGGCTGGAGCCCAGAGCAGCAATGCTTTCAGTACAGTAGGTAAAGAGGCTATTTGAATATCTTAAAGAACACTAACATGAAAAGGGAATAAAAGGTGTCTTGTTTGTTTCTTTAAAGCATGTGCTTTGTAGTCAGCAGCAGCTTGGAAAAGATTAGGAAGGGGTTGAGACCTTGATGTGGTGGCTTCAATGAAAGCAAGGATCTGTTAGGCTATTGAGTGGTTCCTTTTTTAGGGTATTAGGGACAAAAGATGCTGCCAATAGAGAAGGGGCTGGTGCTCTGATTCATTAGTAATAAATTATTGGGGTCTTTGCCTTCAAGTGTGATTTCTCCCACCTCTGCATTATCATCTGACTCACCTGATGGAGTACTTAATTGCTCCCTAATTATTTTATTGGTATGTGACTTGTCACCTTAACCCAACTCTAAAAAGTAAAGACCCTACCTTCTCCAATATTCTTAACAGACACTGAGCATAAGTATGGGCACGTGCCACAAATGTTCGGGGATTCGTTTTTTTGTGTTTGTGCTATCTATGTCATATGCATATGTTTGGATTTGTTTATCTAGCTCAGGATCTACTTCTTATTCACTGTGTAACCTTGTGAAAGTCACTTCTCCCCTCACTGGATACTGGTTTTCTCATCTTCAAAATGAAGGTATAGACCAATATAATCTATACAAATCCATTCTGTATTATATATTCCAGGGATCCTTTTAGTTGCTAAATTCTGTATTTATATGATAATAGCTCATATTTATATACAGTCTTAATGTTTGTGAAGCACTTTATGTACATCACATAATCTGCACCACAACGATGTGAGAAAAATGTTGTTATAATGCCCATTTTGCAGATGAGGAAACGGCCTCAGAGAGGTTAAATAACTTGCCTAGGTCCACATACTTAGTAAAATGGAGATGAAGTTTCAAACCCAGATCTTCCAGAGTCCTAGTCTAGCATTTGTATCTGCTACACCATACTGCCTCATGATGTATGTGTATGATATGTGATATATAACATTACTTTTAATGACAGCATGGGCAGGGACCAGAAAGATATCTCTTCCTGACCTCCAAATTTCAGTGGAATACATCTCTGGCTAAGCATGGAGAAGGAATAAAGATGATATCATGAGAGGAGGGCTACATTTAGCTCTCACTAAGGCAAATAAAATTTCTGCCCTCTGTGTGGGGCAGGCTTGAGTGACAGAATTGAATTTGTACCGATCTGCGAATATTGTCCTTTTAAATGTTCATTTTCACTAGATATAAATTGGACAGAATTGCCTTTACCTGCCAGGAAAAGCCTGTCTTCTTAGATTGATCCCCTAACAACACTGTCATCTGAAAACAATTAGTTCTTCCAAGAGTGCTTTCTCATCTGGCCTCTGTCGAAGTGGGCCACTACAGGCTTTGCTGAATGCCAATCAGTACCACCAGGCCTTTCGTGCCCTTCCCAATTATCAATTTCTTTATAGCCCTCACACCACACCATAATGGGCCCTTAATTCCCCCTCTTTCTGGAGATTCAGATGGAATCAGCAGTTCCCTGGCCTATGTCAATTACTCCATTCATAGCTTGAACCTAAAGGGTTCATTTTCCTGTTGAATGAAGATCCCACCTACTCTCTCCTGACAAGAGTACAGAATCACAGAATCTCAAAAGAGAGAGGGACTTCAGAAGGCATCTAGCCCAACCTAGGGCTGAGCAGGAAGCCCAACTCTAAGATTCCTGATAGGGAAGGCAGAGATTGATGTGCGGGGGAAAGCATTACTTCTCAAGGCACCCTATTTCATTTTTAGGTAGTTCTAATTGTTTGGAATATTTTCATTTGTATCGAGCTGCATTCTGCCACTGTGATTCTTGCTTGGTGTTCCTGGTTCTTCCCACTGTGACTAAGCAAAACCAGTTGAATCTTTCTTCCTCATGACCTCCTTTCATATACTTGAAGATAACTATCAACACCTTAGTCTTCTCTTGGCCAAATACTCTCAATTTCTCCTATTGATTCTCATGTGATATAGTCTGCAGTTCCCTTAGTGTTCTGGTTTCTTCTTAGAGATACACTTCAGCTTGCCACATCCTAAAATTTGTGGTCTAAAACTAACCATAAAACAGTGGATGTGGTCTGACCAGGGAAGAGAGACAATAGGATTATATCATCTCCTTCATTATGGACACTATATTTGCATGGAAGAGTAGACCTGGAGTTAAGAAGACCTAGGTTCAAATCTTGCCATAGATACTTGCTAGATATATTACCTTGGGCATGTCACATGATCTCTATAGAATTCAGGTTCTTCTATGAAATGTGGGGGCAAGACTTGATGAAGACCTAGTTAAATTCCTACCACAGACACTTACTGTGTGACCATGAGCAAGCCACTTAAATTCTCGGTGCCTCATTTTCTTCATCTGTAAAATGAGGAGTTTGGACTCAATGGCCCCTTAGGACCCTTCTAGTTCTAAATCTATGCTTATGCCTCATTAGGGTGGTCCAGTGCAAGGAGCCTGTCACCACAAGTCAAAAGCCTTGGTTTTACTCCCTAGCTCTGTATTTTAATGTATGAACTTAGAGAAGTTGTCTCACCCTTCCAGGCCCCCAATTAACTCACCTGTAAAATTTGGAAAACTGCATCTTTCATTCCCAAATGAAAAGGGTATTGCAAGGACACAAGGAAATAGTAGATGCCAGAGTATTTTGAAAAAAACTGAAAGCTTCCACAAATACATGTGTTACAATGAATTGGGCATCAGAAGACCTGGTTCTGGCCTTATTCTAGCAAGGTGAGCTGGGATGTTTGCCAAAGATTTAATAATTAAAACAGCTTGATGGAAAAGAACTGTCTTACTCTTTAATCTGGACTCTGCCACTAACTGCATGGGCTTGATGAAGTGAGAAGATCAGCAGCACAACAGGAAGGGAACATAGGTTCAAGTCTTGGTTTTGCCAATATCTATGTGACCTTGAGCAGATCATTTCTCACCTCCAGGCTTTAGTCTTGTCCTGTGTAAAGCATGGAAATTGAACTGACTGATTTTTAAAGCTTCTTCCAGTTTTAAATACTATCTCTAAGACTAAATTCACTATATTGGTCTTCTGTTTCCTCAGTTGTCAAATGGGAGTAAGAATACCTACTTTGTCAGGATTGTTGGGGATGACATGGACTTTAAGATAATTTTTCTTATCTACTTATAAGGCTTTTTGGTTTATTTCCTAGTGACCCAATGTGTTCTGGATAGCAGAGTTTATTGCATAGTTGAGTTTCAGATGTGTGTTTAACAATGCCCCAAGTCTTATCCCATAATACTTAGTAGAATGGCAAAAGCATTTGATTGAAAATCAAAAATCATAAGCTCTAGTCCCAGTAGCCCTGCCATTAATTTTCTAGGTGACTATGAAACTCCTTTCTCTGAGCCTCAGTTTCCTCCTCTTATAAGGCAGAGGGAAAGGTTAGAGTAGATCATGAATAGTGTCCTTCAAGAGCCAATTCATATCCTATAATCCTAGTCTGTGTTTGAGCTTTTGAGTTCTAGTGCACTTCTGAGAAATGGTTAGAGTGCTGGGCCTGGAGTCATGAAGACAAGTTAAATCTGGCCTTAGGCACTTTCTAGTTGTGTGTTCCTGGACAAGTAAGTCAACCTTTGTTTGCTGCAGTTTCCTCAAATATAAAATGGAGATACTAATATCACCTCTCTCCCAAGGTTGTTTTGAAGATCGAATGAGATAATATTTGTAAAGAATTTAACAAAGGGTCTAGCACATAGTAGTCACTTAATAGATGCTTCTTTCCTCTCTTCCTTCCTATAAGATTCATTTCTAAAATTTCCTTCAAGCTCTGACATTCTAGAGCTTAATAGTATATACCTTTTAAGGTATCTTCCAACTCTAAAAGCCTGAGTGCTAATCATTAGCATAATTCAGCAGTCATTTAACATGGATTACCCAGAAGGCATCCTCATTACCACAGACATTTAGGTCCCTATGCATATGGGAGTTTGGGGAACTGGAGGAGGAGAGAAGAGCTTGCTCATTAAATCCTGGTCTGGAGCTTGGCAGGAGAAGGTCCTTATGCTGTGCATTCTCTGACTAGCTGCCAGTTATGTTGGTTAAATTGTTGAAGCTCTCTGATCTTCACTATTCCTACTTGGATCCCAGAGTTAGAACACCATTTCCCTCCTGCCTATATATAACTGTGATGAATGAAGGCATCCTTTTTCAAGGTTTTCTGACCTTTTAGGGGAGGTAGAGTTGGAGAAAGTAGTTGTCAAGAGCCAATCAGGCTATTTTTCAAATGGAAACCCAATGTGCTGTAAAACATGCAACATTTCATGGTCACAGTCAGGGGAGAGTTAGTACTATGAGTCTAGCAGAGGTGCCTGATAGATCCATGGAACACTGGAGGTGGGGGAGAAGCAAATGGTCCCAGATCTCCCTGCAAGAACTATGAACTGCCCCACAGAAAAGTCTGCCATAGGAAATAGAGCTCTCTACAATGGAGGATTTATGATTTCTGTCTTCTCAGTACAATTGCAGCTGTCCTAAATTTATGGTGATCAAACCACCTACCACCAGTAACACCAAGGAATTTGGGCCACTAAGTTGGCCCGGTTCCCAGATCTGGCCACTAAGGAAGGTCTTTAGTTGCTGGCTCAGGGATGAAATAATTAAAATAAATAAATAAAGGGAACTGACTCAGTAAAGAGAATTGTAACAACTCCGTGTCTCTATCAGGGTCCTTGAAGCTATATATTCTATACCTGTCTGAGATCATTAGGTCTTTATTGGACAGATTAAATTGATGTCTATACCTCTTCAGTCTGGAAATATGGGAACTATAAAGGTAATTTGATAAAAGTCTATAAACTTATGAAGGCAATAGGAAAGAAAATCATCAACATGTTTGATGAATCCCAGACACTAGAACTAATAGATGTTATAATATTTAGCCAAATTAGTCAGTCATATAACCCTTAGTATTCTTCCATATATTCATTTACTGTATTGCTATAGACAATTTTGTAGAAATATAATCTGGGGCTAGTTAGGGAGAGCATTAAGTCAGGAAGATTTGGGTTCATGTCTTCTGATCCCAGTCTTCTCAGGGCCCCAGAAAACTCTCTAGACTACAAGGTATAGAGGAGTTTCTAATCCACATTAATAGAAGAAGCTCCTTAATCAGTAAATCAATCAATCAATAAACATTGATTAAGTGCCTACTTAGTCTGGCATTGTGATAAGCTATTATCTCATTTTATCCTCACAACCACCTTTGAAGGTAAGTGCTATTATTATTTCTGCTTTATTACCATCATTGGGAGCTCCTCCCAATTGAAACAGTCAAAAAATAAATAAATCTCAAAGGTTCTCACTGCCAGCCAATGATGGGTGTTGAGTTCAGTCATGAAAGGTCACGTATGCATATCTGAGGCTGAACCTGCTGGAAATGCCATCAAGAGTGCCGTATTTGGTGTCAAAGTCACTGAGTTCAAATTCTGACTCTGACACTGACTACCTGTATGACTCTGAGTGACTCAGTTCATCCATCTGGACCCATTTTCTCTACTGTGAAATAAGGACATAGAACTAGATGACCTCATTGTTCCCTTCTAGATCTAAAGGCACAATCCCACTTACTTAGTGTCTTGAATCCCAAGCAGTAGCAGCCAAGATATGCAAGATCATATAAGATTTATATGATCATACAAGGATCATATAAGACAGCAAGAGAAACAAAGACATCACATAAGCTTCTAACTAATTGCCCTCCCCAGGGACAGAGAAGATGGAACCACAAATATTGGAATACCAGGGCAGACAGGAGGGGAAAACCCCTGACTACCACAGCTAAGCTCTTCTAGACCTTCAGGAGATTTTTCTGCCATCTACTTCTTCACTTTCTCTCATGCACTGCCATACTACTAGCACAAGGTTTAGGCCTGTCTGACTGCAGTACATTAGTGCTGAAAGCAGGACAAAACTGGCTTAAAATACCTGCTTCTGCCCTGCTGGATAGGGGTGGAGCCCTCCATACTCATCTCTACTGCGTAGCTTGAGCTGAGCTCTGCCCCTCCCATGCTTCTTGCTAACATGTATAAAAGTACATGACAAAAATAATAACACCTTACATACAGCACTGCAATTCACAGAGCATTTTCCCATCCATTATCTCATTTGAACTGCACAATACCCCTGTGAGATAGGCAGGGCAAGAATCATTACCCACAATTTACCAAGGAGGAAACTGGGGCTCAGACAGGAGAAGTGACTTTGTTTCATAAAGTGTTAGACATGGGATAGACCAGAGAGGTCATCTATTCCAGACCCCTTCATTGTATATATGAAGAAAGAGTAGCTGAGATAGGTAAAGTGACTTGCCCAAGATTCCCAAGACTGTATGGGTAATAAGGAGCAAATAAATCTGTGACTTGAATCGAAATCCTGTTTTCAAGACTCACTCCCTTTTCACTACCCCATAGTGTGGGAGGGGGGAGAGGGAGAGGGAAAGGGAGAGGGAGAGGGAGAGGAAAAGAGCACAACTGCCTCCCCCAACACCAATTCCCTTTCATACTCAACTGTCAGGTTCTAAGGTCACATTCAGAAAAGATCCAGTACAGGTAGTTCAGCCACGGATAGGAAAAGTAAAACAAAAAACAGGCAGTAGGAACAAATAGGAAGCTATGGGACTCAACAGAGAAAGAGAGAGAGAGAGAGAGAGAGAGAGAGAGAGAGAGAGAGAGAGAACTAGTTCATAAAATCCTAACCAGCCTATACTGATAAACTTCTACCTGCCAAATGAAAGAATTTCCCTCCCTCCCCTGCTCCCCCCAGAGAAGGGTCAATTAAATACATTTTGAATCACAGGGTTATAAAATACTAGAATATGAAGGTACTCTTATACATGCAGCATAGGATGGCGGAGCTGGGAGGAACCTTAGAATACAGAGCCTAAAGCTGAGTCTTCATTCAGGTGGAATGACTAAGGTTATAACTCGGGTTGCCAACGTTTAGAGGAGGCACTGACACAATAAGATGGGGCACTTTGTCCCTGGGAGTGAACTTCAGATGACCTTCTCCCTAACTTAGTCCCACCCTGTTCCCTCCACCAGCAACCTCCTTTTCAGCAACAGTCTCACGGTTCCCATACTGTGTTGGTGTCCTGGGCTTGGGCTCTCTCTATCTGTCTCTGTCTGTCTGTCTGTCTGTCTGTCTCTCTCTCCTGTTACTCTCTGTCTCTCTCATCTGTCTCTCTGTCTCTTTCTGTCTCTCTCTGTCTCTTTATCTCTGCCTCTGAGTTTCTCTCTCCTTTTTGAAGACTTTTCTTTTCTATGCTAAATGCCACTCCCTTCCTCCTCCACCAGCTCCACCTTTTACCTTCCTGTAACCGGTCTCTACTTCCCTAAACATCCTAGTCACTCTCCTCTGAGCTGGCTCCAATTTAATGGCTTTCCTGAAATATTCCATTCAGAAATGAAAACATACTCTTGATGTGATCTACCTGTAGTAGAAGACAGCAATACCGTCACCTTCATTTTATACATTCAATTTAACCAATGGATCAAAACAAAACTTAATCTGAGTAAATATAAAATTTTGACTTGACTTTCAAAAAAGATAATGTTGCAAATATGGGATAGTATGGATAAATAAAAATTGCCATGAAAAAGACTTGGGTGCTTTAGTAGTATACCAACTCAATGGAAGTCAAGAGGAGAACATGGCAGCCAAAAATAAATAAATAGATGAATGAATGAATAAATGAATAGCTAGATAAACACCCAAACAAATAATTGAATGAATTAATGAATAAATCTATTGCTTAAAGCTACATGAGATGAAGAGAGACATCAACACTGTCTAGAATAAGGAAGAGTCCAATTTACTCTAACCTACTCAGGTCACATCTTAAGTTCTATATTAAATACTGGGCACTACATTTTATAGAAGACACACACAATTGAGGGTGTGTCCAGAAAAAAAAGGTGATTCAGTTGGTGTAAAGACTGGAGAATATAACATATGAGAATCTATTGAAGAGAAGAATCCTGGGAAGCTGGCAGAAGATATGGCAAGCGAGGATGTGCCTTTCTCTACACATGTTAAATAAGATAATTTCCCCAAAATTCAGCAACATTTAGGAATGGCAGGAAAAGGAAATTTCAAAGAACACACTACAAAGTAATTCTTAAAGAAATCAAACTGATGAGCTCACCAGCTCACCAACCCTTTCTCAGGGAAAGATGTAGTGTTCCTGGTTCTCTTTTCACCTCAAACAGCCCACAACAGTATAATCCAGATGACTCTACATTCCTACTAGTGGCTGTAGGTTTAAGCCTCAACATTTGGAGTTAACCCCTTTGTAGTTTTCCATGGAAAACCCCAAATGAATTCAGCCAAGTTAATCAGACCAGCATCATAGCTCAAAAGGAAGGAAGGAGAGTGACTTTAGGAGACTGTGGAGTCCCAAAGAAGATTGTGAAGAAAAAAGCAGCCCAGAATTGGAATTCCAGTTAAAATTATTTAATGTAATACAAGAGGACACAGAATGATAGCAGGCTAAGAGGAAGATGGAGAAGAGGCCCAACTGCAAATACTTCTCAGGATTTGTCCATAATACTGTTCCAGGGGCTCTGCCCCAACCACTTTATAACCAACCACCCTGGATCAGCCTATGGACTGAAGAAAGTCAGTAACAGAGAGAAGGATGGATTCCAGAAAAATATGAATAGGCATAACTATAGTGGTCTCTTGGAGTCTCCTCAGAGTAGTGGCCTAATGGGTCTCTCTTACCCTTTCAGAACCTCCAAGCCAGGTGGTATACAAAAACAGAGTAAAGGCAATAAAAACTATGGGAAGACCACTATATCATTGGGCCTACAGAAAGAAAAGAGATTGGCAATAATATTTAGAGCAAAGACACCATAGAAAAATAAACAATGCTGATAAAGTCAATTAAAAGTTGACTGAGAAGGAGAAGTGAACAAACAACCAAAGAAAAGAGCCACAGCAAAAAGTGCTTCAGAACAAAGTGAGTCAAAATTCCCTAGGGAAGGTAAAAAGTGATTCAAGAATTCTGCAATTGAACTAACTACCAGAACTAATAATGGAACTATTCCAAGACTATCCAGAATAATTCAGAAGAACAATCAAAGAACTGAGTGAAAATATGTAAGAAAGAACAGAAATTAGAGCTCTCAAGGAAGAAATCAACAAATCTGACCAGAAAATTTATTCTAAAAAGGACAGCAACACATTCCAAAACATTAAATTCTCTGAAAAGGAGAATGAAAGAATTAGAATGGAAAAATGCAGAGAAGAAAAGAAAATTGACCAAATTCAAAAGACATAAACAATTGAAAAACACATGAGAATTTTACAAAATGAGTATTGAACTCGGAGAAATCAAAATAGGTTTGTTTAGCCTGGAGGAAAAAAAAATTGGAAGAGATACAGTCTCTGCCTTTGTAGAGTTGTCATGTGAAAGAATGAGTAGGGGACAGAGCCAAGATGGCGGAGTGAAATCAGTGACTTGCTTGAGATCTCCCCCAAACCCCTCCAAATACCTGTAAAAAAATGGCTCTAAACAAATTCTAAAGCAGTGGAACCCACAAAAAGACAGAATGAAACAAATTTCCAATCCAAGACAACCTGGATGGTTGATCAAAAAGGTATATTATGCCAGGTGGGGAGAGGAACGCAGTTTGGCATGGGAGCACAGGCCGCAGTGAACCTGGAGCAGGCCTCAGACGGCTGAATCGCAGGCAGCTGTGACAGTTTCCAGACTTCTCAACCCATAAGAACCAAAGACAACCTAGAAGGTCAGTGGGAAAAGTCTGTGACTGCGGTGAGAGAAGGAGCTAGGTCTCAGCCGCTCCTGGGGCCGTGGCTGCTTCCTGAACTTCGGGCCCACAGACTGAGGGGGAATGGAATGGGCTGATCAGAGGGGGATTGCAGGGATCTCTTTGCCAGTACTGTGGCAGGAATCTCTTGCTCTGCCCATGCCTGGATCTGGGTCACAGTTCTGAGGGGGAGTCCTGGGGTGAAGAGGAGTGCTGGTGTGGAGGAGTTTGTTGTGGTGGTGGTGGAGAGGAAACACCTCGACCCTTATCATACCACCTTGGAAGAACTGAAAATATACAGGAACCTAGAAGTATCTCTGAAAATAGCTGTACAAACCCCCAAAACTTGGGACAGTACATTCTTCACATGGGAAGCAGACTCTTACCTTAACAAAGAGTTTAAAACTCAAGTAATTGGCTGGGATCATGAGTAAGCAGCACAAAAAGAGTCAGACCACATTATCTTACTTTGGTGACAAAGAAGATCAAAACATACAACCAGAAGAAGACAACAAAGTCAAAGCTCCTACATCCAATGCCTCCAAGAAAAATATGAATCAGTCCCAGGCCATGGAAGAGCTCAAAAGGGATTTTGAGAAGCAAGTAAGAGAAGTAGAGGAAAAACTGAGAAGAGAAATGAGAGTGATGCAAGAAAATCATGAAAAACAAGACAACAGCTTGCTAAAGGAGACCCCCAAAAAATTGAAGAAAATAACAAGTTAAAAAATAGCCTAACCCAAATGGTGAAAGAGGTCCAAAAAGCCAATGAGGAGAAGAATGCCCTAAAAAGCACAATTAGCCAAATGGAAAAGGAAATCCAAAACCTTGCTGAAAAAATACTTCCTTAAAAATTAGAATAGAGCAATTGGAAGCTAGTGACTTTATGAGAAATCAAGACACTGTAAAACAAATCCAAAAGAATGAAAAATTAGAAAACAATGTGAAATATCTCATAGGAAAAACAATTGACCTGGAAAATAGATCCAGGAGAGAGAATTTAAAAATTATTGGACTATCTGAAAGCCATGATCAAAAATAGAGCCTAGACATCATCTTTCAAGAAATCATCAAGGAAAACTGCCCTGATATTTTAAAACCAGAGGGCAAAATAGAAATTGAAAGAATCCACCGATCTCCTCCTGAAAGAGATCCCCAAAGGAAAACTCCTAGGAATATTGTAGCCAAATTCCAGAGTTCCCAGGTCAAGGAGAAAATATTGCAAGCAGCCAGAAAGAAACAATTCAAGTATTATGGAAACACAATCAGGATAACACAAGATTTAGCAGCTTCTACACTAAGCGACCGCAGAGCATGTAATATAATATTCCGGAGGGCAAAGGAGATAAGATTACAACCAAGAATCATGTACCCAGCAAAACTGAATATAATCCTTCAGGTGAAAAAATGGTCATTCAGTTAAATAGAGGATTTTCAAGCATTCTTGATGAAAAGACCAGAGCTGAATAGAAAATTTGACTTTCCAATACAAGACTCAAGTGGAACATGAAGAGGTAAACAGGAAAGAGAAATCATAAGAGACTTATTAAGGTTGAATTGTTTACATTCCTGCATGGAAAGATGATATTTGTAACTCATGAGACCTTTGTCAGTATTGGGGTAGTTGGAGCGACAAAATTATATGTATGTATAGATAGATAGATAGATAGATAGATAGATAGATAGATAGATAGATA
>NW_020954564.1:40663823-40854691 GCF_900497805.2 Vombatus ursinus
ATAGATAGATAGATAGATAGATAGATAGATAGATAGATAGATAGATAGAGGGCACAGGGTGAGTTGAAGATGAAGGGGTCATATCTGGAGAATAAAATTAAGGGGTGAGAGAGGATTATACTAGGAGAAGAAGAAAGGAAGAGGTAGAACAGAGTAAATTATCTCAAAAAAAACAGAAAAGAAAAGGCTCTTACAGTGGAGGGGAAATGGGGGAAGGTGAGAGGGAATGAGTGAATCTTATTCTCATAGGATTTGACCTAAGGAGGGAATAACATACACACTCAATTGGGAAAGGAAATCTGTCTTACCCTATAGGAAAATAGAGGGGAAAGGGGACAAGAGAGTAGGGGGATGATGGAGAGGAGGGCAGATTGGGAAGGGGGATAATCAGAAGCAAATACTTCTGAGGAGGGACAGGGTCAAAAGCAAGAATAGAATAAATGGGGAAGGCAGGATAGGATTAAGGGAAATAGAGTTAGTTTTTCACAGCATATCTACTATTGAAGCGTTTTGTATAGCCTATATTGAGTTGCTTGCCTTTTCAATGAGGGTGGGTGGGAAGGGAGGAAGGGAGAAAATTTGGAACCCAAAGTTTTAAAAACACATGTTTAAAAAAAATGTTTTCACATGCAACTGGGAAATAAGAAATACAGGAAATGGGGTACAGAAATCTATCCTGCCCTCCAGGAAAATAGAAGGGGAAGGGGATAAAAGAAGGGGGGGAGAGTTAAAAGGGAAGGAAGACTAGAGAAAGGGGTATTCAGAATGCATGCCATCTTGGGGTGGGAGGAGGGGCGAGATGGGGTGAAAATTTGGAACTCAAAATCTTGTGGAAGTAAATGTTGAAAACTAAAAAGAAATAAATTTATTAATTAAAAAAAAAGAAAGAAAGAGTAGACTTGTTCAAGTTGGTCTCCTTGTGGTTATAGTTTGTCCTTCATTCTTGAAGAGGCCCATGACTTCAGGAAGATGGCGTCAGAGGGTAAAACAAGGAAGCTATAGAGAAACAAATGTCAGCTCTATGTAAAGGAAAACTGCCTAAGAAAGTAGTAGCTTTTCTCTCATTGCAGGCTTTGAAAAAGTTTAGATGGCTACTTTTCCAAAATGTCGTAAAAAGGAATTATTGGTCAGGGAAAAATTGGACTAGATCATCTCTAAGGTCCCTTCCCAGCTGTTAGATTCTGTAATTCAGTTACATTAGACCTGTCTTAATGAAACCTAAGATCAAATTAGAATTTTGACTGCCATGTCATTCTATTGATTCATACTGAGCTTGTAGTTAGTAAGTCAGTAAATCAATAAACATTAAATTCCTACTATGTTCTAAACACTGTGCTAAGTTCTGGAAATGCAAAAAGAAGCAAAAGATAGTAGCTGACTTAAAAAACTCATAATCTAACAACAGAAACAATAAGCAAGTATATAGGTACAAACAAGATAAATAGAAAGTAAATGAGAGAAGGTACTAGAATTAAGAGGAGTTGGGAAAGGCTTCCTGTAGAAGATGGGGTTTTAGTCAGGATTAAAGGAGGCCAATAGTTGGAGATGAGGAAGCAAAGCATTTTGGGCACTGGGGAGAGCCAGAGAATTGCCAAGAGCTGAGAGATGGAGAGTCTTGCTAGTGGAACATCAAGGAAGTTAGTGTCACTGGACTTCAAAGAGTATGCAACGGGGACTAAGATATAAGAAAACTAGAAAGGTGGGACGGACTAAATTATGAAGGGCTTTGAATGCCAAATAGAGGATTTTTTTCTGAATTCAAATGTGTAAAAAAGTATTAATCATCTGATCATGCATAGTTTAGTGCTAGGCATTAACAGAAAACTTCGGTGTGGAAGTTATTAAGAGGAAACAGTTGCTTTTCCACTTAATAGAATTTTTTCCAATTACATGTAATGATACTTTCAACATTCACTTTTACAAGATTTTGACTCTGAAATTTTTTTTTCTCCATTCCATCCCTCCCCCCTCCTCAAAATGGCAAGCAATCTGATATAGGTTATATGTGTACAATTCTATTAGACATATTTCCACTTTAGTCATGTTGTGAAAGAAGAATCAGAACAAAAGGAAAAAACCATGAGAGAGAAAAAAAAACAAAAAAGAAAATAGTATGCTTTGATCTGCATTCAAACTCCGTAGTTCTTTCTCTGGATGTGGACAGCATTTTCCATCATGAATCTTTTGGAATTGTCTTAGATCTTTGCATTGCTGAGAAGAGCCAAGTCTATCAAAAATGATCATCCCACAAGGTTGCTGTTACTGTGTACAATGTTCTCCTGTTTCTGCTCATTTCACTCAGCATCAGTTCATGTAGTCTTTCCAAGTTCTTCTGAAATCTGCCTGCTCATCATTTCTTATAAGCACAATAGTATTCCATTACATTCACATGCCACAATTTGTTCAGCCATTCCCCAACTGATAGGCATCCCCTCAATTTCCAATTCTTTTCCACCACAAAAAGATCTGCTCTAAATATTTTTGTACAAATGGGTCCTTTTCCTTTGTTTGTGATCTCTTTGGGATACAGACCTAGTAATGGTATGGCTAGATCAAAGGGTATGCACAGTTTTATAGCCCTTTAGGCACAGTTCCAAATTGCTCTCCAGAATGGTTGGATCAGTTCACAACTCCACCAACAATGCATTAGTGTTCGATTTGATGATTTTGTTTTTTGTCCTAAAGGTGATTTGGAGTCACTGGAGTTTATCGAATAGAGGGAGAGGGGAATGAGAGTGTAGGACCTGTGCTTTAAGAAAATCACTTTGGCTACTGGATCATCTGCATAAAGATGAAACCACAGGAGCTGATGATATCACCAAGTGAAGTAAGATAGAGGGAGAAGAGAAGAGTGCCCAGGACAGATCTCTATAGGAAGAAGGCATGATCTGGAAGAGGATCCAGCAAAGGAGACTGAGAAGAAGAGGTCAGATAAGTGGGAGGAGAACCAGGAGAGAGAGATGTCCTGAAAACCTAGAGAGAAGAGAGGATCAAGAAGAGGGTAAAGGCTGTGGACACTTCAAGGAGATTAAGGATTAAAAAAAAAAGGTATTTGGATTTGACAACTAAGAAATCATTGGTAACTTTGGGGGGAAAAGCCATCTCAGTGAAATAATAAGGTCAGAAGTCATATTTTAAGAGGTTAAGAAAAGAGTGAGAGCAAAGAAAGTAAATGCACCTATTGTAGAGGGCCTTTTCAAGGAATTTAGCCACAAAATGTAGAAGAGATTAAGGATTATAGCAGGGATAGAAGAATCCAGGGAGAGTTTTTTGAAGATGAGGGACACATACGCATGTTTGTAGGCATTGAGAAGGGATCCAGTAGTCAAAGAGAGATTGAAAATATGTGGTAGAATGTGGATGACAGAGAGAAAAACCTACTGGAGGAGATGGGATGGAATGGGATCACTTGAGCACATAGAGAGTTAGCTGTGGTAAGGAATAAGACCTCCTCCTCATGCAGGACAAGAGTGAAGGAGGAGATAGTGACAAAAGACATATGAGTCATATGAGATGAGGATAAGGAAAGAAAAGAGAGCTCATAGCAAATGACTTCAATTTTTTCATTACTATATGAGGCAAGGGTCTCAGATAAGAAAGAAATTGGAGAGGATAGGAAAGCATGATAGATTTAAGGAGGGATGAAAAAGTTTGGAAGAGCCTGATGAGGAAGGTATAGTAGAATTGATTGCCCAGCAGCAATGAGGGCCCATTTGTACAGCATAAAGTGTTGGGGAACCGGGTCAGAATGATCATGTGATTTTTCTCTACCTTCATTCAGCAGCATGTGTATAGGAGCAAAGAAATCATATGGTGGCAGCAATCCAAAGCTGAGGTTTGGCGGGGTACTATTAGTGAAATAAGGGTATTAGGAACTCAAGAGAATAATGTAAAGTTGAATTGATTCGCCAATGACTCAAGATGGGAACAAGAGGAGAGAATGACTAGGGCAGGGGATATAATGGCTTGGGGGAAAAGTGAGGGGTCAGGGGATAGAAAGTTATGGTTTGGATGAAGAGTAGAATTTGGTAAGGGAAAGCAGAGGAAGAATTGGAAAAAATCAATAGATTGTGGTTGGATAAGGGGATTTGGGAATTCTTGAGATGGTGCTTTTATGAATGATGACCAGATTAAGGGTGTGAATATCTTTGTGTATGACTGAGATGGGATATAGGAATAAATCAAGGGAAATGATTAGATTGAGGAACTGCCTGGTTAGAGTATTCGAGAGAGTCAACAAATCTCCCGAGCTTTCAGACAGGAACTATTGTCTAGCCATGCTACACCTATCCTGTACCTACATAGCTGATTTTTTTTTTTCTTAACACAAGTGTAAACTTTGCATTTAGGCCTTGTCAGTTCCATTTTATTGAATTAGGTCCATTCTTTCTGACCTATTGAGACTATACGTATAAATATGGACAAACATACATATATGTACACACATATGTGTGTAATGTATGCATATGTATATGTGTGCGTGCATATATACATACACACACAGCCTCTGTCATTGAACATACTAGCTATTCTTCCCTGCTCTGTGTCTTGTGCAAATTTAATAAGCACAAGAAATGTTGGTAAAGTTATATGAAGAAGCAGAGACCCACATAAGTTACTTATCTTCCCCCAGCGGTGCCTCATTAAAACTGTGGCAAAACTGACAAGGCAAGGCAAGGCAAACATCTCTCCTAGGTGGTTAGTGGCCCTGAATCAAATGGCTTTTCTTAACCAAAAACAAAGTAGCAAGAAAATGACAACTGAATCATCCCCAAATGTCATGGTAATACTGCTCACAATCAATGGCCCGACAATAGCTGCAGACCTTTGGTGACATTAAAAACTGTTTTGACTGCCTATGGAAGCCATTCAGTTAGAGGCTGTGGCTGTTTTTTTGTTTTATTTTATTTTGTTTTGTTTTTAAAGGGCGAAATAATTCCATGTGACCAACAGCAATATTTACAGTTATTTAAGCTGAGATAAGGGTAATTAAATCTCATGCTTCAGGGACTAAGCCAATTGCCTACAGGGGTCAAGGAGGATTCTGCACCCCCTCCCCATGTACAATATTCAAAGCAAATTGAAAATGAAGTCCATGATCCCTTTGGTTCCTTAAAACATATGTAAATAAAATGTTAAAAATATTATTAATGTTGCTGCTATTATTATTTTATCATCATCATCATCATCATCATCATCATCATTATTCCCCTTACTGCATGTAAAGCATGAAGCCTTATTCTATGTGTCTCACATGAAGTATTTGGACTTATCCCACACATGCCCTATGTGAAGAATAACTACTTCACTGACATACACCTTGCAGGGAAGTTTAGGACTTATGCACCTGTTCCCCATGGAGAATGAAGACTTCTCCATGAGACCATGCATAGAATTAAAACTTCTCCTCCCATGTGAAAATGAGTATTTATCTCCCTACTCTATGTGGAGAATATGAATTTATACAGACACACCCATGTATACGTATATACATACATACCACATAAAAAATGAACATTCATCCCCCAAGGAAGATGGAAAAAGAAATCCATATCTAAAACATTGAATAACCTACTTGGGCAAATTATACAACCTTATGCCAGTGCACTAGACAAAGAAAAAAATCATTTTGGCAATAGCATTCATGAGTGCACCACAGTTTACAAAACACTTTGTACATATTTTCTCATCTTATCCTTACAATAACCCTGCAGTGCGTGTATTCCAAATACTATTATCCTCTTTTTATACATATGAGGAAATTGAGGCTCTGTTTTATCTATGTTTACACAGCTGGTGAGCCAGGTAGAGTCTGCACTCAAATCCATGACTTTTGATTGAAAATCCAGTGTTCTTTCCACTGAGGATGGTGTTCTCAGTTCTTTCCAAAGATAATACTAATGATAATGATACTGACCTCAATGGATCTGTGACCTCATCAATGTGGTTATGCTCCTCACTGGTGCAAAATGCTACACATCCTCTTGTTATGCTGTGCAATTCTTTGTTATTGTCCTTCTAATAATCTGCCATGCCTACCCAAATTTCTGGGGGCCTTCTCCTAGGTATTTGTTTTTCAATTTTAATATTGCCATGGTTACCAGTATGTTGGTCTTTGCTCACTACATGACTAGCTCATCTCTTTTCTGTTCATATATATATATATATATATTGATGATGTTTCTTATGCCATTTCTTGAGCACACACCATAAGTGGTAATGCAGTACATCCTAGTTATATTTACTATACATTTCCCCATTATCCTTTGGTTCAATAAAGATCTGATTTCTTCGTAGTTCATGGTGTTCCATGTTTCAGAGCCCAGCACCACTAGGAGAGTATAGATGCTTAAAAAAAAGGAGGGGATGAGGGGGTGGAGGCTTTTGTGTCAGGATACAGCTTGGTATCTTTGAAAATACTGTTTATAATCTTAAATGCAATCCATCCTGGACCTCCTAATTAATTATGGACATAGCTCTTTCCCAACTTTCAATGCCTATCAAATATGTATGTATATGTATGTATGTATGTACTAATTCAATGGGTTCTACATCCAACTGCATATCATAATCTGGGAAATTTACATTCTTCATCCACTTGGTTTTTCCTGTGGGATTTGCTAGATGATTTCTTTTGAGTAGTATGGATCTCATTGAAAAGTTTCTATAGTATTTCAGAGTTTGAAGTAATCAGTATAATGTCATCTAGAAATAAGAACCTTTGGAAGGTCTCACCATCAATCCTCTTGTACTCTGAAAAACTTCCTTCATGGAATTGACAAATATACCTCTGGTATGCATGTGTCTCCTTACATCATGTTTTGCTTGATATTGATAATCAAAAGAACCATAAACCAAATCACCTTTTTAGTGGCATCTGTCAAGGAATCTTATGTGATTTTTAGCACATGTAGAAAAGGCATCTCAATGGAGAAGAGTCTTTAAGGTTATAATTTTGATGTGAAAAATCAAGCACTTTTTTACCATCCATAAACAAGAAATATAACTCCTATTGTATCATGCATTCTCTATGCCTCTCAATTAATTGTATGACTGTGGAAAATCATCTGTGAAATTCTGCCTTTTTCCTTCCTGTAGTTTTGTTAAGGAGATCCTAAATATGTTCACAGACCATTCTCATGAATATTTTATAGATGTGAAAAAGTAGAGATATATGCTTGTAACAGCTGACTTCCTAGTTGCCCTTTTCTTGGTCTTATTTATCTTTCACATTCTTTTGGGATCTTTTCCTCTTTGGGATGTCTTGAAAATCGATCTTCATGTGCCATTAAAAATATGTTGCCTGAAGCTCTAGTTTGTTTTGGGTACACTTGGTCTGCTCCAGATTCACTTCCTGATTCATTTTTCTTAAATATAATTCCTACTTCTTCATATAGCATGTTGGGTACTGAGGTATTAGAGCTAAAATATGAGTCCAAGAAGGGGATGTCAGGCTTTAATTTGACTGTTGGTGCTCTAAATGTGATATCCTTGTCATGTGGCTCACTAGTTGACACATTGTTGGAGGGACTCAATCATATCAGTCTTGACACTGTTACTATAAATGAAAACAAAAGAAAGAAGGAATTTGCAGTTAAATTGAAGAATGGCTCATAGGTACTTTCCAGAGCAGCAAAGGAAAGGAGTTGGTGATGTACATTTTATCACATGCCCAGAAGAGACAGGAAATATTATTTCATGGGACATTTAGTCATCACATATCATAGTACTAATGATAAGTACTTTCAAAAAGACTATACAAAAATAATCACAGCTTACAAGCCAACATCAGTTGCTGAAGATGGAGTGGTAAAACAATTCTATAAAGGACTTGATAAGGACCTCCAAACCAAATCAGCACACCTTCTGACACTGGCAACTTCAATGAAAATGTGAGAAAATGTGAAGATGGGAAGGAGCATATAAGAAATGAGGTTGTAGATTTACACAGAGACCTCACATCACTATTTCATGAACACTTTAAAAAAATTGGTACATCACAAAAAAGAAACCATAAACATTTTAACGTATTTGAAAATACTCATTATTGATGTTGGAGACATCCTTGAGTTAGATGTACAGACTCAGATGACCAACTTGCCAGAGCTAAGAACAGATTTTATAATTTGTTGTTGTTCAGATGTTTTTCAGTTGTGTCCAACTCTTCATGACTCCATTTGGGGTTTTCTTAGCAAAGATATTGGAGTGGTTTGCCATTTCCTTCTCCAGCTCATTTTACAGGTGAGAAACTAAGGCAAATAGGATTAAGTGATTTGCCCAGGGTCACAAAGCTAATAAGTGTCTGAGGCCAGATTTGAACCCAGAAAGATGACTCTTCCTGTCTCCAGGCAGGGCACTCTCTATCCACTGCACCATCTAGCTGCCTAGCAAAAAATGTAAAGATGATTCTTTATTGAGTAATTCATCCAAATCACTCCCATTCTATTTAAAGTAAGGATCAATATTTTCAGCCCTGATAAATTTATCATGTGAAAACACACTTCATTTATTTACTAGGCATGAACAGGATCTGAGTTCCTCCTTATATCAAAGACATTTCTATTAGATATGAGAGAAAAATCTGTTCTTGTTGGGTTTGGTCACATTCTGAGCAGTGTGCATAAAAGGATGAGCTAATTCACAACTCAGGAGAGATTTCAAGGGTCTTGTAGGAGAGAAGAAGGGGTGGGGATATCAAGACTTGAGCCAGAAAGAATCAGCATCACAGGGGCAAATGGCCAAAGGAAAAAAGAAAAGTAGAAGTCAGAGATCAAAAAGGTCATCAACTTTACAGGAACAGATAACTAAGACTTTTTTCACTAGTTGTATCCATCTCCTCAAAGACTGAGGAAAATTCCAAGAAAAGGTTTGCTCTTTTCCCAACTTTTCCTCCTGGTACCTGTCTATTAACAGATACTCTAAAATGCTCTGAAGCTCTTTTACCTGAACATTTCCAGTAACCCAGATTTACTCATCCACAAAGAGACCAAAGGTTAGCAAGAAATAGATATGAATGTAAATTAATACAGAGAGGCAAACTTCTGCCTAAAAGTTAGGAATTTTCCTAAATGTCAACTTGGGGATATTGTGGTGGTATTCCTAACTTTTGACTTAATATAATTCCCCAAAGCAGTAAAGAAGGGAACCACGTGGTCATGAGGAACCCTGATACAGTTAGGTCCTAAGTGGTAAAAATAATAAATTCCATGTAGTGGTCACATTATTTGAATTCTCACTGCTTATTTCCAGTGGACTTCTATTAACTACCATATTTTACATACTTATAACTTCTTTTTTTGGGGGTGGGTAGGCAATGCGGTTAAGTGTCTTGCCCTAGGTCACACATCTAGTAAGTGTTATGTGTCTAAGGCTGGATTTGAACTCAGGTCCTCCTGAATCCAGGGCTGGCACTCTATCCACTGAGCCACCTACCTACCCCTTAATTATAACTTCTAATAACATAAATTTGAATACATGCAACCAATTCACAAGATCAATTATTCACACTAATTGGGACATAGCTGTATTTTCCTAGGCTAAAAACAATCTAATATTATAATAAGTATTATAAAATAATGATAAAATATATGATATACAATTAAAGATTTAACCCTGAATTATTTAAACAAACTATTCAAAATCAAATGTGGTAAGTAGACAATAGAAATGACATTGACATAGATTATAATAATTTCATCCAGAAGTCATATCAATGTAAATTAATAATTTCATGCAGAAGTTAAATCAATGTAAATTAATTGCTAAAACAAAAGAACCAAAAAACCCTAGAAAGTGTTGAATCAGTGACATTTGACGTAGTTGTCAAACAAAGATGGTCAGCAAAAGGAATGCTACTTAGAATGTAAACGAGTCGGTTTAATCTTATCAAAAAGAATGATGGATAATTATAAGCTGCAGCATCTCATAGAGAGACTTCGTGTGTGGTAAAAATAGCTTAAAGAAAATGTGGCAAATTATCCCATACAAAAGGGAAAGAAAGCTAAAGAAGGAAGAGTAATGGAAAAGATTTGCCAAATATATGTGTGTATACAAAAAACTTTTTTTCTATCACAGGAGGAAGCTAGGTGATAAAGTGTATGGAAGACTGCACTTGGAATCAGGAGGATCCAACTTTAAATCCAGATTCAGACTCTCCTACCGTATGACCATGGGCAAGTTACTTAACTGCTGTCTGCTTCAGTTTCCTCATCTGTAGAGTGGGAATAATAATAGCACTTACCTCCCAAGATAATTGTGAGATTCAATTGAGATCATATTTGTAAAGGGTTCTACAAACTTCAATGACTATGTAAATGCTAGTTATCTGTTCAATCATTCTTCATTTATTTATATATTTGTTTACTATTAATTGGGAAGACATCCCCATCCCTTGTACTCTAACATCACAAACCCTGAGATGCTTACAAAAAAGGCAGCAATGTCCCTGGGAAAAAAAAAAGATGGGAGAAGAAGTCATTTTGGATAAAATATATAGAGAGAAAATCTGATCTGGAGATGATATAATTGTGAAGGAATTGAGGAATTGATATATAAGGTACATGGAGAAGGTGAAAGCACCAAAGGCATACAAAAAAATCTCCAACATTATTCAAACTTTTTAAAAGGTGACCTGGAAAAAAAACAGCATGCAAACCTATATGTCTATTCTCCATACTATGTAAAGTCTTTATGAAAGTTATCTAAATGTGAGTTGAGCATATACTTAATGAGTGTGTTCATGGGGAACAAGCAGACTTTCACAAGTGATATTGAACAATGAAACATCTTTGCCATCTCACAATTGATTGAAAGATGTAGAGAATATGAAATCCCATTTTACTTGCTGCCCATTATGAAAAAGCATTCAATTAAATAGAACAAAATACCACCTTACATTCTCTTTCACCACAATGTGCCTCTCTTCCATATATCAAGATTATTCAGTATTCCTTTGAAGAAATAGTAACAGGAACAACCCTTTGACAATAAACAATAAGCATAGAACAGGGAGAAGTATGCTCACCAAAAGTGTTCATCACTGTTCTAGAGTAGATCCAGTGCAGAGCCTAAGTTGAAGAGGGATTCACTGTGGATGGTGAGATATTTCAGATGTTCCTATTTATAGATAATTTTATGGTAGTAGTGGTGGTGGTGATGTTTTCTTTTAGCTAGCCCCAAGACACTACAGAGACTTTCAGAAGAGAATTGTAATCATTCAAAGGAGTCTAACATGTCCAGTCACATAGGAAAGACAACATAGCTGAAGAATGTCTATTGCTCAGATTTCAACAACACAAGCACCCTATAAAGTTTGTCTAACAGTATGGATATTTGGGACAGACAGTACAGATGGACAGTGAGGTTAGTCCAGAGTTGGAAAGGGGAAGGTGAATATGCAGAATTGCTTTCAGAAAATATCAAAGAACTCTTACTGACCCTAACCTTTCCATAACAGCAAAGGCTCATCTTTATAATATTGACATTTTACCAGTGTTGCTATATGGAAGCAAGATCTGGGACACTACTGTCTCTGAAGAACTAAAGATAAACATCACACAGTGGGAAATGGAAAGGTATACAGTGAATGTGAATAGGCTGTAATATATAAGGAATAAGAAACCACTGAGAAGAACAGGAGTAAAGGATGGTAACAAGGAAATGTATGACACAAAGAGAATATGGGCAAGAGTGAAGGATAATGGGTGGATGGCCATAATGTTCCACTGGTACCTTATCAATGTTGGGAGAAAGCAAACAAAACCTTAATCATGTTGAGTAGACCCCCTTGGGTGAACTTTGAGGAAAACATGGCCAAGACTCACACTGAATGAGCAAGAAGAAATATATTACAGTCTACATTGTTGGAGGGAATACCTGAATTGATGAACTCACAGAACTGAATATTTAAGAAAAGGAGCAAAGGGCAAACCCCTAGAATGCTATTATGGAGAAATTCTGAGAAGCCTTTGTAATTGGGTCTCTATTACGTCTTTCTATCACTCCTTCCACTGGCTCCTTGCTTCCTTCTGTATAATATTAATTAGATATAACCAGCCTATGACTCTATTATCAATGACAATGAGAATATATGGATATAGAAACACTAAGAAATCTCTTTTGTTTAATATCTATTTGTTGTCCTCTTATTTTCACATGTAAAATTCTAGGGATATTCTGAATTAGTTTGGTCTTATGCCAAGCTTTCTGCTAGATCGTTTTGCTCACTACAGATTTTTACTGTTTTATGAGGCAACAACTAAAACAATTTTTTTAACATAGCAACCACAGCCCTCTTTACACCAGAAAGCCATCCCCAATTTGAGGCACTCTGTTCAGAATCTACTCAAAACCATAGCATAAAATTCCACAAACGTATCTACTTTTTAACTAGATTATCCTGAGAACACAATAGTTCCAAGTAAAAGTCATTTATTCGAACAGTGTAGCAAAATAAGTGATAAGAAAGTGTTCCTTATGTACACCAGAATACACTCTCTCACTGGTTGCCACATTAATGGGGAAAAAAGACACAACACACACACATACACACACACACACACACACACACATGCACAAATGAAACATATGTGATTAGGAAATATATATGAGGAGGGGCATGCATAGGAACCATGCATGGTGAGAGAAAATAAGTAGTGGACAATTCAAACCTTCCACACTGCAGAGCTATTGATGTCCTCTGTAGATGTCATATATACTTTGCTAGGCATTAATGATGAACTAGTGCTACTTTCTGGCTGAGATTCTTAAAATCTAGCTACTGCTCAGATTCTTATAATCTAGCCAATAGCTCACTAATGTTCAGACTCTTTGAGAGTCTGCCCAATATGACAGATGTTCTAATAAATCTTGTCATTGGCTGAAAGAAAGCTTGGGTCAAATTCTTTCAGATAGGACCTACGTGTTGTGATTTTGGGGTTCCAGCATCCCTGAACCCCTAAACCTCAACATTTTGGTGGCCCATATAGGGAAACTGCCTAACCCCAAGTTCTTCTCTAGGCAAGACTGGAAGGTATGTAAGCCTCCCCGCTCCCCCTTCTTACTCTGCAGTTGGGGTTGCTCTCCAAGCACCAAGACTTGGAGGTACTTTTTGGGCAGACAGTTACCAGGCTGTCTCGCATTTGGCCTGACGCTCTCAGGCTCTCAGTCCACTGGGTCGGTTTGAGGCCATGGACCTGGGTACACCTTCCACAGCATAGAGGACAAGAACAGATGCCCTATCAGGAAGTGTATGCCCAATTCTGTCAGTTCTCTCAGCTCTAGAGAATTAGGGAAAACTGCAGTTGCTTTTTGGTTCCCTGAGGCTTACTTACTCCCTTCCCTCTGCACCCCTGAATTCTCCTTCATGGAGGTTACAGGGGAAAGTTAGAATAGCTACAAGACTGGTCACCCTTTTCTCCCACTGCCTTCCCTTGAGTCAATAGGGTATCTGTTAACCCTTCTCATAGGAGAAGAGAGTTTCACTCTTTACCCCTCACCTTTGATTTTACCCTCCCCACAATGGGAAAGGAAGGAGGGGAGAGGGGCACCAGCTACAACTTGGGCCCCTACTGGCAATGGCCTGGGGCCCTAGGGCAATATTTGCCTGGAAGCATCACCCAGGTTCAGCACATCCTGCTTAAGGTAAAGAAGCTAGTCTCTGAACTTGGGTAAGCACACTCTTTTTAAAGTTGTAGTTTTAACTGTTAATGAGATGTTGATTCTCTATATAAGGTAATCTGGAAATGCATTTAACAAAATTGAGGTCACCTGATTGGTAATGGGTTTGTTTCAAGTTTCTAATTGGTGAACTTTTTGTATCAGTTATGTCAAGCAACTTTTCATAATTTGGTTGCCACTAAAATAATTTGGCTATTTTTAGTTATTGTTTTAATGTGTAAACTTGCCAAAAAGGTGTGTTTGAGTTTCATCTTGCTGAGAATTTGCAAGTATGTAGAAATAATCTCTTCAGTATTTTTTGGGTCTCCTTTAGCAAGCTGTTGACTTGTTTTTCATGATTTTCTTGCATCACTCATTTCTCTCCCCAGTTTTTCCTCTACTTCTCTTACTTGCTTCTCAAAATCCCTTTTGAGTTCTTCCAAGACCTGGGGTTGATTCATATTTTTCTTGGAGGCTTTGGATGTAGGAGCTTTGACTTTGTTGTCTTCTTCTGATTGTATGTTTTGATCTTCTTTGTCACCAAAATAAGAAAATATAGTCTGACTCTTTTTGCAAGGTTTGCTCATGATCCCAGCCAATTACTTGAGTTTTAAACTCTTTGTTAAGGTAAGAATCTGCTTCCAATGTGGAGAATGCACTGTCCCAAGCTTCGGGGGCTTGTATAGCTGTTTTCAGAGATACTTCCAGGGACCTGTAAATTTTCAGTTCTTCCAAGGTGGTGTGATAAGGGGTGAGGTGTTTACCCTTTTCCTGGCCTGTGCTCTAGTCTATGAGTGATCACAAGCCCTCTTTTCTGTCTTGGGACTGTGAGGAGGATTTCCTCTCCACCACCACTAGAAGCTCCACCATGTCAGCACTCCTTCTCGCGCCAGGACTGCCACCTAGAACAGTGACTCAGATTCAAGCATGGGCAAAGCAAGAGATTCCTACAATCCCCCTCTAAGCCATCACTCGATTCCCCCTCAGTCTGTGGGCTGGAAGCTCAGGAGGCAGCCACCGCCCCGGGGCCATGCTTGGAACTTGTGACTGGGATCTAGCTTTTCTCTCTCACTGCAGAAATAGATTTTTCCCACTAACCTTCTAAATTGTCTTTGGCATTTGTGGGTTAAGAGTTCTGGAAACCACCACAGCTGCCCGTGATTCAGTCCTCTGAGGCCTGCTCCAGGTTCGAGGTGGCCTGTGTGCCCACACCAAACTGTGCTCCTCTCCCAGCCCAGCGCAATATACCTTTCTGATCAACCATCCAGGTTATCTTGGGCTGGAAATTTGTTTCACTATGTCCCCTTGTGGGTTCTGCTGCTTTAGAATTTGTTTAGAGCCATTTTTTTACAGGTATTTGGAGGGGTTTGGGGGAGAGCTCAAGCAAGTCATTGCTTTCACTCTGCCATCTTGGCTCCCCCCCTCCCTCGAAATAATCTCTAATGACTGGTTTTTCATACCAGGACAGATTTAAGTTTCAGATGTAAATTCTGGGAAAGTTTTTTCCTAAGCTGTGATTAGCAAAACTTGCTGTGTGAAGTAAAAGCTCATGGGATTTTATTTTGAGTTGTCTAATGGATCTTAATAATCCATCGATAAATCAATAATCCACCATCTGAGACATACCACAAGCTACTCAGAGAGAATGGGATAGTGGTGGGAAGTCAGCATTAGGAAAAGCTGAGAGGACAATTTTAGCCTCAGTCTAAGATGGGAGCCTCCTTATCCAGTTTCCCTATTACATTCCTTTGAAAGGGAATGTTACCCACCTGCGTATTCCTGAGTCTGGATACTGCATGGATTTGATACTGCATGGTTGGAAAACTGAATTATTTGAATCCAAACAGAGCTAAGGATGTTTTATCCTCCCATATTTGGGGCCTAAATCTAGTCCCTGCTTTATATCTGGACCCTGCAGTCTTTTCTATCAGATTTTGTCTTCCAGACTACAGGCCATTCACCTACAGTTGGTAGCAAACAGAGGGTACCAGCCAATGCCCCCCATCATTCCCTGGATGCAGCCTGTGCTTGGTTCCAGTCAACCTCCTCTTTGGGACTCCCTCAAGGCAGGGACAGCTCTATGCCCCTTGCCAGTAGGAAGCAGTTTCAGAAGCCAAGACCTTCACCCCTTACCCCAAAAGGATTTGAGTCACATTTGTTTGAGGGAGGAATGATGAAGTTGGGATCTAGAGCCCAAAAAGGAAAAACCCTGGGCTTTCATGGCCAAATCTCTGATGTTTGCCTGAGGCTATAATCCCATCAACTGGCCTTTCATTGTGGCTACACCGAAACTCTCAATTCTGTTAAGGCTTAACCTAGCCTAGCCCTCCATTGTTTTACCTCCCTATGGCCCCAGGCCACTTTCCACCCCTAATCCTATCTAGGCTCCATTCTCCTTTGACCACTTGGTTCAGGTCACTGGAGTTCTATTACCTCATAGACTACTTGGCCACTCCTAGATCCTTCCCATAGTCTTTCTGTATATAAGGTCCATTTTGTCTCCATTAAGAGGCTTAGATTCTTAAAATCTAGCCACTGCTCAGATTTTTATAATCTAGCCATGGGCTCAGATTCTTATAATCTAGCCAATAGCCAAGAGTTCAGACTCTTCAAGAGTCTGCCCATTATGACAGATGTTCTAATAAACCTTGTCTTTGGCTGAAAAACGAAAAAACAAAAAACAAACAAAAAAAACCTATTTCTACTTTCTGCTGTCATCCACTGATCTTCAGTAATGTGTCTCCTTTACCAAGTTGTTACAGCTTCATGTTGCCTTCTTTTCATCTTCATCTAACATGCAAGTTCTTCCCTATTGGGAGAGGGGGAGTCTTCTGTAACTTATAACCCCAGAGGACATTTTTTAGCTCTTTTGTGTTGCAGACTTCATTGGAATCATGGAAATCAGCTAGAGAAGACTTTAGGCATTTAATTTTTTCTTCAGAATCATTTTTTTCCTGCTTGGAGAGTTGTCCATCAATCTATACTGAACTGAGTCTGTGCTCACATCACTGTAGATGTTCACTGCAATGATGCAAATTGTAATCCATCCATGCCTTCCTGTCTTATACAACTCTTATCTATGCCCACCCCCCAATAATTTCATCAGTACAGTTGGAATTTGAGGAGTATAAAATCTATTTAATATGTTGGAGGCCTTCGTCAATTTGTCTTGATGTGACAAATATACTAATATAGCACCATGACTAATCCACTGGTTATCTTGTTATTCTCACCATATCACCAGCCCATGTTCTTTTTTTTAATCATGTATCTATTTGATGACATCCTTTATTCCAAGATTCTCTTTCTAGTTCCTTATTTATTATATGGCATGGCCTCATCAAGTCACAGTGAGAAAATTACTTTCCATTCCCATGATGATGATATTGGTCTTTGAAAATCACAGGAACTGGGTGGAGAAGTTTGAAAAAGGGTGGTGACCTTTGTCCTACTTCACTCCAGCTATCAAATCAATCATTACACTCTCCACGTGATAATAAATATAGAATGTCAGAATTGGAAGGAAACTCAAAATTATCTACTTCAACCCCTCCAGGAGAAAATATGCCCAAAGAGGGAAAGTGACTTGCTAAACAACAGCAATAAACTCAGTTCTCCTTTCTCAAAAGTCAGTGACTAGTTGAGTTTGATTCTTATCTGAATGACTTGCCACTATGGGAAATTCATTTGATTTCCCCAGTTTCGCTTCTAATCCCTGAGAAAATTAACATCTCATTCCCTCCCCCCTCCCTTCCAGGGGCTTATGAGGCTTCTCTGAGCTAATTTCAAAATAAACAGAGTTCTCTGGCCCCAAGAGGAGAGAAAAGAGGTGGGAAATGCTATGTGAGCACTAGAGTTGTTATGATCATGCTATTTTGCAACCACTTCCAGCTGGGGTAGGCCTGCTTCATGCTGACAGCACCACCTGGCTCCTGGCTTGCCTCTTCCTCAGGCAGTTTAGGAAGTGATTCCCAGAGTCCCTTAGGGTCTCTGTGGGCCAATTATTCACCATGTTCCTAGTATGTCTGTCTGTGGATCTTAGTGGTCATTCCTAAGTACTTTAGATAGCCTAAGGGACCTTAGTAGCCTTCTGGGGGTGAGTTCACTTCTAATCCTCCCTTTTCTGACCAAGATCACTGCTGATCATCCTTGATTTTCTATCCAGGTCAGGCAAGTCTTCCTACCTCCAAATATTTCCTTCAACAGTCTATGAATATCTGAAATTTTACCACTGGATATCTATTTTCTTTGGGTTAAGTAACAGTTTCTCCATGGTACCTGGTTTTTAAAAGCCTAAGAGGGGTGACACATTCAGTCACTAATACCTTTGTATTGCTGATTATATCAGCTTCACTCCTTTTTTGCTGGCATGAAGGCATTGGTGCCTAGGGAGATAGGTATAAAAGGCACGGATGGCAAATGGAGAAAAACCAAAGACACACTTTTTGAAATTTTGCTGCCTGTCAGATCAGTCTAGCATAAGTGATCACGAAATTATAAATGTTAGAGTTATGAAATACTTTAAAACATTGAATATTAAGATACAGCATAGAATGTCAGGGCCAGAAGGGGCCCTCTGGGTACCAGAATCACAAAATTTCAGAGGAAGGAGGGGCATCAAGGGCCATCTAGCCTACACCATACATGGATAAGGATTCTTTCTACAACATAACCATGTTTTTCTTTTGAAGGACTTCAATGAGGGGAACCCACTACCACCCAAAAAAGCCAATTGAACTTTGGAATAATTCTAATAGTGGGAAAACTTTTCCTTATATCAAGCCTAAATTTGCCTCTCTTCAATTTCCATTCTTTTGTTCCTAGTTCTGCCCTCTGAAGAAAACTAAGGCAAGTATAACTTCTCTTCCGAATGGAAACACTTCAGCTACTTGTAGACAGCCTCCTACACCCACTAGGTCTTCCCTTTCTGGGTCAAACATCCATGCTTCCTTCAACTAAGCCCTGTATGGAATGGCTTTCAGGCCCCTTCCAGGTGAGATCTGATTTATTAATTCTCTTCCTAAAATGTGACTCCTAAATCAACTACTCTAATTCCCTCAAAGAAAATTGAAAGGACCCAGATATATCTAGGTGTAAACTGCTCTAGAGGCAGAAGGAAAAAGTTGCTGAGATCCTTGAATATCATGTGGTCTGCTTATTGAGAATGAAAGAAGAGAATGTAGTTTGGTTTGGGAAAGATGCCTCCATGTCTCTAAAATTGCACGCATGTCTGCGAAGTTGAGCCCATGTTTGTAAAAATTTATCCTGTCTGTTTTTATCTGTGATGTTTGTAATTCAGGGAGCAAATTGATTTGTGAAAGTACTCTGGGACTTCTCTGTTCACATGGGATAAAATCCAAACATTAATTGTGCTCTGCTATTGATGCTTTCATTAGATAGTGTCCAATGCCTCTAAATTCAAATCTAGCTGGTCCTTGTTAGAAAACCCTTCGGAACACGGCCTTACAGACCACATAAATTACTGATAATACTAGAAATGCCCTGGAAGGGAAAATACTGGTTTAGAATTGAAAGTGATATATTCTTCTAATCCTTTTCCTCCCTCCCTGTTTCCCACTCCTTTCTTCCACGCTAGCTTGTGTGGAAAGGAGCCTTGGAGAAACACAGGAAAGGTGGCAAATGTGAAACTGTGTCAAAGACATGACATTGTTTAAAGTGAAGAAATTGGATGTGTTTTCTGATAAATTGGGCACAGATCTAATTTACACCTTTTGAATAAATTTGGATATGCAGGATATGTGAATATGTGGTGTGAATGTGGTAGATATCTAGGGCATTCACACTGATCCTCTACTCTCTTCTGACAGCATGTTTACAGCTGTGTGACAGTGGGCAAGTCATTTGACCTATCTAAACCTCAATTCTGAGCAACAATCATCTTTCCACTCCTTATTAAATTAGATTGTTGCAAGGATCAAATGAGATAATAGATACATTAGAACAAAGACCTGTGGTTTTATCAGTGTGGAAACTCTCTTACTGTAAGTTACAACCACCTATAACTTAGCAGTTAAGTCTTAGAGTTGTCTGAGATCCAGAAAGGTCAAATAATTTGTGCTTGGTTATCCAATTAGTGTCAAAGGTGGGATTTCAAGTCAACATTTCCTGGTTCCAAGTCAGGTACTCTATCTACTGTCCTCACCTGCCTCTCTAACAGATTATAGGATCATTCACATAGAACTGAAAGGGACCCTGTATCTCATTTATTCTAACCTTCCTTTATCCCCCTTTAAAGATGAGAAACCAAAATCACAAACAGATTAAGTGACTCGCCTAAGGTCGTGAAAATATGAAGTGGAGCCAGTATTCCGAACCAGGTCTTCTGACTTCAAACCCATCACTCTTTCCTCTATGTCACATACTTCCTAATGATATAAAGCACTATAAAAATGTGAGTCATTACTATTATTATCCAGGTGCAATCGGACTTAAATGCACATCCAGGGTACTCTTAATGGAATCACAAGACAAAAGGATGTAAAGCTAGAAGAGACCTTAGAGAATATCTCATGCATCTTTCCTGTTTTTTCAGAGGATGATAATGAGACCTAAGAAAGGAAAATGACTTGCTCAAGGTCACATAAGTAACAAAGTCAGGACTCCAACCCAGATCCTTTGACCCCAAATCCTATGCTCTTTCCAAACCATAAAATGTCATGCTGAATGGGATGAAAAGAAAGAATGAAAAAAAGACTCTGCCTTTGTTTTAGTGATACACAATGGGCTAAAGGGAAGGAGAGTGAAAAACTGATTTATAGAGTAATTGTGTGTGTATATGAGCCTCTTGAATTTTTTGGCTTCATTGGGGATGAGAGTTTTGGGAAGAAATAATACCTTGTTGGTTACCTCTCTCAGCCATTGCCTCCCTTCCTGAGTCTCTTATTTGTGTACCTTTCAAAAGCCAGTACCTCAATTTGCTGAAGCTGAGGACAGGCCTGCGAAGGATTGCAAGATGAAGAGGGAGTTCTGTGTTCACAAGCAGAATGGAATAGAAGGGAAATAGTACTTTTCAATGGTTCTAGCAAACAGACTGAAATTTCATTGCCCATCTGCTTCTGTAGGCAAAACCCACTCTATCCCCACTATCCTCTCCATGCTTCTGATGAAACTGAAGGCAGCATCACTCCACTTAATTTGCTTCTCATGTATCCCAACCCTGTCCATCATGTCAGCAGGAATGGCTACTACTTGGGAAATCTTGGAAAGTGGGCAAAATTTTCCTAGTACAGTTCCTGGGGAAAAGTAGAAATGCCCTGTTAGGTGGCCATATGGACATTCTCAAAGTTGTCATGTACTTAACTACTGTTATTTGTTATATGTTATATTGGGTATATTATATTTTGGATATATAGATACTATTTTATTTTATTATACTATCTCCTGGTTTCTGTTGTCTCCCTTGTTACTGTTTTGAGCCTGGGTCTCCCTACATTACCCAGGGTGGAAGTACAATGGCCTCTCAGGGCCTGTTTCCAATCCTTATAGACTCAGAAGCTTTAAACAGCTCTGTTTCCAACCTGGGTCAGTTCACCCCTCCATAAGTAACCTGGTGCCCTGTCCTCTCTTCTTCAGTTCATTCCCCATATTGATGCCAGACAATGTGGACACACTATTGGTTTTAGCCTTACTATAGATCAGAACTCTCAAGTTCAAGCAATATACAAGTCCCAGTCTCCCAGTAGCAAGAACCAAGGATGTGTTACCATCACCACACTCAACTATTATCAATTACTTTTCAGTATGGATATAATTAAGGCAATGGTTGTACATAGTACAACAACTTTCTAGAATACTGGGATTTCTGGATGAGATCAAATCTCAGAGCAGGACATGACTTTAGAATATAGAGTTATGGATTCATCTAAAGAAGACCCAAAAAAATCCATTTTAGTTCTCTTCTCAAAAAGCAAAAACCTTTAAGGAAGTTTGTGAATATAGGAAAGTTCAAAGCAATTCTGAGGAAAATATGCCAGAGAAGAGCAACTGTCTCTTCCTGCCCTACTTAAGGAAAGAGTGGAACAGTGTAAAGAGATAGAGACTTAGAGTCCAAGAGACTTGCATTTGAATACTGCATCTGAATTCAACATACATTTATTAAGTACCTACTATATTAAGGTGCTATTCTAACTTCTGACAATACAAAGACAAAATTAAAAAGCAATTCCTCCAACCTTAAGGAGTTTATAATTGAACTATGTTATTACTGTCCAGAATTCACATTTACTTTTTGATCCTCAGTTTTCTTATCTATAAAATGCAGATAGGAAAAGGATTACAGAGGCAGAGCCAAGATGATGGAGAAAAGGCAGCAACTTCCTTGAGCTCTCCCCAAAACTCCTCTGAATACCTTTCAATAATGCCATAAAATAATTCCTAGAGCAGCAGAACCCACAAAAGGAAGGGCAAAATAATTTTCCAGCGAAAGACAACTTAGAAGGTTGACAAGCAAGGTCTTCCACACCTGGGTGAGAGTATGGAGCACAGTTCAGTGCAGGCCATACCAGCACAGACTGGGCCCAGCAAACCAAGAGCAGGTTTTGGAAACCACTGAATCAACAGCAGCAGGAGCTGCTACCAAAGCTCTCTGCCCACAGGTGGTAAGGGGGAGGGGGGTCAAACAACTGATGAGAAAAAGATTACAGGGGTCTCTTTGCTAGAATTGGGAGCAGGACTGTGTTGCTTTGCCTGCACTCAGATACAGGTCACAGTCTTGGGTGGCAGTCCCAGGGTGAAAAAGAGCACTAGCACACCAGAGCTTGCAGCCATAGTGGAGCAGGGACACACTTCTTACAGTTCCAGTGCAGGAAAGAGTGCTTGTGATTACTCACAGGCCAGGCCAGGAGAGTAGTAAACACATCTCCCCTTAGGTCATACCACCTTGGAAAAACCAAAAACTTACAGATCCTTAGAAGTCTCTTGAAAATAGCTATACAAAACCCCTAAAGCTTGGGACAGTGCACCTTCCACTTGGAAAGCCGAGCCCCACTTTAACAAAGAGTTAAAAGTCGAGAAATAGACTGGGAAAATGAGCAAACAACAGAAAAAATTCTTATCATAGAAAGTTACTATGGTGACAAGGAAGATCAAAACACATACTCAGAAGAAGATAGCAAAATCAAAGCTCCTACATCCAAAGCCTCCAAGAAAAATATAAATTGGTCTCAGGCCATAGAAGACCTCATAAAGTATTTTGAAAACCAAAAAAGAGAGGTAGAATAAAAAATGGGAAGAGAAATGAAAGTGATGCAAGAAAATCATGAAAAACAAGTGAATAGCTTGGTAAAGGAGACACAAAAAAATATAGAAGAAAATAACACCTTAAAAACAGAGTAGGTCAAACGGTAAAAGAAGCATAAAAAGCTAATGAGTAAAAAAAATGCCTTGAAAAGTAAAACTGGCCAAATGGAAAAAAGATACAAAAGTTCACTGAAGAAAATAATTCATTAAAAATTAGAATTGAGCCAATGAAAGCTAATGAATTTATGAGAAACCAAGAAGAAATAAAACAAAACCAAAAGAATGGAAAAATAGAAGACAATGTGAAATATCTCATTGGAAAAACAATTGACCTGGAAAGAAGATCCAGGGGAGATAATTGAAAAATTACTGGATTACCTAAAGGCATGACCAAAAAAAGAGCCTAGACATCATATTTTCAGAAATTATCAAAGAAAGCTGCCTTGATATTCTACAACCAGAGGGTAAAATAGAAATCAAAAGAATCCACTGATCACTTTCTGAAAGAGATCCCAAAATGAAAAGACCCAGGAATATTATAGTCAAATTCTAGAACTCCCACATCAAGGAGAGAATGTTGCAAGCATCCAGAAAGAAATAATCTAAGTACCATGGAGCCACAGTCAAGATAACACAGGATTTAGCAGCTTCTACATTAAAGGATTGGAGGGCTTGGAATATGATCTTCCAAAGGGCAAAGGACCTAGGATTAAAATCAAGAATCACCTACCCAGCAAAACTGAATATAATCCTTCAGGGGAAAATGGATATTCAATGAAATAGAGAACTTTTAAGTATTCTTGATGAAAAAACCAGAGCTGAATAGAAAATTTGACTTTCAAATACAAGAGTCAAGAGAAGCATAAAAAGGTAAATAGGAAAGGGAAATCATAAGGGATTTAAAAAGGTTATACTTTTTATACTCCTAAGTGGGAAGATGATACTTGTAACTCATAAAATCTTTCTTATTATTAGGGCAGTTAGAAGGAATGCATATAGACAGAGGGCACAGATGCAAGTTGAATATGAAGGTATGATATCTAAAAAAATAAAATAAAAGGGTGAGAAAGAGGAATGCACTGGGAGAAAGGGAAAGGAAGAAGTAGAATGGGATAAATTATCCCACATAAAGGAGGAAAGAGAAAGCTTTTATAATGGATGGGAAGAGGGTAGAGGTAATGGGGAGTGAATGAACCTTGCTTTCATCAGAACTGGCTCAAAGAGGAAATAACATACACATTCAATTGGGTATAGAAATCTATCTCACCCTATAGGAAAGTAAGAAGTTTGAAAAGATAGAAGGGGTTCAAGTTGTGAAGGACTTTGAATGCCAAACAGAATTTTACATTTTATCCTGTAAGTTATGCTAGGAAACATTAGAGTTTATTGAATAGAACATGATCAGTATAGTGACATGGTCACTACTGAACTTTAGTGAGAATAATTTGACAGTAAAGTAGAGGATGAACTGGAAAAGTAATTTGTCAACCTTAAAGAACTGTATATAAGTGACAACTATTATTGTGATCTTGTACAAGTCATTTAACCTCACTGGGCCTCAGTTTCCTCAGCTTTCAAATAAATGTGTTGGACTAAATGATCTCTAACATCCTATCCAGCTAAAAAAAAATCTGTAATGCTGTTATCAAACAATCAGCAATCATTTATTAAGAATCTACCATGTGCCAGCACTGTTCAGGACAATGATCCTATGACAGAGAATATCATAGTTATAATATATATATATATATGTATATATATATAATATATATATAATATCATAGAATACAGAATGTTGAGATCTTAACAAATAAAAAGTTAACAAAACATAATATAAAATGATGGCCTAAGATTTCCTAGAACATAGTATGTCAGCTAAAAGTCCATTAGATATCATAGAATGCTGGAAGAGCAGGAAGAAAAAAAGAGGAGAAAGGGAAGGAGGAGGGAGTTAGAACTTGTCTTTAAGATTTGCAGAGCACTTTACATACATTATCTTATTTCATGCTTAGAGGTCCCCTAGCCCATCTCCTACATTCAGAGTGGTAACGTAATTTTTCTAAAGTCACACAGGACTCATGTCCTAACTTCCAATCTAGGCTTGTTGTTGTTGTTGCTGTGTTTTCCACTAGCTCATTCATGCAACACAATTTATCAGTATAGGCTCATATTATTATTATTATTTTTTGCTGTTATTGTTTCCTCTTATTGATTTCCCAATTGTTCCTTGATAGCTAGTTTCTTTCCAAACTCATCTCAAAAGCCTCCTCCTACAAGAGGTATTTCCTTGCTTGTTTTCCCAAATTCTAGTGCCTCCCATGTCTCCCCTCCCCCCCCAAAAAAACAAACACTTCTATCTATTTTGTACATATTTTTTTATGTACAGCAATGTACTTTTAACAATTTAACAATAAGCTTTCCAAGAGCAGGGAGAAAGAGAACGGTGTTTGAAGGACACCCTTTTATGTTTAATCTGCATTATTAACATTTTCTCTATCACTTTCCTAAGTCTGGACAATTAACAAAACAATATATCAAGCCCTAAACTGCAGCATTTCCCAACTCCTGAGGTCCAAATTCTCACATGGAAAATTTAACAATCAGCTTTCCTGACATCAAATACTTGCTTATCATCCTAAGTTGCCCTAGGAAAATGACTCACTTTTTCTTTGCTTTCCTGATCAGAATTTTTTCTGGTGTGTTTTCTATGTTATTGTGGGGAAACAAAGGTAAGTAACATGTTTACCTGTTGTCTCTCCTGGACAGAATACAAATTTCTTGAAAGCAGAGACTAGATTAATCAGTCAGGGGTATAACTCAGGGTAAATAATAATATCAGTGATAGTTTCCATTTCTATAGTGCTTTACAATTTACAAAGTGCTTTCCTCATAACATCTCTTAGTTAAGGATCATGATGACCAATAATCATCACTATTAACCATACAATACAACATTTATTAATCTGCATAGTTTGTATGGCACTTGACACTAAAGAGGTATGTAGATAAGCAAAAGGGCACATGTAAATGTAATACATAATACTGCAAAGTTCAGGTCTTGGAAGAATCTGGATCTTTCTTTAAGGTTCACCTCAGTCACTATATTATGTTGAAGCCTTACCAGAGCCTCCCAACTGCTAGTGCCTTCCCTCTCAAACTACCCTGTATTTGTTTGTATTTATTCATATTTATTCATTTTATGTTTATGCTGTATACACATACATTTTAATCCATACAGTCAATTCTCAACTTTCAGGATTACATTCCTAGAAAACAGCACAAAAGTAAAAAAAAAAAATGTTGATACATTGAACCCTTGGAAAATAGGGAGTTAGGTTCCTGTGACCACAAAAAGCTGTAATCTTTTTGTAGAGAGTCCTGAAAATATACTTTTCTGCATGCAATTCTTTGTAGCAAAACATTAATTCTGATATATACACTTTTCCTAACACAATAACCATGAAATAATCCATAAAATTCAATAAACAAAATAAAATTGGTAACATGTAAAACATTTTTTCCACTAGTAATTCCCTAGAATTCTGTGACCCTTTGTGCTAACACCTCAAAAAAATTGATTTCAGTCAATATTCACTTTTCATAACATAAGAAATCTACAGTACTATAAATATTATACAGCAAATAAAATTCTTAAAACTAAAATATTTTCTAACCTGAATCTTAACTTCCACTGTGTCAGATGGTGGTATAAGGGCATTGTACTGAACACTATACTGCTGTAAACCTCTGTACCTTGGCTGCCCTCTGAAAATCAAGGGAGAGGTTGTTGGGAATTTAGTTGCTGCTATCAGATGACTTGGAGACTGGCAAGGTCTTGACATCACCTTTTATACTTTGTCCTTCACAGTTGGTAGATGGCTTGGAGATCGTGAAGGACACACCAGCTTGACAGAGGCAGCAGACATTCTGGCAGGAAGTTTATCTAATACCTTTATTTTCTCACTAAGCAGCATCACTGACTTTACATGCTTGAACTTAGAACCCAAAAGACTTGAGCTAAACTTTGGGGGTATAATTACAACACAAAATTGAGTTTTAAAGGAAAATGATGAAAATATGCAATGAATGCACAGGGGACTCTTTACAACTAGGGTGAACAAAATCAGTGAAGTGTCTAGTAGGAGACCAAAGGCTCCACAGACTTGTGCACATCACACCTCTTTTTTTTTTCTAGTCCGTGTTGACAACAATGTATGTAGTTGCCAATGGGAAAGTAAAAATGAGGTTACTAATAAAATCACACAAATGTTTGAAATCATGAAAGTTAACAAATGTTGAGGATTAACTGCACTTCTTGTCTCAGCCATTAGAAGGTAAATTCATTGTGTGTAGAGATTGTTTTGTTCTTTGTGCTTATATTCCTAGTAACTAACATAGCTTCTAGCACATGTAAGACATTTACTAAATGCTTGGTGATTTAATAATTGATAAAAAGTACAATAGATAATTACAAAATAAAGCACCTTGAAGGACAGAGTAGGTGGATCATTATTAACTGAGGGAATCATGGAAGACTTCCAGGAGGAGATGACATTTTAGTTTGCTATTACAATGCTATTATACCAATTGAACAAGTTAAAAAAGAAGATCCAAAAGGTGAATGACTTGCCCACGATCACACAGTTTATACAAGTCAAAGTTTATATTACTGACTATGAGTAAAGGACTTCTTGATTACCAAACCAACATGCAAAGGAGACTAGAGTCAGAAACACAAAGAAAGACAGCATGTCACTGGATGTAGAGGCAGAGGTCTTGAGTATGAATTCCAGCTGTACTCCTTGCAGTCATGGGCATATCAACCCCCTCTCTCTTGACCTGAGTTTTTTTCATCTGTGAAAGGAGAGGGTGAGAAACAGATGATGTAAACATTACTTCCAGCTCCAGACTCAATGAATCAGGATACTGAAGGAAATCAGACAGAGCAAATAGAAAAATGAGGTTAGGAACATCAATAAGCCAAGTCACTTTGGCTAACTCAAGAATATAGTAGGTCAGAATCAGGAATACAGTGGAGGAAGCTCCATGGGTCAGGCTCTTGGATTTTCATTTGGCAGAAACCTTAGAGACTTGCCCAGCAAGAAAAGGAGGGTCTAGGGAACTGAAAGCTTGTCTGCAGCAGGCCTGATCTTCTTCTCCACCTGGTAATTGTTAGAAAGGGAAACCCCACCTATAAATCTATGTTTTAACCTATAGGTGGAACTCAGTCTCCCTCCTTTTGCAAGATACCAAACCTGACAAGAACTCTAGAGATGACTGAGTCTAACCCCTTATCTTGAAGACAAAAAACTTTCAGAAGCATTTTGAGAGTCTTGATTTGCTTGTTTTGATTATTTCTTGTCATGTCTGGAAATAGTGCTAATTCAGAAGATTTGAGTTCTAATCTTGACCCTCATTACCTAGTGGCCTCTGGAAAATCACTTTTCCTCTCTGGGCCTTAGTTTCATCATCTTTAAAATGTGGATAGCAATCCCAAAATTGGTGTGAGAAAAGCACTTTACAAGACAGAATGATCAAATCTATGTTGAGAAGATGATGATGCCTTGAAAGTGAGAGAATAGCAATGTGATCCCAGCTTAATAGTCACAAACTTGAATCATGGACCCATTTGCCAAAGGCCTCCAGCAGAATCTATGGAATCTAGATTATTTGAAAGCTTCATACATTTCCCAAAGAGCCTCTACTGTTGTCTTAGATATGGTTTATCAGTACCAATAGGCCCTACAATTGGCCCTTTCCTTTGCTGAAATATCATTAGCATCACTTTCAGAAGTGAAGTAGGTTGGAATCTGGGAGCATCTGGCATAGGCAAGAGTATTATGGACCTCTACCTGGGGAGTATGGCCGAAATGAATGGTGGATGACATTAGCACAGGCTCCCTGACATGACAAAAAGGCCTAAAGCTCCTAGGGACCTTGAGTCATGATACCTTCTATGTGCATGTGGGGATGTTATGGAGGATTGTAGAGAGGAGCTCTTAAGACTATTCAGAGGTGGACCTTGGAGGACTGTGGGAACACTATTGACCATATACTTTCCTTCTAAAATCTGCCATGTCCTTAGTCTTTAGTATACAGAATGCTGCATCCAGAAGGGACTTTAAAGGATAGAATATTAGAATAGGAAGGGACTTTAAAACAAAGAATCTTAGAGCTATCAGTGAGGAACCTTAGAATATTAAATGCTAGAATTTGCAATGGTAGTATAATTTTTACAATTTTATGACATAATGACCTTTCAGACAATATAATTCAACCCCTTCATTTTACAGGGGGAGAATGGGAAGTTATTTGACCAAGATCTAGTAAATGGCAGAAATGGGACAAGAACCCAGGACCCCTGACTCCCATTGAAGTTCTCTATTAAATGTATCATAGCATCAATGTATGAAATTGTCCTATCTTCTCTTTGCCATCTTCTATTGGCTGCCGCATTCTCTCTGCTTGGTATTCATGTTCAAGGCCAGAAACCCTCTTAAGAATAGCCTATGAATTCCAAAGATCATACCTTGAAGATTACCTCCAAGTTTAGAGCCAGGATTGATGTAGGGTAAATTATGGGACTTGATTAGCATTGGGCAGGGTATCAAACTGACTTTTCTCAAACCTGCCCAGATATTTTAAGGAGAAATAGCATAAGGAAAGATATGTATACTATTCCTAGCTTTGCCACCTACTAAATCCTAGTCAAGTCTCTTCTCTTCTCAAGGCCTCCATTTCCTTCGCTATAAAATGAGAGTAATGGACAACATGTAGATGGAGTGGTGGACCTACTTCTATGCAAAGACAAACAGGTCATTTCTCTAAGTGGGGGACCCTATCAGCAAAAAGTTAATGAATAATCTTCAACTGAGCTTGTCAGGGAGATTTCTTAACTGTGGTAGAAAAACCGCTGGCCTTGACATCAAAAGATTTATGTTCTGTTCCAAACCCTTCCAACTGCTAGCTATTTGCTCTGGGACTCCATCTTCTCATCTTAGATCATGGCACTCAGAGCTGTAAGGGGCCTTGTTGTTGTTGTGGTTGTTGCTCAGTCATTTCAGTCATGTCCAACTCTTCGTGACCCCACTTGGGGTTTTCTTGGCAAACAAACTGGAGTGGTTTGCCATTCCCTTCTCCAGTGGATTAAGTCAAACAGAGTTTAAGTGACTTGCTCAGGGTCACACAGTTAATAAATGTCAGAGGCCAGATTCAAACTCAGGTCTTCCTGACTCCAGGACCAGCACTCTATCCACTGTGCCACCTAGCTGCCCATAAGGGACCTTAGAGATTATCTCTTCTAGTGGCTCCCAAACTTTTTGGTCCAGGAACCATTCACACCACTAAAAAATTATTCAGGATCCTCTCCCCAAACAGTTTTTGTTGATATGGGTTGTATTTATCAATATTTATCATATTAGAAATTAATACTGATAACCTTTAAAATATTGATTGATTTTAAATTAACAATTATAAATACCTTTCCATGTTAATATAAATAATGTGTATTATGAAAAGTAAATATATTTCTTTAAAAAAGGGTAAGAATAGTCTTTTTTTACATATTTTTGCAAATCTCTTCAATGTCTGGCTTAGTAGAAGACAGCTGGATTCTCACATCTGTTTCATACATTCAGTGTTATGATATGTTATTTTGGTTAAAATATATGAATCCGGCCTCACACAGATATGTAGTTAGAAAAGGAAGACCGTTTTAATAAGTAAATAATATTTTCATATTATTATGATAATAGCTTTGACCCTGAGGATCTTCTGAAAGGTCCAGGGGGCCCCAGTGGTTCACAGACCATACTTTGAGAACCAATCAATGATAGTCCATCCTCCTCATTTTACAAATGAAGAAACCTGGAAAAGTTGAGATTTGTCCATGATTACCCAAGTGGTACAAAATGGATCATTGATTTTAACCATGGTCCTCTGCTTGTAAATCCTATCTTTATTCTACTACACCATACTTTGCCCTGTGAAATGCAGGAAGTCCTCACTCTAGACAGGCAGTGTTGTGGGGTGCTTAGAGAGTCAGTCTCATAGGCAGGTTCAAGGCTTGCTTCTGATGCAGTATCTGGGTCACCCTCAGCAAGTCATCCAACCTCTTCTTCACACGTAATATGTCAAAGATATTATAGATAATCTCTAAGGTCACTTACAGATCCAAATCCCAAGATTCTATAAGATAAGAAAACAGAAAGGTGAAGTTACTTTCCCTAGAGAAATTAGTCACTCTTTTTCATTGTACTCAAACTCCCTTTCATGGATCCTGTGAAGCTTGAATGGTTGACACCAGGATTTCAATGATATGAAGTATTCTCTGAGGCTGGGAGAAATTAGTGTCAGGCTTTGAAGTAGAACTGAGATTTGTTTCCAAGGCCAGTGGTCTTTCTACCACATCAGGCTACTTCCCTGACAAGCTCGTCTAATGATGACTCATTAACTGTTCACTAACTGGTTCCCCCACTTGAAGAAGTGGCATGGTGGTCTTGGCACAAAAATAGATTGCTACTGTTGGATTGTAAGACTCCATAAAGACCATCCCTTTCACTTTACAGAGAAGGAAATTGCAGACCATTGAGGGGAAGGGAATTGCCCAAAATTTAGAGAGTGGAAGAACTCAGACCAGAATTAGAGGGTTGGGGGTATTTGGGACTATTGAGTGATGGCATCTAAGTTAACTCATTGAATGACTTGCTACCTTCTTCTTGATGTTTGGGAATCCAAAACAAATTCTTAGACATTGGCCCCCAGTGTTCAGGGGATTTTTAAATGATTATTTTTATATACTAATATTTAGTAATAATAATAATAATTCATTAGAATTTTTGTTTGTTTCTCAGTACCTTGGGATAGACAATGAAAACATGAAAGGAAGAGTTATCCCAGGAAACTCTCTAATATCATAAGTAGAAGAGTAGTTGCTGATCCCCATTGGTGGTGGGAATTTATTCACTGGGAATTCCCTACACCAATGAAATCACAGGTCCAGTTTAAAAAAACCACCGTACCTGCTTTCCTCGCAGGATTGTTGTGTTGTTCAAATGAGAAAATGGAGGGGGAAATGCTTTCCTATTAGGTTGAAAATCCTATTCCTACCTTCACTTTCTCTCCCCAAAGATTCACTTTTTCTTTTTTGGTAAGGCAATCAGGGTTAAGTGACTTACCCAAGGACACACAGCTAGTAAGTGTCAAGTGTCTGAGGTCAGATTTGAACTCAGGTCCTCCTGACTCCAAGGCCAGAGCTCTATTCACTGTGCCACCTACCTGCCCCAAAAGATTCACTTTTTAATGACCTATAATGCATAGCTATGCTTTTTTTAGGTCCCAAAGTAGTACATCCCACATGAAAACATCTCACAAACTAGTGGCTTCTTTTGATGCATGTTGGAAAGAGATTTTCCCTATTCCAAGCACCCATATCTTGTCTGAATATTTTGCTTTAGACTCTTCTTGGAGGTTTTGATCTAACATTATTTTTCTTTTGATTTGGATAGTAGGAAAAAAAACTAGAGCACTTTTCAATTATTCATCATGGGTAGTTCTTCTGGCAGAATTTCAAAGTTGATTTCAGGGAATTTTATGGACTCCCCTTGTTCTGGTCAAAGACCCAACCTTCTCTGACCCCCAGAGGATGGTTTGGTCAGAGTCCATGGAACACAACCAGATGAACCTGAGGGCCTCACAACTTGCTGACCCTCATCTTTTTTTTCTAGGCTGGACAATTCTATCTCCAGCCTAACCAAATACAATTCATTAAGCATTTATTAGGTGTCTACTGTGCACAAAGTACTGTGTTATATGGCTGGGGAAGATAAAGAGTTTACTTAAGGAGAAAAAGACCTTGACCTTGCAGTCTAGTAGGGTCAGAGTTGGGGTGGAAGGATTACATGGATGACTGTAATACACATTATTATATAATAAGTCCATTAGTGAATTATAAAGCACTATCTCATGTCTTAAGTGAAAGAACATTATTGTTCAGGGGATCATTAAAACCTTCCTGGAGGAGGCAACATGTCAGCTAAACTTTAAAGGATAAGTGAATTCATTAAGCCAAAAAGGAGAAATGATATTTCAGCTATTGGGAATGGCTTGAACAAAAGCAATGGAATAGGAGAGCTCATGAAACGTTCATGGAGCAGAAAGTGGAGTGAATGCAGGGAGTTTTGTGAGATGAGTTTAGAGATGTAAGTATGGGGAGCCTTGAATGATGGGTAAAAGAATTTGAACTTTCCTTGGTAAGTGATAGGAAGTCAGCGAAGATCTCATATCAGAAAACTGTCATGACATCCCTAATTTCCCTAAGTGATCCATTAGGGATTCATCAACTATCATACTGAAATAATTCTGAATACTTCTTGAATCTGTTTATATTTTCAGCCTGTAACACTTCACAGGGTAAAAAGTTCTATTTGTTTACACTTCATTCTATAAAATGAGATGTCCTTTAGTTCCTAAAACTAGTAACTTCAAATTTCAGGGGAAATGGGAAGGAAAAAGGAGGATCCCTTTTCTAATGTCCTAGACCTTGGTTAGCAAATCCTTGCTCGTGCTATGCATGACCCACATGAGTTTCAAGAGTTGGCTCAGTCACCAAGTATACACTGAGTGCCTTGCTATATTATACTATTTTCCTCTTTTAAGGTAAGGCAAAATAACAAGCATTTATTAAGTACTTGCTATATGCCAGGCACTGTGCTAAGCACTAGGGATACAAATACGAGCAAAAAGAAAGACATTCCTTGCTCTCAATGAACTTCAGCACTAATGGAGGAAGACAGCACACAAAAGGAAGCTGTAATGCAGTGTGGAAATGAGGGATGAGGGATGAAGAAGTCAGGATTAAGGAGTCAGAAGATTAGGCAGAATGGGAATAAAAGATGTCTGGCCTGAGTCCATCCATAGAATAGAGACCTTCAAAGCCACTCACAATCTGGAGATAGGCATGGTTTTCCAGGGTGAATTTGGTGAATCTTTGAGACTAAAAGAGTAACTGCATAAAAAGTTGGAGTGTATACTTGAAGTCATATGGTCCACACCTATCCAATGCAGGTGTTGTCTCTAAAACAAGGCAATAGAGCATTATCCTTCCTCTATCTGAATACTTATATCACTTTCCATTGAAAGATAGCTAATTGTTGGACAAATCTTCATTGTGTTGATAGCTGCCTCTCTGTTGTTTCTGCCTCTTTGGTCCTAGGAGTAACATTACTCTTCTCTCTCCTCTACATAACATCTTCAGGCATTTGTTGTCTTCTATCATTCATGTTTCCTCTTAGTTTTCTTTTTAGGTTATATACCTTCAGTTGTGTTGACACTCATTTCTCATATGACATGGTCACTCCTTCCTCTGGACATACTGGAGTTTGTCCACATCTTTCCTAAAATATGGTGTCTTTAATTGAAGGTAATACTCTAGATGTGTTTTTTTTAGTCTGGTTTCCCATGTCTGTTCCCTGCTTTCTATTCCCAGGACCACTTATTCTAATACATGCCCTCTTCAATATCCTCCTGGATTATTATAATAGCCTCCTGACACATATTTCCACTTCCACTGGATGCCCCATCCTATTCTTTGACATCTCTGACAGAATGCCTTTTGCATAGATGAAACCATGTTACTTCTCTGCTTACAAAACTTCAGTGGCTCCCTATGTCTTTTCAAATACAGTTCAAGTTGTTGACATGACATTCAGAACCCTCTACAGCAGCAGTTCTCAAAATGTTTTCACTCATGGGACAATGTCAGAACTGTGAGTGGGGAGACTATTGTGTACATATGTGATTGGAACTGTAAGTGCCATACTATGTATGGCACACCTCTCAGAAGCTTGTGACACACACTTTGTGAGCCACTGCTCAACAATTTGGTTCCAGGATATCTTTACAGCCTTAGCTCTAATTATTCCACTCTATGAATCACGCTTGAGGCAAATTAGACTACTATCTTTCCCCAAACATGCCCAAGTATTTTTAACTCTGTCTCCACTTGCCTTTGCTTACCCTGCTCCCTATGCCTAAAATATGCTTACAAGAATGTTTTATTTCCCTGATGAATTCCTACTTCTCTTTTAAATCCCAGTTTGATTGCCATACTTTTCATGCAGCCTTCCTTCATCTCCATTGTTGGTCCTAGCCCTGCTCCTCAGATCTCATATAGCACATTAGTAGGGGAGTGTGGTGGGGCAGAACCTCTCTAATATACCTTTAACAAAAATTGTGAATTATAGTTATCTGTCTTATCCCTCTACTAAACCATAAGCTATATGAGGACAGGATGTATGTCTTATCTAAACTTTACATCTTTCCTATTGTACAGGACAGGATTTTATGTGCAGTAGTAGTACAATAAATGTTTAATGAATTAAGACTATAAGAAACTGATTAGCTACAACCTTTCAGAGAATATTCCTAGGATTTAGAGATCATGGAGTTGAAACCCTTATTTTTACTGATGAAGAAACCAGGTGGCATAGCTGATAGAGTTCTGGGCCTAGAGTCAGGAAAGCCTGAGTTTAAATCCAGTCTCAGACACTTACTAGTCACTTAGCTTCTGTCTGCCTCAGTTTCCTCAACTATAAAATGGCAATGATGACAATAATAGCATCTACTTCACAGAGATGTTGTCAGGATCAAATGTGATAATATTTATAAAGCACTTAGCACAGTGCCAAGCGCATGAATTCTTATTTGCTTGCTGAGTCCCAGAGATGTAGATTTATATAAGTGACAAATAGTAAGAACTTGCACAAAGTTACACAGATAATATGAAGCAGAACTGTGATTTGAATACCAGGTGCTTAGATTATAAACAGAATACCCATCCTCAGACTGTGGGAATCCTAGATTTCTCATGGAAAGACTCAGGGAATGTCTGTATGTTCATGAGCATGTGCTCTCTGAGTTGATGTTGCTTCCCTTGATGGTCCTCGAGGTTGCATACACAGAGAAAGGAATCAGGACAAAACCCTTGACTGAGCTAATAGGAGTCTAAAGTGTAGTCTCTGTTTAGCTCCCAAAAACTGGTTTTGTTGTAGCTGATGTTCCTGTTTCACCAGGCTCTGTGGACAGAGTATGAAACTGAATTCACAGTCCACACTGAAAAGTAAGTAAAGAAAGAGTAGAAAAAAAAATTGTGTTAGGAGAGTATTAAGAGATAAATCATATTTTTTATTGTAGTCTCTTTCCTTCAAACTGTTCCTAATCCCCTGACTTTTGGTTCATAAATAGATGGAATTTTTCACCACAACGTAGCCTAAAGACAACGAGTGATTTCACAACAAATGATTTATGTACTGAAATCTGGAGAGATTTTACTCATAAAAACACTCCAGCCATTTATCTTGATCTCCTGATATATCAGGAGTCTGGCTTGTATGTCTCTGAATTAACTGAAGATTAAACAATTCAAGCTAGTTGAAAAGTATAAACGCAAGAGGAAAGCACACAGGAGAAGTTCAATCACTTTCCGTGATTGGATTCTTATCAAACTAAGACTGTGGAGGGCTTCCACTGACCATTTCAGAATCAACAAACTGTGAGGTAAATAGACCTGGGGCCTCTGGGAAGTCCTACCATGGATACACAGGAATACAAACAGCCTTATTTGAAGGCAGACATATATGTCTTAAGGCTTGCAGGGAGAGGGCTAGCAAGGCCTATGACCCGAAAGAGTTTGCTGGCTAATGCCTGACATTCTACCACTGATCATTCAGTACTTCAGTTTAGTATGGCCCTATCCCTTCAGAAGCCTTTCATAAAGCACTTCTTTCAAAAGACAGGAGTTGGAAGAAGAGCTTCACTCCTTAAGGCTCCAACATCTCAGTTCTTTGCATGCCTTCCTGGATGTGGATAACAATGGCAGTTCTGAGAGAGTAGCTGCTAACGTGAGGTGGGTTGAAGGAGGAAGGTTAAAGATGGGGTAAAGAAAAGAGATGCTGAAGGAGAGAAAAACCTGAAGCTTAGGAAGCTTAGGAACTTAGTGATGGCTTAGTTCAAGCTTCCTGAAGCACTGAATAAACTCTAGTGGAAGGACTCCTAAATTTAAAGGCAGAGGACCAGCATTCAAATTCAGGTTCTCCTACCTAGGATCATAGATCTAGCACTGGAAGGGACATTTTTGTTGTTGTTGAGTTGTTTCAATCATGGCCCCATTTGGGGTTTTCTTGGCAAAGATACTGGCATGGTTTGCCATTTTCTTCTCCAGCTCATTTTACAGATGAGAAACTGAGGCAAATAGGGTTAAGTGACTTGCCAGGGTCATACAGCTAGTACATGTCTGAGGCCAGATTTAAACGCAGGCCCTCCTGACTCCAGACCCGGTGCTTTATCCACTGTACCACCTCAGTGCCCAGAAGGAACATCAGAGTTCAACTAATTGAATTTCTTCCTTTACAGTTGAAGCCATTGAGTCTCAGAGAGGTTAAGTGACTTGTCCAAGGACACACCAATAAAATATGTGGCTGATCTAGGATTCAAACTCAGATCTTTTACTACAAGTTCAGTATTCTTTCTGTTGTTACCTATGTGACGTACGACAAGTTTCATAACCTCTGTGGGCCTCAATTGCTCTTCTGTAAAATAAGGAAGTGAGACTATATGATCTCTAAGTTCCCTTCTATTTTTAAAATTTTAAGACTCATTGGTTGAGGATCTTGTAAGAGAGATATCTGGGCTGAGTGGAAGGGTCTAGTTCAACTCCAGGGCTTTAGGGAGTCTTTTCATTTGGGTTTACCATCCCCCAAGAAGATGGAAAGTCAATTAAAGCATAAAGATGAGATTTGTTTTATTTTCCTTTCAAACATAGAGAAAATCAGTAGATATTAATGTTTATGATATTACTCCAATGGACAATGACAAAATGTTCTTTTGACAACCTCATGACACAGCAAGATAAGAAGTAGGTTGTGACTAGGTGAATATGAATTTCATCTTTGGTTCAGTAATCATGTCAGAGAGGGAAGGAATTTTAGCTAGTTGAAACTACACCTGAAACGAATTCTATACACAACATAGCCAAGCAAGCAGTCACCTTTGCTTGAAGACTTTGACTGAAATAAATACATTACCTATTAAATCAGTCCATGACCCCTTCACCTAGTTCTATTTATTAGGAAGTTTTTCCTTATATCAAGCCCAAATTTGCCTCTTCAAAACTTCTACCAATTATTCCTGGTTTTGCTCTCTGGGGCTAAGCAGAAGAAAACTAATCCTTCTTTCATTTAATAGCCCTCTTTTATATACTCAAAGACAGTATTATGTCCCTTCAATCCAACATTAGCATCCACAGTTCTTTCAGATGATTCTCGTATGGCAGACATTCCAGACCTTTCAACACCCTGGTCACCCTTTTCTGTACACAATGTAGCTTATTATTCTTCCTTAACCATGACAATCAGATCACAACAGGATACTCCAGATGTCATCTGACCAGGACAGAGTACAATACAATCACCTCCACAGTCCTGGGCACTAAGAATCTTTTCATGAAGCCTCTGATTGCATTAGCTTTCTTGGAAACAATATTTCACTGTCGATCTATACTGAGCTTACAGTCTATTAAAATTTAAAGACCTTTTTTTTTCAGAAGAACTGTGTCACAATTCTTCCATTATAAATTATCAAGTTCTTTTTGGATTATGGCTCTCCTCAACATAAAAACTATCCCTCCCAGCTTTTTTTTCTTTTGGCCATCAACAAATTTGATAAGCAAACCACCTTTGCCTTTGGCCATGTCATTGAAAAACAGGGGAATGGCATGGGGCTGAGCACAGACCCTTGGGCACTCTTCTGGAGACCTCTTTCTAAATTGGCATCAAACCATTAACAACTATTCTTGTGTCAAGCCACTCGACTACTTCGGAATTAAAATCATTGTACTTCTGTGTTACATACATTTCTGTCTTTTCCAAAACAGTAGCAAGAGAAAATTTACCACAGTCTTTGCTTAAATCTAGGTAAGCTATTTCTACAACATTCCCCTGACTTTAGCAGTCTGGCAACCCTGTCAAAAAAGGAAATAAGGTTAGTCAGCAATTACCTGTTTTTGATGAAGCCATTCTGATTCTTTGTGTTTAAGGCTTCCATCTCTAGATGCCAGGAAGCGAGTCAAGCTTCCTTTACTATAGTTTTCAGACTTCATTTTCCTATGCTGTGGGTAATTCTCCTGTTTTCCAAGATCTTTCAAAGATTACTAACTGTGGCTTAGCAATCACATCTCTCATTTTTTTTTCCATAATCAAGCATGTAGCTTATCTGGTCCTGGTGACCTGAATTCATCAAGGCCCCTAGGTGCTCTCTTAATATCTCCTGACTTAGGTTAGAGGTCAAATCTCTATTAGCCTATAAAAATATAAATAAATTTAGATCTCATCTGGCAAGCCCAACAGGAAGCAGGTGCCATAGGATGCTATCCTCCTCCTCCTCTTCCTGGCCCATATCCCATTCATCTAACCTAGCAGGAATAAGCACAGTGGGAAGCACCCTCTTCCCCCACCCCTGCCCCTGCCAATCCCCTTTCTTCTTCATGGCTGGATATTGATGCTCCATCATCACATCTGTAGGAGAGAACCCAGAGTCTCCACTTCACTCCAAACTTTGGATCATTCTTCTCTTGCCAATGATGGTTGATCAGACCTTTTCAGTTCTACTCTCCCCTTTGTTGAATGCATGAGCAGGGAGTGACCAACTATAATCCTTCCATGGGCCTTAACTATTTGCCCTTCCCCTGTACACTTAGATCCACTGGAGATTACCATTTTCAATGGAATTATAGGATCATAGATTTAGAGCTACAAGGGAACACAAATGTTCCTTCTAAGAGCTCCCAGCTTATTTTCTAGCTGAGGAAACTGAGGCAAGAGTAGTTACGCAGTTTGTCTAGGGTCATACAACTAGTCTGAGGCAGGATTTGAGATTGACTCTTTGCAACTCCAAGCCAACATTCTATCCATTCAACCATCCAGCATTCCTGCCACTATAACAGCTAGCCCACTGAACCTTGCCATTTGCCCTACACACTACACACAGACCCCTAGTCTGACCTACCAGTGAATCCTAAAGACCTTTGTTCCTTCATACCTACCTATGAATCTTAAAAACTATTAGGCTCCTTCCATCTGCCCTACAACCAAACCCTCCTACATTGTTGTCTCCCACAATTAAAATGTGAGTTGCTTGAGAGTAGATACTACCTTACTTTTCTTTTTATATCTTCAAGGTTTAGCATAGTGTTTGGTACATAGTCTAGTACATACTAATAATTAACTTTGGCATTCATTCATTCATTCAATTTCATTCTAAAATGAACTGTTCTTGATGGCGTGCTTTCTCTTTGTATTCATTCCTTTTTTCTATATATTCACTAACAATCCTGTTAATAATATGTTCCAAAATTTTGCCAGGAGCTGAATTTTTTCAACCCGAAGATCACCTAGAAATGAAATAAGAGATAAACAGTGCTTCCTATTTTTCTTTTTTTATACTATTTATTAATTATTGTTTTAAGCATTTATTTAAGCCTTTACTTTGTGCCAATTTTTACTATCTCCTCCATTTTAAGCAGTGGCCTTCTCCCTTCCTTAATTCTCCTCTTTTCCTTATATAATAGCATGGTTTTTTAGTAGTTAGTACCAGGGGACAAGTGGCTGTAAATTACTTTATTCAGCCTCTTATTATCACTTCCCAGTCTCTTTACATAGAAATATCTGTAAATTATGTTACATTACTCATTCTTTAGCCTCTGCTAATCAGTTTTTTACATTACTTTTAGGTCTTGCTTATTGTTTGAGTCAATCACAGTTTCAAAGGTAAAGGTTAAACAAACAATTTAATCAAGTCAAAAGAAACATAGTAAAATCCAAATTCCATAGAGATGTATCACAGACTTAACCTTTTACTTGCTACCCAATTCTAACTTTCTAAGGTGGGGGAAAAACCCTGTTCAGATAAGAATCTAGACCTACGATACTTCAGTTTCCTAAGCTACAAGGCCCTGGGAGAGCAAAGAAATTGAAGGTCATCTGCTGAATGGGAAATTCCTATCTCCTACCACTGAAATAAGTAATGGAGGAGATGGAAGAGAAGATGGATAAGCACCTATGTAGTACCTACTATGTGCCTTTCTTTAAAAAACAAATATTATTTAATTTGATCCTTTACAAATATTATCTCACTTTCAGGGGGTAGAGTGGGAGGTAACATCCATTACTTATATATTATATTTTCTAGGGAAGCAGAGACTGGAGATGATCCCAGTCATTCTAGTGATGAAGTACTGGTCTAGTCCCTGAGCTTCTCCACTGAGGTCATTACTGTTTCCGTGGATGCTGGAAGATCAGGGACCACTGTCTCATGGGTCCCTAGGTCATATGTGCTTTGGTCTGACATGTAAAATTAGGAATGCAGAAGTCAGAACAGAGGAAGGGAGAAAGGGACATCAGTGAAATTTAAAGGCACCAAGTTAGTTGGTAAGTTAAGGGAGGTAGTCATGGTTTATGAATCAACTCAATTACCATTTTTCTTTTCTTCTCTGCTTCTGCCTCTGCTATTATATCCATACTCTGACCAATCCATGGTTGCTGGAAATAAAGCCAACCTCAAACTGTCATGGCCTTATGGTTCCTACAGAGACTCTATTAACACTGAACACATTGCCTAATCTTAATACTGTGGGGAAAATAACTTTTTTGTTGTTCTTAGTTTCCCTTGATAGCCTCAGCTTATTTGGATTTTTGAGGTTCATGGATCATATATAGAAAAAAAACAAACTATGGCATTCATCCTCTGTTACCTAGCTTCCATCTTCTATGTATGTGTGTATATTTATGTATATGTATATGTGTATGTATATGTGTATGAATGTGTGTATGAGTATATGTATCTATATGTGTACATATATATATGTGTATGTATATGTATGCGCGTGCATATATATTTAAATCTAAGTTGGTTGGCAAGTTCTATAAGATCATCTACCTCAGTCTCTTTAGACAGCTCCCCTCTGTGCCTTCTCAGTTGAATATCTTCCTTTTGTGTCTTCAGGATTCTATTCTTGAGAGATTTCCATCCTTCCTGAGCCAACTTCTAACCATAGAAATTTAGTTCAGGTAATCTTTTCTGTAAATCTCTTGAGATAGACTCCCTCTCCAGAATGGAATTTCCCATTTTTATTTCCTCCATCTTTTATAGGATGAAGTTATCATTAAAGAAAGTCAAGAAATTATCAGCTGGTGTCCTTTGGACATAGAAATAGCACCAGTAGATGTCTCGACAATTGAAGGTCCCCATCATCATTCCTACCTCACGCCTCTGGGCCAGAATTATGATCTGTTTCCTGACATCCCCGCTTATTTCCTCCTTTGGCCTAGGTGGTCTGTAATGTACACTATGGAAATATTGTCTCTATTTCTGCTTCAGATGATATTCACTGAAATGCTCTCCACTGTTTTCTTCTCTCATTCTGTGAGTTTTCACAAGAGAATATCTTTTTAATATACAATACTAATCCACCCTCTCTTCCAACTTCTAGTCTACTTCTCTTGTGTAAGTTATATAACACTAGAAGGGGCCATTCCCAGTAGTCTTGATTTTTGTCTTGCCAGTGGACTCAGTGGACTCTGGAGGAGAGAGAGAGGCTGATGACTTCGTGCAGCTCTGCCTCACTTAAATCCAATTCACTCAAAAGTCAAAACATCGCCCTCATATCATTGGTCATCTTTGAGAATGAAGAACAAACAACAACAATAACTCTAGAACCACATTTCCATTATAGGTTATAGGTATCATCTCATCATGTGTCAGTAATACCAGTCTTCACATTAGGTATACCTCTTACCTTAAGAAGCTAAATTGCCTCCTTTCATTAGGATCTCAACTCATCTTAATTATTGCCCATTCTTTGTGAATTTGTGTATAAACATCTGAAAATACAGGTTTTATCAATGACTCTTTTCTTGGTTTGGGCCTGCAATGATCTTCTGAGTGCCTCAAGTACTATACTTTTTCCATCATTGTAGCTATTATTTAAGGTATGTAGATTGCTGCATATTTTTAGGCTTCTTGTCCTGCTCCCCTTCAATTTCTGTTGGAAGCCATTTGGATTAGATTTAAAATACTCCCACCAAATGCATTCTTAGTAACACTTGTTAGGTATATTCCATCCCTGTCCAGGAGACTATAATTCCTACATTTTAAGTTGTAGTCCTGGAAACAAGACTTTATTTCCATGCAAGATTCTGATAGAAACACATGGACAAACCAACACACCATTAATAATAAGAGTTTCCATTTCTAAACGAAATTATAGCTTGTAAAGGTTTTCCTCAGAACACCTCTGAGACATAAGTTGTATAGATATCATTCTCTCTACTTTATACAGGAGTAAAATGAGGTGAAGTGATTTGTCCAGTATCATCTAGCTAGTAATTATTGGAACTGGATTCTTGGTCTCATGTTATTTGTTAATGCAACCACTCAAAGTGTGGACATGCTTTGAAAACTTTATAGTCCTACATAGATACATGATTTTGTTAATAACTAAGAAGGTAGCCAAGATCACTTTGCAGTAAGAAGCCATTAAGTTGAAAATTAAAATGTTGACAAGTAAAATTGACTGACTTGTGGCTTATTGGATGACATTTGTGAATTATCTGACATTAACAAGTGACTACCTAGCATTTATATAGCTCTTTAAGGTTTGCAAAGCATTTTACCTGTTACCTCATTACATCCTCACAACAACCCTGTGAAAAAGGTTTTACCACTATCCTCATTTTACAAATGAAAAAAAAAAACTGAGCCTGAGAGAGGTTAAGTAACTTATTGAGGGTTACATAGAAAAGAAGTCTAAGCCAGGTTTTGAACTCAGGCCTTCATTACCCCAAGTCCTATGCTCTATCTACTATACTATCTAGCTGCCTCAATATAATTAACAATGTATGCATATCAGCCCAGATGGAATCACAGAATTTTACAACTGGAAGAGACTTCAAAGGAGATCTTGCTGAACTCCTACCTGAAAAGAAATTCCCTCTACAACATATCACCAGTGTTCATTGAACATCTGTTTAAAGACCTCTAATAAAATGGAAGCACTATCCCCCAAAAGCATTCCATTCCACTTTGGGACAGCTCTATTTGTTACAGAGACTTCCTGATCAAATCTAAATTTCTCCCTTTAAAAAGTCTACACATTACTCCCAGTTTTTCACTCTGGAGCTCAACAGAACAAATCTAATGGCTTTGCCAGTTTTCATCCTTTTGAGTACTTGAATGCAGCTCTCATTAATGCATTGAATCTTTTATGGTCCTGGCTGAACTGACCCTATTCTTTGAACAGAATCTCATACGTGATGGGCCTAAAGCCCATCTGGATATACAATGGGTTATGAGTATCTTCCCTAAACTTTGGTACTTGAACTAAACACAATACTCCAAGTATCGTCTCACTAACTTTGAATATAAGAAATCTAGCAATATTCCTAGAGACTACTACATGCCTGTCAATGGTGAACACAATCATTCATATTAGTTTTGGGGGGCTTCTCCATCACACTTCTAATTCACATCAAGATTGAAATTCACAAAAACTTTAGGTCATTTTCAGACAAAAATCTCACTATGTTTTACCAATCTTAGACTTCTGAAGTTGACTTTTCTGAGCCCAATCATCAGACTTTTCATTTAACATTATTGAATTTAATCTCGTTAAATTCAAACCAATTCTCTTAACCCTTTTTTGTGTGTCATGGACCCCCTTGATAGCCTGGTGAAGCCCATGGACCTCTTTTCAGAATAATGCATTTAGGGCAGGTGGGTGGCACAGTGGATAGAGCACCGGCCCTGAAGTCAGCAGGACCTGAGTTCAAATCTGGCCTCAGACCAAACACTTGACACTTTCTAGCTGTGTGACCCTGGGCAAGCCACTTAACCCCAATTGCCTAAAAACTAAAAAACAAAAACAAACAAACAGAATAATGCATTTAAATGCATGGGATTACAAAGAAATTCAATTATATTAAAATCCAGTTATATACATTTATATATATATGCAAATATACATGCATATACATATACACACATACATACATGCACATGTTTATATACAAACACATGTACTCCAATTTCATGGACCACAGGTCCGCAGGAACCATGCTTTAGCATATCAAGATTTTTTTGGATGCAAATTCTGTCATTCAATGTGTTCAGTATCCTTCCATCTCTGTATCATCTGAAAATCTGATAACCATGTTATCTGCATCTTGCTCCAACTTATCCAGCACAGGGCCTGAGGACATCTACTGGAGATGTACTTCCAAAGTGACATTGAGTATTAACCACTTCTTTTTGAGCTGAGTCGTTAAACAAACCTATTGAATTGGGCTCTTATCTATGCCATTTCCATTCGTATTTTCCATAAGAATATGTGTTCTCTAGCTATAGCATTCCTGTGCTCTACCAGTTTAGTAACCCTGTCCAAAAAATAAAAAGAAATAATGTTAGTCCATCATGACCTATTCTATTTTTTTCCTTTCTTATTTTTATTAATATATTTGGTTTTAACATCACCTTAAATCTTTAATGTAGCTCTCCCTAGTAGCTTATATAAGCCATCCCTTGGAACAAATATTTAAAAATAGGGAGAAAAAAAGTTCAGCAAAGTTAAACAATACATTAATCATTTTTGACAAACATATACAACATTCCACATCCACAGTGACCCCTACCCACCACAAAGAAGAGAAGTACATTTTTTCAACTTTTCTCTTGAACCAAGCTCAGGAAAATTAAACAACATTCAGTTTAGTTTTGTTTTATGTTTAAATTGTTGTAGTCATGTAGATTCTTTTTCTAGTTCTGCTTACTTGGTGTAGCTAGATGGTACATTGGCTACTGCTCTGGGCCTGGCTTCAGGAAGACTTGAGTTCAAATCTGACCTCAGATATTTACTAGCTGTATGCCCATAGGCGTGATACTTAGCCTCTATTTTTCTCAGTTTCTCCACTGTAAAATGGAGATAATAATAGTTGATATGAAGATAAAATGAGATAATAAATGTTTAGCACAGTGCCTTCAACTGATTAGGTGCTTAAGAAATGCTTTTTTTTCCTTCCTTACTTCACTCTGCATCTGTTCATATATCTTTCCAGAATTTTTCATATTTATAGTTTCTTCAAAATGCAGTAAGAATCTATTTCATTTATGTAGCACAACCTCTTTATCCATTACCAATCAATAGGGATCTACTTTATTTCCAGTTCTTTGCATCCAACAAATGTAGTGTATATGGACCTTTCATTTTTGTCTTTCATCTCCTCAGGATATAATACATTTTTGTGGGATCTCTAGTTTAAGGATATGAACATTTTAGTCATGTCTTTCAGCATAATTCCAAGGTACTTTCCAAAATGGTCGGACCTAGCCTCAGTTCTATCAATTATATTTTATGTGTATCTCTTTTCTTATTCCCTCAAACAGTGATTATTTTTGTCTTTTACCATATTTTCTAATTTTCTGGATGTAAGGTGAAACCTCAGAGCTTTTTTTAAGTTCTGTTATATTAGTAGGTTGGAGCAATCTTCCTTGTTAATAACTCCAAATTCTTTTAAGAAATGTTTGTATCCTTTAAAAACTTATCCATTAGCCATTACCTATTAGCAAATTGTCTCTTACTTTTACATAGTTCTCTATGTATTTTGGATAATATGGTATTCTTGAAGCCATGTTAGTTCTTTGTGGTCATTGCTTCTTTTTCTGTATATTTACTAACTATCCCTTTAATGATCAATTCTACAGCATTCTCTAGTGTTGAAGTCTATCTCATTGGTTTATAATTTTTGGACTTTCTGAATTCCCTTCCAATTTCTAAAAATTTGCACATTCAATTATCCAACAATGTTCCAGTCATCACACTTGCCAGTTCTTTCAGTATCTGATTATTTACTTCATTTGGGACAAATCACTTCATAGATCAAAGACATGATGTTTTCTTACCATTTCTTTACTTATCACGGATATCAAAACTTCTTTAACTAATTTTGTTCTGCCCTTTTTCATACAAAGGTCACTCTTTTTGTCAGAGAAATAAAGAAGAAAAATAAGCTTTGAGTAGCTCTTTTGTTGGTGGTTTTGTTGATTGGTTATGTCTGATTCTTTCTGACCGCATTTGGAGTTTTCTTGGCAAAGCTACTAGAACAGTTTGCCATTTCCTTCTCCAGTGGATTAAGGCAAACAGAGGTTAAGTGACTTGCCCAAGGTCACACAGCTAGTTCTTGTCTGAGGCCAGATTAGAACTCAAGTCCTCTTGGCTCCAGGGCCAGCATTTTATGCACCGCACCATCTAGGTGCCCTTTTGAATAGTTCTGCCTTCTCTCTATGGTCAGTGCTTATTGGCCCATCCATGCTTTAGTGGTGGTAGTGATCCTATCCCTTTATTGATTCTCTATGTTCTTCCAATATAGATTTAAAAAAAAATAATTAATGCTCCTAGCTTTCCTTGGCAACCTCATCTTAATCTTAGCATTCCTACAATTCTTATAGGATGGTGCTATCATTTTGTGTTCATTCTCTTGCAAGTCATTTCTTCCATCTCTTATGGATGTCTGTGTGTATGCATAATACAACATGTCTGCATTTCTATATTGCATATATGTATATATTGTTGTTGTTCAGCCCTTCAATCATGACCATGTGAATCATACCATTTATGTGGTTTTCTTGGCAAAGATACTTGAGTGTTCGCCATTTCCTTCTCCAATGGATTAAAGCAACCAAAGTTTAAGTGACTTACCCAGGATCACACAGCTAGTAAGTGTCTGAGGCTGGATTTGAACTCAGGTCTTCCTGGCTCCAGGCCCAGTGCTCCATCCAAGCAGTCATCTAACTGCCCCACATGTGTGTATACTAAACACACATGTATTTGTCATATATATGTATATATATAAACTTCACTGTGACTGAATTTTACATATATAATTTTTATATTTAAGTATAGTATATCATACTTATAAAAGATATAAATGAGGAGAGGAAAAGGAGGAAGAGAAAGAGGGAAGGAAGAGAAGGAGGAAAGGAGAAGGAGGAGCAGGAGCAGGAATAAGAGAAGGAGAAGGAAAAATAATTGTCTGAGGACCAGCATGGATCCACAGATTCTTCACACAACTTCTGTTTTTTGTTTTGTTTTGTTTTGTTTTTGCTGTTTATCATAATTCTTTCCCTTTGTGCCTTCAGTATCTTCATCCTTAAGTTTCCAATCCTTCATAGGCTGATTTCCCCTGTAGAATTTCTGTCTGTGGGTTCATATTTATCCTTGCTCTGAACCATTTGAAACTAGTTCCTGCAAAATATGGGCTTCATGTAAGACTTTGCCTGGCTTTCCTCTGCTGAATCACATACTCAATCATTTCCCATCCTATCTCCCTATTAGTAATAATTAGATCCAGAATGAAATTTTAACTTGTTGGTTCCTTCACCTTTTGAGGGATGAAATTATCATTAAGCTAAGTCAAAAAGTTATTTGCTAGTCTACTTTTGTCAGAGAGAGATAGCCAGCAGATTCCTGGATAATTGAAGCCTTTCATCATCACTATTATAGCATTTCTGTCTGCCACAACTTGTGATCTGTTTCCTAAACTCTCTTTCCATAAAGGCAATTTGTAGAATACTCCAATGACAAATTATCTTCTCTTCATTTCTCTCTTCATTATTCTTTATCCAAATTCTCTCCACCATGGTTCCTGGATTTCCTCACATAAGTAGACCTTCAAAATATACAATTCCATCCAACTCCTTTTAATCTAGACTGTTTCTTTTGAATAAGATAAACTAACATCCATAGTTCTGAAATACATTCTAGCAAGTCTCAGTGATATCTATGAGGTCATCTACCTCCTTGCACAGGACCACTACCTAATCGCTCATATTACCTAACCTGTAGGCATTTGTGTGAAGACATTTGAAGTTACAATAGGTATTATTGGCTCTTTTCTTGGATTTAATTTACTGTAAATTTCTAGGTATCTCCATTGCTATACTCCATTATAATTATTCTATGGTGCCTAGCTTGGTAGATACACAAAGCAGGTTTTTCCTCTTCTACCTTATTTTTTAGTTTAAAGACTAATTTTATTTCAATGACTCCAAGAAAAATATATTCTTATTAGCCTTTGTTGGCACACTACATCCCAGGTATGTAGCCTATCATTTCTATATTTTTAGCCATGATCAAGAAATTTCAATACCATTCTCATACACTATCTTCTTAGCCAATTGTTCTCTTCTCAAAACATGCTTTTTTAATCTTCTTCATTCCATGACTTCCATGGACAACAGTGGGGAAAATACCAATTGTGTCCCTGTGGTCTTCAGTTTCCTCCTCCAACTTTGTGATTTTCCATAATACTCTTTAGGTTCCTTCTACTATTACCATTTGTGCTCATCTAGGTTTTCACCTTGTTTAGTAAGTATTGAGAGTTTCTCTGACATATGTTGGATTCTTATGGAATCAAAGAATGTTAGAGTTGGTTATTTATTTTGAATATGTTCTAATATAGGCTAGAAAATATATGTTCTAAGAGATTATAGAACTTTAGAGTTGACAAGACCTTAGAATACAGACTGTTGGAGCTGGGCAGAACTTTAGAAGATAGACTATTAAAGCTTGGAAATTATGTTATAAAGCGTAGGAATCTTAGTGATAATCTAGTCTGACCCCTTTTATAGAAGAGAAAATTAAGGCTAAGACAGCTTCCCTAAGGTATTTGGTCATCTCATTCTCATAGACTTATTAAAGGCTAGATCCCAGGCAAGGTCTGCTGGCAGTCACAGAGCATAAAACTGGTGTCAGCTGCCTGGATGGTAGTTTCTTATTCATCTGTTGCCAGTCTGTAGACAACAAGCTTGGAGGAGAGCCTACCTTTCCTGAATCTTGACAGGTGACAATACTACTTTACCCTCACTGGTTTAGCAAGTCAGTCTGACTTCACTATATATATATATATGTATATATATATATATGTGTATATATGTATGTATATGTATGTATATATGTGTATATATGTATGTATATGTGTGTGTGTATATATACATATATATATATATATATATATTTAATTTTTATGAATTCAGCCAGTAGGTAAGGATATTATGAGAACAGTAAAATAGGCAAGGAGGATGGCCAGGGCCTAGGGACTTCTCTTTGCCTTCTTTACCTAATGGCAGGCTTCTCTTGAGTTTCTGAGGTTAGTATAATTAAAGTGATGGGTTAACTAGTTCTCTGGCTTGACTCTGAAGAGTAGGTGCAATGAGGTGTTGGAGATGTATTGTACTAAAAGTTCAAGATCTATCTCTGCTACTAACTTGCTCTATGATCTTGTGCAATTCACTTCCCATTGAGGCAATTAGGTGGTACAGGGAAGAGAGCCCTAGGCCTGGAGTCAGAAAGACCTAATTTCAAATCCAACCTCAGACTCTTTCAAGCTGTGTGACCTTGAACAAGTTACTTAGCTTCTATTTGCCACAGTTTCTCCTCTAAAAAATGAGGATAATAATAGTATTTACTGAGGGTTGTTTTGAGGATCAAATTAAATAGTATTTGTCAAACACTTAGCATAATGTCTGGCAGATAGTAGGTGCTATATAATACTAGCTGCTGCTGGTGGTAGTAGAAGTAGTAGCAGTAGCAGCAGCAGTTGCAGTAGCTGTTAACTACTCTGAAGTGAATGAGGCTTTGATACAGGGTATGGACATCTGAGGAGCAGGGCGCTTCCTCCCTTCACAGATTACCATATTCATATCTCATGGTCCTCCAACAACTTGCATCATCATATGGCACAAAAACCTCTAGGGTACCACCATCTAGCATCCCTCTCCTGAAGTCCACCTTTTCCCCTCCCATCCCTCAGGGAGACAAAGCAAAGATTTTATTAGTAGACAGGTCATCTCTTTTGGTGTTGATACATCCTTAGGCAAACTGTTCTCTGTACCTCCTGCTTCCTTCCTTTTTTCCCCAAAAACCAAGAATTGTGGAATTTGTTTCTAGGTGAAAAACTTCTATTTATGGCTCTGCTCCTCAGTTTCTTCCCAGATAAAATGAAAGAATTGGGTTATATTACCAAAGACCCCCTCCACCTCTGACATTCCATCTCTTAATGTTTCTTCAAACTTAACATGCTATGATTCTCTACTGTGGAGAGCTGACACGTATAAGTCCATCAGCTCGAGACAACAAATAACTGTCTAGAAAGAGAGAGTTTGACTCGTAAAATAAGTCTTAGACATTAAGAAACAAAACAAAACAAAATAAAAAACACTTTGTGAAAAGATTTGGAAATTGTTACCACTTTTTTTTTTGGTTTGGAAATCTATGCAGTATTGTTACACTTGTCATGTTTATTTATAAAACACCAAGTCCTGTTTACTCTCTGAAACGTACAGCATAAAATTTTTAGGAAAAAAAGCAATGTGATGCAGTGGAAAAAATACTGGATTTATAGTCAGAAGATCTTGGTTCAAATCTTGAGTCTTCCAGACCTCACTTCTGTATGTAGCAGGTAGAGTCTGGCCCACCTACCCAGAGCCAGACAGTCCACATTTTCCCCCTCAGGGCTTTAGGGGTAGCCTGAAAGGTTTGGAGGGTGTATTTTCTCTAAAGTCCCCACTTAAAGTTCCCACTGATTGTGTTCCCTTACTGTTCTGCCAGTGAATGAATCTTAGTTTTATTTAACCACTAAACATCAATTAGCTTTTATAAAATGATACTTGCTTCACAGACATGGCAAGAACAAAATCACAAATATTCCCTCACAACACTTCAGAGGTATCCTGCTTTCTTATGGTTTCTAAGGAGAGTGAGCTCAAACTTGGTTCAGTTTCTATATAGCATTTGTCATGGGACACATGAGGTATTCAGAGAGGATTAGCACCTTTGGTGTAGGGGTACTCATCCACCTTTGGTGTCCACCTTTCAACTAACTCTCACCTGTGACTCCAAGAAACTGTTGCATTGCAGCAGCCAAACCCCAGTAAAACTGTCACAACAGACAGGCTAAACCAGGTTAGGGGAACCTCATGGACCTTAAACCCTTTGGTGAGTTAATGGGATGTTTACTCCAAGCATGGGAAGACTTTCCCAGTGGAATGTGTGAATGAGAACAATTTTTCCAACATCTATGAAGGCAGCTGAAAGCAGGTACTGTGGATTGCTGAGAGGTTGGTCATACATTGAAGATGCCAAGGTCATCACCAGTATTCCTGACTTTTGTCTTACCACTTAACTTCATCGACTCTAGAAGAAAGAGGGAGGTTCACAAGTTTGTGCAACGTTGCCTCACTTAAATCCAATTCATTCACAAGTCAAGACATCACCCTGTGGTGTCATTAATCCTCTTCAAAAATGAAGCATGAACAATGAAAAAAAAAAAAACAGCATCGATCCTACCAGGTTCATATCCAGATGCGGCATGACCACTAGATGAATCCTCATCTCAATTATCCCTGGATATGTCCAGAAGGTCACTTCTTTTTTTAGGAGACTACATAAATGTATTACAAAGTTCATATGCCAAGATCATGTGGGAATTATACCAGGATTTCAGGGTTGATTCATTAGAAAAATATAAGCATAATTGACCATATGAATAACAGAAATAGAAAAAATCATATGATTATATCAATAGATGCAGAAAAAGTTTTTGTCAAAATACAATACTCATTCCTATTAAAAAATTGGAAATTATAGGAATCAATGGAGGGTTTTTTTGTTTGTTTTTAATGACAAGTACCATCTACCTAAAACCAAGAGAAAGCATTATCTGTACTGGGGATAAACTGGAAGTCTTTCCAAAATGATCAGGGTGAAGCAAGATTGCCCATCATCATCACTATTATTCAATATTGTAATAGAAATGCTTGCTTGTGCAATAAGGCAAGAAAAAAGACTTCAAAGGGAAAAATATAGGAAATGAAGAATGAAAACTATCACTCTCCACAAGTGATATAATGTTACACTTAAACAACCTTGGAAAATCAACTTTAAAAGGGTCAAAATAATTAACAACTTTACATACATATACTTTTTCCCTCCAACTACCCTAATACTGACAAAGGTCTCATGAGTTACAAATATCATCTTTCCATGCAGGAATGTAAACAGTTCAACTTTAATAAGTCCCTTATGACTTCTCTTTCCTGTTTACCTTTTCATTCTTCTCTTAATTCTTGTATTTGAAAGTCAAATTTTCTATTCAGCACTGATCTTTTCATCAAGAATGCTTGAAATTCCTCTAATTCTCTGAATATCCATTTTTCCCTGAAGGATTATACTCAGTTTTGCTGGGAAGGTGATTCTTGGTTGTAATCCTATTTCTTTTGCCCTCTGGAATATCATATTCCAAGCCCTGCAAGTCCTTTAATGTAGAAGATGCTAAATCTTGTGTTATCCTGATTGTGTTTCCACAATACTTGAACTATTTCTTTCTGGCTGCTTGCAATATTTTCTCCTTGACCTGGGAACTCTGGAATTTGACTCTAATATTCCTAAGGGTTTTACTTTGGGGATCTCTTTCAGGAGGTGATTGGTAGATTCTTTCCATTTCTATTTTATCCTCTGGTTCTAGAATATCAGGGCAGTTTTCCTTAATAATTTCTTGAAAGATGATGTCTAGGCTCTTTTGTTTTTTGATCATGGCTTTCAGATAGTCCAATAATTTTTAAATTCTCTCTCCTGGATCTATTTTCTAGGTCAGTTGTTTTTCCAATGAGATTATTTCACATTGTCTTCTTTTTTTTTCATTCTTCTGGTTTTGTTTTACAATTTCTTGATTTCTCATAAAGTCATTAGGTTCCATTTGCTCCATTCTAATTTTTAAGGAAGTATTTTCTTCAGTGAGTTTTTGGACTTCCTTTCCCATTTGGCCAATTCTGCTTTTTAAGACATTCTCTTCATTTGCTTTTTTGACCTCTTTTGCCATTTGGGTTAGGCTATTTTTTAAGGTGTTTTTTCTTCAGTATTTTTTGGGTCTCCTCTAGCCAGCTACCGACATATTTTTAATGATTTTCTTGCATCATTCTCATTTCTCTTCCCAGTTTTTCCTCTACTTTTCTTACTTGCTTCTAAAACTCATTTTTGAGCTCTTCCATGGCCTTGGACTGATTCATATTTTTCTTGGAGGCTTTGGATGTAGGAGTTTTGACTTTGTTGTCTTTTTCTGGTTGTATGATTTGATCTTTTTTGACAACAAAGTAAGATTCTATGGTCTGACTTTTTTGTGCTGTTTGCTCATGATCCCAGCCAATTATTTGTCTTTTAAACTCTTTGTTAAGGTAGGGGTCTGTTTCCAGTGTGGAGAATTCACTGTCCCAAGCTCCAGGGTTTTGTGCAGCAGTTTTCAGAGATACTTCCAGGGACCTGTAAATTTTCCATTCTTCTAAGGTGGTACAATCAAGAGCAAGGTGTTTACTTCTTTCCTGGCTGGTGCTCTGGTCTATGAGTGACCACAAGCATTCTTTTTTGCCTTGGAACCATGAGAAGGATTCACTCTTGACTGCCACCACAAGTTCTATCACACCAATGCTCCTCTTTGCCCCAGGACCACCACCCAGAGCCAAGCACAGGCAAGGCAAGAGAATCCTGCTTCAGTGCCAGTAAAGAGATCCCTGCAATCCCCATCTGAGCAGCTACTCAATCTCCCCTCCATCTGGGGGCAGAAAGCTTTAGAAGCAGCTGCCACCCTGGGGCTGCACTTGGGACTGGGGCCAGACCAAACTCCTTTTTCACCATGGTCTGACAGACCTTTCCTACTGATCTTCTAAGTTGTCTTTAGTGTTTATGGGTTGAGAAGTCTGGAAACTGCCACAGCTCCCCTTGATTCAGTCCCCTGAGGCCTGCTCAAAGTTCATTGAGGTGTGGTCTTTGTCTGTGGGGTCTACGATGAACTGTGCTCAGTGCAACTGACCTTTCCAATCAACCATCCAGGTTGTCTTGGACTGGAAATTTGTTTCACTCTGTCTTTTTGTGGATTCTGCTGCTCTAGAATTTGTTTAGAGTCATTTTTACAGGTATTTGGAGGGGTTTGGGGGAGAACTCAAGGAAGTCACTGCTTTTACTCCCCCATCTTGGCTCCACCCTTTTTACATCTCCCTGAATGTCACTTTTTTTCTTTATTTATTTTTTAGTTTTCAACATTCACTTTTATGCGATTTTGAGTTCTAAAATTCCCCCCTCCCCTCTCCCCTTCCTAAGATGACATGCAATCTGATATAGGCCATCCATGTACAATCATATCAAACATATTTCCACATTAGTTATGTTGTGAAAGAAGAGTCAGAACAAAAGGGAAAAACCGCAAGAAAGAAAAAACAAAAACAAAAAAGAGAAAATAGTGTGCTTCGATCTGCACTCAGACTCCATAGTTCTTTCTCTAGATATGGGCAGCATTTTCCATCATGAGTCCTTTAAAATTGTCTTAGATTACTATATTGCTGAGAAGAGCCAAATCTATCAAAGTTGGTCATTGCACAATGTTGCTGTTACTGTGTACAATGTTCTCCTAGTTCTGCTCACTTCACTCAGCATCAGTTCATGTAAATCTTTTCAGGTTTTTCTGAAATCCACCTGCTCATCATCTCTTATGGACCAATAGTATTCCATTACATTCATATACCACAACTTGTTCAGTCATTCCCCGATTGATGGACATCCCCTCAATCTCCAATTCTTTGCCACAACAAAAAAAGGTGTTATATTTTTGTACATGTGGGTCCTTTATGATCTCTTTGTGACACAGACCTAGTAGTGGCACTGCTGGATCAAAGGACATGCACAGCTCTAAAGCCCCTTGGATATAGCCCCAAATTTCTCTCCAGAATGGTTGGATTAGTTCACAACTTCACCAACAATGCATTAGTGTTCAAATTTTCCCACAACTTCTCCAACATTTATCATTTTCCTGTTTTGTCATGTTAGCCAATCTGATAGGTGTGATGGTAACTCAGAGTTGTTTTAATTTGCATTTCTCTAATCAATAGTGATTTAGAGCATTTTTTTCATGTGACTATAGATAGCTTTAATTTCTTCCCCTGAAAACTGCCTATTCAGATCTTTTGACCATTTATCAATTGAGGAACGACTTGTATTCTTATAAATTTGCTTAGTCCTATTTCTACTCTTCCATGCTGCCTCTTGAGAATAAAAGAGTCATTGCCTTCAAGGAATTAAGTATGACACAGATTACAGGGAAATAACTATACTATAGGGTAGAGCATGATAAATGCCAGAAAATATAATATATGCATGTATGTATATGTATACTTATATTTATATGTGCATATATATGTATATATAATGTCTATAGTCAATTCCTCTATTTCCTTTCCTCTCACACTGTCACCCTTGTCTTACCTCTATGTAGTCTGGTTTCTGACATCATCATTCAACTGTAACTATTCTCTCCAAAGTTAACAATGATCTCTTAATTGACAAATCTAATTTTTTTTTTCTCAGTCCTTCCCTTAATGTCACTTTTAAAGATCACTCCTTCTTCCTCTCAGCATTAATCCTATTGTTGGGTTATTTTTCAGTCATGTCCAACTCTTTGTGATCACATTTGGGGTTTTCTTGACACATACTAGAGTGGTTTGCCATTTCCTTCTCAAGATCATTTTACAGATAAGGAAACTGAGGCAAACAGGTGACTTGCCCAGAGTTGCCCAGCTAGTAAGTGCCTGAGGCCATATTTAAACTTACACAAATGAATCTTCCTGACTCCAGGGCTGGCATTTTATCCACTGAATCACCTAGCTACCCTAAGATCTGCCCTTAATCCTCAGATGGTTGCAAAATCCAGCATGGATTTCATCTATGACCTTTCAAAACTCACAAGTTCAGAGCCTCCAAATTAATTTCCTTTACCTGGAGTGGAAAAAATGATGAAACAAAAGGACTAAGGCCCATCTCATGAAGCATTTTCTTCTCACTGGATTCCATCAGCAAAAGAGCAAAACTAAGAGCAAGCAACCAAAAAAGAATGCAGCTGAAGAGAGAATGACTATAGCTCTGGTCACTGGTGCCTTTTTGAAGACACTCCAGTTCTGTCTAAGTAGGGTCTCTAGCCTTTCCTATGTGGAGAGACACCATCACAGGCTCTCTACACATGTGCTAGGTCTCATTATACTTATGTGACCGTGGTTAATTCATTTAACCTCTCTAGCCCTCAGTTTTCTTATCCTAAAAATGAGAGGAATTGAGCTAAATGACCTTTCATGTCCCTTCCAGCTCTAAATTATTTTTCTATCATCACCTCTAGGCATACCCTTATCCACCACCTCTATTAGTCTGACATACACAAATGGATATAGTAAGGGCTGGTTCTCATTTAATAGCAAACAGTACGCTGCATAAATTCTCATTGAGCAGTTCTCAAGAAGAAGGACAAGGTTTAGTTCCTTCAAAGAATGCAGATGGTAGCTTCCTATAAAGCAAAGAAAGCTAAAGGGATGATCTGAGAGCTACATCTTGAGGAAAGTTTCTTCCTCTGCCAATGAGGGGGATTAGATTGGTATGATTTCCTGGACATAAAAGAATGGTGCCCATCATAGGAAACTTTAGGAATATAGACTATTCCCTTGTTAGTCCCAAAGACAGGAAAGAGGAAACCAAGAGGTGGGGAAATGAAAGAGAAACAGTAGAATTTTATATGTCATCTTTACATCTTAACATGCATTGAATCCAAATGAGAAGCAGTAGAAGAGTTTTGGGGACCAATATTAAAAATAGAAGAGATCTTTAAGCATCAGCACTTGAGCAGATCCTAGGATAATTGAACAGATCATTAGAACTGGAATGGATCTAAGATAAGATAATTCAACACCCTCATTTTCCAGAGTAAGGAACTGAAGCTCAGAGAAGAGGAAAAGAGAAATGCCTGAATTCATGCAATTTATCAAGCACCTACTATGTGTCAGAGTCTATACTAATAATCACTTGGGATCCGCATATGAAAAAGAAAGACAGTCCCTGCCCTTGAGGAGCTGACAATCTAATGGGGGAAGATAACACCTAAAAGGAAAATTTAAAGTGAAAAGGTGGGGGGTGCACAGAAAGGGAGAAAGGTAGTTTGCATGGGACCTGATGGAGTCTAGTTCAAGGACCACCAGATGGTAAAAAGTAAATACATGACCTGGGAGCCCTCTTTAAATGGAGGTTGCAGGAAAAACTCTTTGCTCCACCCTCCAGTCTTCCAATCAGAGGAAGAAAAAGAATATGTGGTAGAATAAGAACTAGAACTGAAGTATCCTGAGTACAAGTTCAGTGTTCTTTCCACTACACAAGAATTGGAGAATTTCAAAGTTAGAAAGGAACCAAAGAGATCATTCAATCTAAACCTGAAAGTGGATAAAAGACTCCCTACTACAAAACACCTGAAAAGTAGTCACCCAATCTTCGCTTAAAGTTCTTTAATGAAGGGGAATCTACTACTTCCTGGGGAATTACATTGTTTTCCCTTATATCTTATTTATTTTTTTTATAATTTAATGTTTTATTTTCCCTAAATTATACTTAAAACACTTTTTAACATTTTATGTCAAGGGCAACTGTGAGTTCTCTTTACCATCTTCTCATTTATATTGGGCCCCAACTCACTATTAGCCAGTTTTATTCTGTCCTTTCATTCTAAAAGTCATTGTCTTTGGCAGGGACAAGAAAGTTCAAGTTAAGAATTGAGTTCTGCCTCCTTTGTGTTGCATGGTATCATTGTCCCAACAATCCTGAGAATCATCATCTTCAACCTAATATTGATTTTTAAAAAATCTTTTAGTTGCCCTAAGCTTTTTTTCACTAGGTTCAGTCAATTGTTCACTCACAATTTGACTCTTTTGATTTCTTCTACTCTTTTTTGCCAGCCATCTTGCCCCTCTGGAGATGATGCCACTCTAATTGGTGACTGCCAAACCATGCTTCATTTGACTCATAACTCGAATCTCATGAGGGCTTCTTCTCCTCCTCACTAACTGTCTTGTGCCCTGGAGATAACTCCACCTTCAAGTCCCAATTACTTGCTTCCCTCATTCTAGATCCCCTTTATGTATTTGCTTTCTCCCATTAGGATTTAAGTTCCTTGATGGTATGGACCATTTTGCTTTCTTGTATTTGAATAATAATGATAATAATAATACCTAGCATTTACATAACACTGTAAGATTTGCAAAATATCTTAATTATATTATCTTATGTGATCCTCACAACAACCCTAAGAGGTAGGTGCTATTATTATTCCTATTTTGCAAATGAGAAAATTGAGGCAAATGAGTTCAGTGAGTTGCTCAGTGTCATACAGCTAGTAAATGTCTGGGACAGACTTTGAACTTGTGTTCTTGATTTCAAGTACACTAGTTGATTACTCTATCCACTGCATGACCTAGTTTCCAGTGTTTAACACAATGCCTGGTATATGCTAAGCACTCTGTCTATCTATCTATCTATCTATCTATCTATCTATCTATCTATCTATCTAAACTGAGCTGTAGCACACCTAATATTGTTTCTATAGTCATCCTCCATCCATCTATCCCCACATCCAGCTCTTGATTTCATTTTCTGTACAGATGTTTTAAAAACCTAATTTGGTTGGTGAGTTCTGTTTGTCTGCCTCCATCTCTTTGGACAACTCAAATTTCTCCTCCTTATATGAATGACTCCCCTGTAAGCTTTCATAATTTTGTTCTTGATTATTTCCCATTCAAGTTTTCCTGAGTGCTGATTTGTCCTTTAAAACTTCAATCTGTGGGAGCTTGCCTACATTTCCTTTGAACCCCTTGAAATGTATTCCCTCAAACATCTAGAGGATATTAGACTATAGCTAGCTTTCTTCTCTTCTATCACAAACCATTCTTCTCTACCACCATGGTCCATCCATTCTCTAACCCTGATAGTGAACTGATCTATACTGGTGTGGGAACAGTGAAGATTAACAGCTAGGCCAAGATGCTGGACAAGTGCAGAGAAGCAGGGGTTTATGGAGAAAAAGAAGGTTTTCTTTGGGTCTCCTTTCTTCCCTGGTGGTCTCAAGCACATTTAATGTAGTCATCCCCACCTAGGGTTCCTCAGGCCCCCTTATCATGAATATACACTTGGTTTATTTGAAAAAGAATAGCCTTCAGTTTCTCTGTAGGAAAAGTGAACCTGAAGGAGTTTTTCAATCCAGCTGAATCTCAGTCAGTAGGGACTTCATTTATGGAATAAGCAAGCAGCCTCCCACTCCACCTGCATTCTGCCCAATGAATATATAATGAGCCCGTGGAACATTGATCCATCATTTCCCAGGCAAACACTGGGCCTATTTAGGATGAGATCAGACTGGGCTTCTGCCGGCAGGGGGTTGCATTAGCGAATCATTCTGCAGCATGAAAGGCTGGCACAGAGACAATCACTCAGAGCTTAGTTAAAACACCCAAGGAGAAGTCAGAGGTAGGGGTGAGAGAGGGACCAAATGGGGTGGGGGTGGGGGTGGGGGAAGCAGGATCAAGGCTGTATTCAGGGACAGTTAGACAGACAGCTTTCTCTGCTGCCGATGTCAGAGGTGACCAGAGCTGGCTCTTCCTCCTCCTAATCTAAATGAAGAGATGGGAGCAGAAGGGAAGAGATGAAAGAGGAACTGAAGCAAGAAGCACCCTCAACTTTCCCTGGATGTGCATTACATAGATGTAAGTGAACCCCAAGGAGAGGAAGAGAAAGCATTTTGGAACAAAGACAGGGGAGGGAGTAAGAAAGGGGAACAGGGTTGGGGAATAGCCTGAAAGATGATCAAAAACCTTTTCAAGTAAAGATTAAACTCCACAGATCTCAGGAGGCCTATTTAATATAACTCTCCCCCCAGAGACAAGGGCCCTGACTAGGATACTGTTCATCACAAGAACCACTGAATATAAACTATTCACTATATGTCAGCTGTGGAGGTTGAGAAGGGAGAATAGAGAAAACTGGGAAGATGGTTGGAAGGGGACAGGAGGGTTACATATCAGGTGTGGGTTTATGGACACCCTTCCTTGAGGGAACCCAGACTCCCAGAGATATTCAAAGGCCATTAAGGCCAAATGATACTGTCTCAGACAAAAACCCAGAAATGGGAGGGAGGGATACAAGGAGTCCCAGATGGGTCATCAAAACAAGAGTATTTGAGCCCCAGATCTGATCATTATTAAGTGAATATGAAGTATCACAGAGAGAAAGTGACTCTCCAAAACCATACAAGTAGAAAGTCTATCTGTTTGAGTAAGTGCAGAGTAAGAATTGTTATTCTTATTTTATAGATGTGGAAATTGAGGCTCAGAGAGGGAACACCTCATCTTTAAAATAGGAATTTATTACCTGCCTTACACAAATATACTTATAGGGCTGTGGAAAGTTACTTCCTTTCTCTGAGCCTCAGTTTCCTTCTTTGTAAAATGAGGACAATAACACTTGCACTGCTTACCTGACAGGATTATTGTGAGGAAAGTGCTGTGTGAAGCATTCTATAATGATGAGTTCTTCCTTCCTTCCTTCCTTCCTTCCTTCCTTCCTTCCCTCCCTCCTTCCTCCCTCCCTCTTTCTTTCTTTCTTCCTTCCTCTCTCTCTCTCTCTCTCTCTCTCTCTCTCTCTCTCTCTTCCTTCCTTTCTCTCTTTTTCTGGCCAATGAGAAAACAAAGCAGCAGCTCAGCTGTCTAGACAGCTGTGAAATTGCCCACAGAGCCAGCGATTCCTAATTAGGAATCCTGCTGGGCACCCCAGGCTCAGGCCTCTAACCTTATAGAGAAGCCCTGTGGTCGTTAATGGCTACTGGAAGTGGAGGTTTTTTCTGCTTCCCTAACTTCCCCAAAGCCTAGTCTCTGGGCCACTTAACCTTGCAGAAGATTTGGTTTGAAGCTGGCTCATTCAAGATGAGGGAACTTAATCTCCAACCATACTTTCCCCAAAGTCTAGACAGAACATCCTGGGGAAGGTCTTAGGGAGTTAAATGAAGGGGTTGGGGTAGCCATCTATGGCAAGGGCCACTTTCTGACTTTAAATCTATTTGTTAAAAAAAAAAAGGAAAGAAAAAGAAAAAATAAAATAAATCAGCTTGTTAACTCCTTATCGGAGTCATCCTACTAGAAGGAGAACCAGAATGGGAACAAGGAGACCTGAGTCTTCCACTGCCTACCTCAAATGAATAGTCACCAACTGCAAAGTTATAGGCACTCTCTCTCTCTGAGCCTTAGTTCGCTGCTTTATAAAAATGGGCCTCATAGCATTGTTTGGCTATCTTACTATTCAGATTATCATCTTGGGGAAATCATTTCACTTCTCATTCAAACAAGGTTACTGAACAAGATGCCCACCATATTTTCATTCTCAGGTGCCTTCTCACTAACATGGAGGCACTGTGGTAAAGTGGTGAGATCACCGCACTTGGAGTCAGTAGACCAGGGTACCAGTGTGACAGCTGACTGACTGCCTGACCTCAGACAAGACCCTTTGCCTCCTTGAATCTCAGCTTGTTCAATGTAAAAGAACATGAATAATCCTGATTCCACCTGCCTTGCATAGCTGTTGTAAAGAAAGGTCTTCATAACCATAAGAAGTCATATAAATATTAATAATAAGCTCATAGAGCCAGAACTGGAAGGGACCTTAGAGGCCATTTAATCTAATCCCCTCATTTTGCAGATGAGGAAAATAAGGATAAAATAACTTGCCCAAGGTAACTTCAAAGGTAGGATTTGAACCCAGATCCTCTAATCTTAGAGTTAGTTCTCTTTCCACTATACTAAAACCATTGTTTTATTACCTAATTTTCTAAGGCTTCTTTTAGGTCAGAATGTTTTTAAGATAGATCATTTCTTTATTGGTAAAAATATATTTTCATATTTTTATGTTACCTAAATTTCTCTGAGTGTCCCTTCCCAGAGAACCATCTCATATAACAGCAACAACCACAAATTAAATAAGAAAAAAATCAGCAAAAACAAGAAATACAACAAAAACATATGAAAATACATTCAATGTTCCAGATCCTTGAAACACCCACTTCTGCAGAGAAGTGAATGGAAGTATATTTCTCATTACCTCTTTCTTAGGGCAATATTTGCTCTCTGCAATTTTGCAACATTAATTTTAATTGTTTTATAGTTTTTTTCCACTTATGATTGAATTAGATGACTTACCACCAAGTTCCCTTCCAACTCTAAAATTCTATAGAACTTTAAAATGTTCACTACCTGATTGAGCATTTAACTATAGTCTAGTGTTGTACAAATCTGTATGGTATGTGTTAATCTTATCTCAGATCTTTGGGAAGAGACATCCCTTATTTCCTGTGGTACAATAAAGATTCATATGTATGTGTATATATATATATATATACATATAGATATACATATATCTATTTTATATATTACATATTTATATGTATTATATATGTGATATATATATATGATAAATGCTTTCTTCTGAACACTGTCAGGAAAGTAGTATAAATATTATCATACCCATATAAAAAAATAAACTCTATTGATGTCTATCATTTTTATATCATCAAAATTTACTTCAGTATTTCTTTCCATTCTTCTCCCAGAGAGGCATCCCATATAAGAAATAATATTTTTAATGACAAAAAGAAAAAGAAAGGGAAATCAATAAAATTGATCAATACATCAAAAAGTCTGAAAATAAGTTCAATTATTCACATTTGTGGACCTCCCACCTCTGAAAAGGAGTAGGGGTATGATGTATCTTTTCAAATCTCTTATTTGGAGCCATGCTTGTTCTTTGCAAAATTTGCAAAATCACTTTTGGTCTTTGTGTGGCTGAACTTTTTATTTACATTGTTGTAGTCGTTGTGTATATTGTTTTCTTGACTCAGCTTTCTTTACTATGCATCAGTTCATGTAAACCTTTTTTTTTTTTTTTTTGGGTGAGGCAATCAGGGTTAAGGGATTTGCTTAGGGTCACACAGCTAGTAAGTGTCAAGTGTATGAGGCCGTATTTGAACTTGAGTCCTCCTGACTCCAAGTACAGAGCTCTATTCACTGTGCCACCTAGCTGCCCCTGGGTTCATGTAAATCTTCACATGCTTCTCTATCTTCATCATATGCATCCTTTCCTACAGATCAGTAATATTTTGTTGCTTCCATGTACCACAATTTTATCTAATCCCCATTTAATAGACATCCACTTTGTTTCCAATCCCTTGCCATCACAAAAAGTGCCATTACATCTATTTTAGTGTGATGAGGACTTTCTTCTCATCAGGCCTTTTGGGGGTATATGCCTAGTAGCAGAATCTTTGAGTCAGAAGTTATGGACATTTTAGTCACTTAATTTTCACAATGCCATGTTACTTTCCAAAATGATTGCACTGATTCACAGCTCTACCAACACTTCATATGCCTATTTTTTATAACCCCTAAGATATTAAATATACCCATTTTTGTCATCTTTGCTAATTTCCAGGATATGAGGTAAAACTTCAAATTTGTTTTGATTTTCATTTCTCTTATTATTAGTTATTCTCTTACTATTTTTATATGGAGCATTTTTTCTACAGTTGTTTATAGTTTGTGATTTTTATTTTGGAAATTGTTTATTTGTATCTGTTAAGGAAGGCTTTTGGTAGGTAGGTGGATAGATTAGATAGATATGTATAGATTCAGATGTATATAGATAGCTATATGTGTACACATACATAAATATACATATATACACATAAGTATATTAATATATACACGTATAATGTATATATAGAGAAGCATATATCTTTATATAGACACATATACATGCATACACATGTGTATATGTGTGTGCTTATACTCATGTGTATGTCTCTTAGTTGTCTTAGTTGTCTTGGTTGTTTGATACCAAACTTTTATCTGAGAAATTTGTTGCAAAGAATTTTTTTTCCCATTTGATCACTTCTCTTCTTGTCCAAGATATATTCATGTTATTTGTGAAGAATATTCAATTTCATATAATGAAAATTGTCCATTTTATCTTTTGTAATTGCCCCTATGTCTTGTTGAATTAAGAATACTTCTACTCATAGCTGTGAAACCTATATGATTTACTTCTAAGATAGAGCATTCCTATAATTCTAAGCTCTAGATATGAGGTTTATTTTTATCCAGGTCTTTGGTTAAATCATTCTAAATCAAAGCAGAGAACAAAAATCTTCTCCCCTGCGCCTCCTGGGTCAATGGAGGAGCTAACTTTCTGTGGCTGTCTTCTGCTGTAGGCCAAATGCATTTTACCCATTTTCCACTGAACTTTTTCATAATCTGTACATAGTAGCGGGCTCCTGTTCTCCTTTAGCCCTTGGCACTTTGAATGAGAGACTCTTGCTCATCCAGTTGATAATTAAAAACCTTATGAGAATTAAAGTGTTTCCAAATCAAGACAAATGAATCCTAGTCTCCAACCTTCCTTCTTCTCTGGAAAGGAAAATAGCTTCTTTACCTAGAAACCTCCAATTTCACCTCAAAATTTTCACCCTCAAAGTCCCATTGCAAAGCCCACAACTTATTTTCCAATTCCATGATCTTTATCCTAAGCTAAGGAACATTTGTCAAATGAATACAGACCCATTGACTAATGTTAATGAATTCATTAAAGGAAAAGACTGACCCAGACAGACAGTGGAGCAATGCAACAAGTTTCATGGACTTTAGAAAGAAAGAGAGCTCAGAAAACATTTCGGACAAATCTCTTATTTTGCAGATGAGAAAACTGAGATGATAGGGTTTAGCTGACTAGTCCTACATTTTACATTATGAACTCCTCAAATAACTCCTTGCCTTTTTTTGTTTGTATCCCCATTACTTAGCAAAGTGTTTGGCACATAGTATACTCTTTTTTTGGGGGGGAGGGGGGAGGCAGTTGGGGTTAAGTGACTTGCCCAGAGCCACACAGCTAGTGAGTGTTATGTGTCTGAGGCCGGATTTGAGCTCAGGTCCTCCTGACACCAGGACCTGTGCTCTATCCACTGAGCCACCTACCTGCCCCTCACATAGTATACTCTTAATAAATGTTTGTTAACTGATAAATCAATTTAACAATTTTTCTTATGATTAAAACTGAGATGGAATTTGAACTGAGATCCACTGGCTCCAAAACCACTATTTTTGTTGTTGTTCAGTCGTTTTTCTTCATGACCCCATTTGAAGTTTATTTGGTAAAGATACTGCAGTGGTTTGCCATTTCCTTTTGCAGCTCATTTGACAGATGAGGAAACTGAAGTAAATGGGGTTAAGTGATTTGTCCAGGGTCACACAGCTAGTAAGTGTCCAAGGCCAGATTTGAACTCGGGTCTTCCTGACTCCAGACTCGACACTCTATCCACTGTGCTACTTAGCAGCCCCATTAGTTCTTTAGTGTACAGCTACTATAAAAAGGAAGGATGCAGGGCCCCAGTCTCCCACCTCATGCCACCTGGAAAAGAGACAAGGTACATCTGTGAAACAACTGAAGGTCATAACCGTGTAAGCATTAAAAGGTGCAAGTTATTAGAACTATAACAGCCCAGAGAAATGAGATGGTACTATGTGTTTGTGCCATGGGGAAAAGTACAGATAAGCAAGAGGATGTTCTCTCTAGATTCCTGAATCCAGCCAATCAGCTTCTCCTCAGCGGATGAGAGCCATCATGGCAAGATAAGAGGAGGAAAGAAATGTACTGTCAGAAGACTAGGAGGGTCAGATTCACTTTAGCCTACTTCTTTCCTTTGTAGATGCTTTCCCAGATGTCACAAGTAGAATTTCAGTGAAAATTCAAGCTCAAATTGCAGTTTTCTATGAATGCACCCTCCAAATAAGAATCACAGAGTCTCAGAGTTGGAAGGGACATCAGAGGGCATCTTGTCTGACCCATCACTGATCGAGATTCCCCTCTACTGATAGAACATTGAACCAGAGCATCTGATGCACCATCCTTGGTAAGACTCATAGTCCAACACAAAAAACACTCTGCCTCCCAAAGCACCTCCAAGAGATAATATATGGGAAAGCGTGGATGCCTTCTATTACATGTTTTGTTTTTTTTTTATAACTGATGTCCCTGTAAGTATGGCTGCCTTCTCTAAATGATTCCTTATGGAATAATCAACCAATAAGCATTTATCAAGAGTTAACATGGTAAGTAGACAGTGTACTGGTAGAAAATGTATTGCACTTCAAGTCAGGAAACCTGGACTGTAATCTAGACTTACTAAATGTGATCTTAGAGAAATCATCTAAGTTTTTGAGGCCTCAATTTTCTCTTTTATAAAATGGAGATGAAAATCTTTTCTCCAAAAATTATAAAATCCACAAAATATTTTGGGATCAATCTTCAAAGCCCACAAAATACTTATACAGGTCAATTACAAAGTACTCCTTAAAGAAATAAAGTTAAATAGCTAGAGGAATATTCATTGCTCATGACTATACTGTGCCAATATAATAAAAATGATAATATTAAGGAAGTTAATTTACAATGTTAATAGTATTCCAATCAAATTATCAAAGGGATACTTTACAGAAATTAATAAAATAATAGCATTTTTTTGAAAATCAAAACATATAAAACATTAAGGGAAATTACGAAAAGAGAAGGAATAGAGAGGGATAGCATTCTCAGATACTGAACTATACTAGGTGTCCCAAAAGACAGTGCAGTTTTAAGCTTTAATAACTTCAAAAGTAAAAATGCTATAAATTTACAAAAAAAAAATTATTTGATTGGAACACTAATGCATTGTTGGTGGAATTGTGAACTGATCCAACCATTCTGGAGAGCAATTTGGAACTATGCCCAAAAGGTTATAGAATTTTGCATACCCTTTGACCTAGCAATCCCACTTCTAGTTCTGTGTCCCAAAGAGATCATAAAAACAGGAAAAGGACCCACATATACAAAAATATTTGTGGTGGCAAAGAATTGGAAATTGAGGGGATGCCCATAAATTGGGGAATGGCTGAACAAATTGTGGTATATGAATGTAAGGGAATACTATAAAAAATGATGAGCAGGCAGACTTCAGAATAGCCTGGAAAGACTTGTATGAACTGATGCTGAGTGAAATAAGCAGAACCAGGAGAACACTGTATACTCTAACAGCCACACTGTGTGATGACTGCCTTTGATAGACTTGGTTCTTCTCAACAATGCAAGGATCTAAGACATCTCCAAAAGTCTCATGATGGGAAATGATATCCACATCTAGAGAAAGAACTATGGAGTTTGAATGCAGATCGAAATATACTATTTGCTCTCCTTTTCTTTTGTTGTTTTGTTTTATTGCTTCATTCTTGTGGTTCCTCCCATCAGTTCTAATTCTTCTTTACATCATGACTAATGGGAATATATGCTTAATATGAATGTATAAGTAGAGCCTATATCAGACTGTATGTCGTCTGGGGGAGGGAGGGAGAAAGGGAGGGGGAGAAAATTTAAAACAAAAAATCTTATGGAAGTGAATGTTAAAAACTAAAATAAATTAATTAATTATTTTAAAAAGCATCATTTGAATTTTTAATTATCTAAATATCTTTTAAACTTGTTTAGTATGGTGAATTTTGAATAATACATTTAAAATTTTCTAGATGACACTTTCTCAGGACAGCAGATTGGTAGAGTGGATGCCCACCAATTGAGAAATGGCTAAACAAATTGTAGTACATCAATAGAATGGAAAGTTTGTATGCTGTAAGAAATGATAAATTTAAGAAACACAAAAAAGAATGGAAAGTTCTATATTAACCAATGCAAAATTGGTCACACAATGACTGCAACAATGTAAATGAAAAAAAAAACAATCAGATAAAAATCAAAACTGATTTTGCAAATTTACAGAAAACAAGCATGGCTCCATATGCTTTTTTCATGTACCACAATCTTTTCAGACATTCCCCAAATGGTGGATATCTACTTTTTTTCTCTAATTCCTTGCCATCACAAAAAGCACTACTGCAATTATTTTGGTATGGTGGGGACTTTCTTTCAAAGAAAAGATGTTAGAAGACACTTGTACCCCCAATCCTTTTCAGGGATAGGAGGTCCACAAATCTGGTACAATGAATATATTTGCAGACTTTTTTGATGTATTGATCAGTTTTGCTGATGTTTCCTTTCTTTTTCTTTTTGTTTTTAAAAGTATTTGTTATATGCGATGGCTCTCTGGGAAAGGAATGAGAAGGAACACTGGGGCAAATGATAATGTAAAAAGATCAATAGAATTTTAGTGGAGATAACAATATTTTATTATTTACGTGATAGGTTTATGAGGAAACGATAGACAGAAATTCCATCGCCAAAAAGTTGAGACAAGACTAAAACATGCAATACACATTTGCACAACACCAGTCTATAGTCAATCATTAAATCACGTAAAGAATGGTCTAAGGGTCTGTTGGTTTTCAGACTTAGAAATATAAAGGAACATAGCAGTCACCTAATTCAATTCCCTTATTTTACAAATAAGGAAACTGAAGTCCAGAAAGGGAGCAAAGAATCATTTACCTAGAAGAAATCTCAGAGGTCATCTAATCCAACTACTTTATTTTACAGATGAGGAAAACGAGACCCAAAGTTGTTAAGAGATTTACTCAAGTTCACACAGAGAGTAAATGATATAAAATTCAAATCCAGATCATGTCACCACGAGTTCATAGCTCATTCCACTGTACTTTGCTACCTCGTGGTACAGAGGAAGTTATTTGTCTGAGGTCATATGAGGAAAACTCAGAGTTAAGATTTGAATTCAGGTCTTCTGATTCAAAGTCCAAAAATCATTCTAATACATCAAAGTGTCCCCTCAAGAAAGGTAGAAGGTAGATATTTCTGCTAGTTGGAGTAATCAGGAAACATAGTTAGTGGTTTCTTGGCCACGACTGAAATTCATAGCACACTTAATTCAGGTCACTGAAAAATTTCTCCTTTCTCCCTAGATTTACTGGACATGAGATAATTAGTCATTGCCTTTCTGGCTAATAGTTTTCCTACAGAACTGAAATGGCAAACTGCTTAGGAGATATCATCTCCAAAGTTGTCACTCCTCATCATGACACCCCATTAACACCTTGATAGCTGCAGCACATTTCCTTTTCCTTTTCTCATTAACCTCTTACCTTGTCTTACCAAATCATTTTAATTTCCTTGTCTTACTAACAACCTTTCTTTACCCTTAAGTGCTTCTCTTCATTCTACTTATTTTCCTCCTTAGGGATTTCACTGCATTCTGCTTTTCCTTCTCTTCATCATCAGGAACTTCAGTGTGATTTCTTTGATTCCTTTTGAGAGATTTAGTTTCCTCCTTCAGCTTCTCCAGCCCACCTGGATTTCTCTTTTTTAAATTAAATCTCTCGACTATTTCTCATTCTTCCTCAGCTCAAGTCTTTCTCCCTTTTCTACCCCCAACCCCCATACAACCTTTCCCTTTGGAAGACAGAAGCAACTATTTCACTATGAGCATCTTGTTAAATATTCTTACTTAATAGTTAAATAAATTGGGGCCAAATGTGGCTATTAGTCCAAAGTTGTACCAGGAGAACCCAGGTTACCTGACCCTGAAATCAATAGCCTAACTACAAAAAGGGGAAAAATAATGGATCCCAAGAAGGGTCTCCTTTTGCCAAAACCAATCTTTGCCAACAGTGTGTTTTTTAAAGGGTTCTGGTCATTTTATTCTCCACCAGTATGTGGGAAAAAGCAAAGATAATAAGGGAGTCAGAAAATATCAATGGACTTTCCTCCCTGGACTGCAATTTACTAATAAACCTTCTTGTACAGTATGAACAAAGGGACCACCAGGGGAGCCACTGCCCAAATAAATACCTAACTGGGACTTTTCCCTAACTTGGAAATAAGTGTGACATTATTTTAAAAGTAAACATAATTTCTCTTTTGCCACTTATTTTATCTCCCATCCCCATCTTCAACTACTGATGACAATTATAGAATCCCATACCTAGAAGGGATCTTGGATATCACCTAAACCAATCCCTTCGTCTGATAGATAAGGAATCAAAAACCCAGAGGGAAGACATAATTTGACTAAGATCAGGAGTGGGTAGGCAGGAAGAAAAGGATGACTTGTGCTAAAGGAGAAGTAAATAAAAAAATTGAAAGGCATGAAATGCATTAAATTTGAGAGTCTCCTTCAGGAAAGGTGAGGAACATACACCTAATGAGAAGAAGAATACGAAGAAAAGGATGAGAGAAGGAAGTAAGGTAGATGTGAAGGAGCTAAGGTGGTAAGCAATTTTCTTCAGGCAGTTAGTCAAAAGAAATACTAGTGAGAAAGCACTGAAGATCTTTTAACCAGACATTATGGAGACCAAGATGAAAACTGCAATCATTTGTATTAAGTGTACAATGTTTATCATTCTGCTATGGCCAAGTCATTGTTATCTATGTTCAAAGAATAACTAACTGCCCTTCTAGAAGAAAAAAAAGTACCTTAAAAAATACCTGTCCACTTCCTAAATTATTGGGTAGAATGGAATGTTTCTTTTGAAAAAATGAAAGGGGCTTAAAAAAGAAAGAAGAAAGAGCTAATGAAGGAAGGCAACCTTATTTTGTGCCTATTTGTAGTGAGAATGCTTCTAACGTTTTGCTTTTTCATATTACATTGGCTCTGGGACTAAAGTAAATACATTTTTTTACTATGTTGGTAAAAACAAATCCTTCAATTCTCATTCTTTTTTAGTATTTTTAAACCATGAATTATTTTTGTTTTTACCTATCAATATCATGTGTTAGTATTTTGTTTTTCTTTCCATGTTAGATTATACTGACAATTTTCTGCCTTACACCTGCTTGGGCATGAGGACTAATTTTTAAATGTATTGTTGTGTCCTATTAACTAATATTTTATTTACTATTTTTCATCTGTATTAATTATAGAAACTGACCTATAATTTTTAGTATTACATCAGATTTTTAAAAACATCATATTTGTCTCAGGGTATTGAGAATATTGTCTCTTTATGTTTATGAATAACTGACATAATATAAGGTTATTTGTCCACGAAAAGGTGAAAGAATTCACCTGTGACTCCAACTGAGATAGGTGTTTTATTTTGTGCATAGGATGAGGGGAAGTAAGGGGAGGATAATTCTTAGATGGCTCATTTTATTTCTTCCTCTGAGATTAGCTTTTTTCAATTATTAATTTCCTGTTTTGTGAGTTTCAGCAATTTCTTTTTCTGTAGATAATTATCTACAAAATGGTCTTGTGCTTCCAAATTCTGAGACATATTGCAAAATGGTTATCATCAAAAGTATCTGGAACTGGGGAAAAATAGAGAAATAGATTAATGGAATAGAATAGAGAACCCAGACATGCTACCAAATATATGCAAAGAATTACTGTATATCAAACCTGAAGAAAAAATAATTTGGGAAACCATATTCAATAAATATTCTTAGAAAATTAGATAGCAACTTGGCAGGAAATAGAAGTAGGTACACTTCTCACATCATATATATCAGTGAATTTTATAAGACTTAAGCTAGACTTAATCAAGCAGACAAGTCAATGAGCATTTGTTATTATCGTACTATGTTCTAGTCACTATGTTAGGAATTATGGATACAAAGAAAAGCCTAGTGGGGAGACAGAATGCAAACAGCTTTACATAAACAAGATATATACAGGAGAGATAGGAGAGAATCACTAAGGACAGGCATTAGCATTAAGGGAAATCGGAATTCCAGAAGCTGAAATTTTAAGCTGAGGAAAGCCAAGAGGAAGAGATGGAGAAGAAGAATATTCCAGGTGGGTTGACCGTCAGTGAAAACATTGGGAGTCAGGAGAGGGAGTGTCCTGTGTGGAAAACTGCACATAAAATGTAACAAGAATTTATCTCAATTGCAGGATAGAAATGACTTTATATTAAACAAAAAGGAGGAATTACTGTGGACAATACCAAACTTTGTTGGATTAAAATGAAGGGGGTACAATAAAAAATAAGCATGATTGAAAGGAAAAATGGATTATAATTATTAAAGCTAAATACAACAGATACAAATTTGACATCTGAATATCTGAAAAAATGTTAAATTTTATGAAATCCACAATGGGTAAGTAGTCAAAAAGTATGAGCAGATACTTTTCCAAAGATTAAAAAAGAAGCTCCAAATTGCTTTTAAAAATCTTGAATCTATAGTAATCAGGGATATAAATGAAAATGATTTTGAGATACAACAGCTAAGTGGCACAGTTGGTAAATACTGGACTTGGAGTCAGACAGATCTGAATTTGAATCTTGCCCCAAATTTTTAGAAGTTGTGTAATTCTAATAAAGTCATTTAACCTCTCAGCCTCAATTTCCTCATCTGTAAAATGGAAATGATAATAGTACCTACCTCAGTTTCATTGTGAGGATTAAATAAAATAATGTATGTAAAGTACCTTGCAAACCTTAAAGCAATATATGTTATCTATCATCATTACCACCACCAGCCAACCACCACCACTGCCACCACCATCAGCAACAATAACAACATCATCATCATCATCATCATCATCATCATCATTTTTTCAATCCAAGTGACAAATGTATTTAAAAGCAATGAAAGTCAATGCTAGTAGAGTTTTGGAGACACAGTTGCATTTTACACTGATTGCAAAATTATAAACTATTAGAATCTTTTCAGAAGGGAAAGCACAGTAAAATAATACCTAGCACCTTATTAATGCTTTAAGTTTGTAAAATGCTTTACATAAATTAACTCATTTTGATCTTCACAACAAACCTATGAGGTAGGGGGTATTATTATCCTTATTTTACAGATGAGGAAACTTAAGTAGAGAGAGTTCAAATCACTTGCCTAGGGTCACACAGTTAGTTAATGCCTGAGGCAGGATTCAAAGTCAAGCCTTCCTGACTTCCAGTCCTATACTCTTAACTGTGCCACCTACCTGCCTCCAAAAAAAGTTGCAAAATTATTATATATTTTGACATAATAATTCAATTCTTAAGATGTACCCTGAAAATGTTAACAAAACAAAAAAATTTTCTTATTCAAAGATTTTTATAGAATCATTATCTGCCATTACAAGAAAAAAAATGAAAGAACACAGAATGTTCAACAAAAAGGGAATGGCAAAATAAATCATGGAATGGTAATTCATTTAAAATTGACAAGTATGAGGAATAAAAAAGAAATAAGGAAAGATCTTTATAAAATAATACATGGCAAAAAAAAAATCCAAAGAACAGAATACACACTAACCACAGTCATATGAAAGGAAAAACATTCTATAGAATAATTGAAACAATGAATATTTTTCCCTGATATTAATTACATATAAATAAAAGCAAAGCAAGTTTAATCAATTGTGTTAACATTTAATATTGTTCATAATGTCATTCAAAAATAAAGAAGAAAATGGATCTTAAGGCTCAGAGGGAAATTCTGACTGGTGTCAGCAGCTGGGGGGAGGTCACCCAGAAAAGGCAAGTCAGATGCTTGGAGCTAAATAACTGGTATGATGCTCTTTCCAGAGATGAGGGAGCTGGATCCTCTGAAGAAGAAGCAGCTGTTTGTCATCCCAGGAATAATCATGTAAATCCACAGGCACTGTCAGTTAAGAGAACATCCAGTAAAGGTCAGAGAAAGAAGAAAGAAATTCCAGTGGTTTTTGCAGTCTGTCCTGTATACAGGATCTGACAGAAAACCTGCAGACTTGTTAATCCTGACAAAGCCAAGATCAGACTTGCCCCAGGGCACTGAAATGTAGAGGGTACTAACAACGCTTGTATTTTTTTTTGGCAGTATAGAAAGAACTGCATTTTATACTAGTTAACAAGATTAATTAGTAAAAATAGGAAACTGCCAGATGGCATGCTTATCCTCCCCCCCTCACTGTAGTTATACCCCAAGGTGCTGTCCACTAGGTCCCACCCTGCTCTTCAACCCCAAATCTACCCAATCATCTTGGTCAGTTGCTATTTTGCACTCCATCACCGCCAAACTTACATGTAGAAGAGGCAGATGGACACTAAGGAGATGTGATTTGAAGGATACTGGGAAGTCCTCATTACTTCCCACCCACCTAAAAATATCTCATTAGAGAAGTTCCTGGTGGTAATTAAAAATCCTCCACTTAAAACCTATTGCTGATGCTGTTCTCTGGTGAAACAGCATGTTTTAGTAGATAGACCACTGAACTAGGAGCCAGGAGAACCAGATTCTCTTCCCAGCTCTGTCACTAACTTGCTTTGTGACCTCAGAGAAGTCCAGCATGCATCTTCCCTCACCCCGACCACACTCACTTATTCCTGACATAGCCACGGTGCTCTTCTCACCTTTCTTTCTCATCTCAAGGTAAGTCATATTCTTCTCTCTTTCCTCAGCCTACAGCTTCAGCTCAGGCACTAAAACCGCTACTTACAGTATTGAAAATGGTGCCTACTACACCTCTGCTCATTCAAATGGACCTAGAGGATACCATCAGAAAGAACCTAAAAAGTACTGCTAAGGATTATGAAGCGTTGGACTAATTGAAGCCAATTGGTTCTTTCTTCAGAAGAGGAAGTCAGAGCTAAAGAAAGAGACTGACATAAAGAGACAGACAGAGAGACAAAGAGAGACAAAAACACAGAGACAGAGAGAGAGACAGAAACAGAGACACAGAGGCAAGAGGGAGAAAGTCAGAGACAGAAAAGGGGGAAAAGAGACAAAGAGGAGAGAGAAAAAGTTTGTGATCTCTATCACTGTCAAGATCAATGTTTCTCCAAATTCCTTCTTCCCTCTTTCTGACCTTGTAGATTTTAGTATACTTTACAGTATTGTTTCTTGTTTTGTTTCTGCTTTTTTTTTCACCCAAATGCTCTCCATCAGACAGAGTACTGTAAGAAAAATGCTAAGAGTATCAAAACTCAGAAAATGCAGATGTTGACAAGGACAACCAAAGACAAGAAAATGGGAGTTTTTAGTCAAACTACCAGATCAAGAAAATGGCTATGATCACTAGTCAAAGTGTGTGTGTGTGTGTGTGTGTGTGTGTGTGCATGCATGTAATGATCACAGAATAAGATGAGAAAGCAGATTTGTTCACTTCTTAATTGGCTTCCATTTCCTTAGCCAAGGACAATGATTTTTGGGCTAAAAAAAGAACAGCACAAAAATGGCTAGTGGGGGGGGGCATCATTACCCAAGACAAGTGGAGAGATTACAAGAATATAGTGCCTAGTTTCTGCTGATAAGTATAAGTCAAAAGACCAAACTGAAGTATATCCCAAGAAAAATAATAACAACAATAATAACACTTATGTGGCACTTTAAGATTTGTAAAGTGTTGTACAAATATCTCATTTGAGGCTCACAACAACTCTGGGAGGTAGATGCTATTATTACCTGCATTTTTTTAGATGAGGAAATTGAGGCAGACATTGGTTATGTGATTTACCCATGGTCACACAGCTACTAAGTGACTGAGATTGGATTTGAATTCTGATCTTTCTGACTCCAGATTTAGCTCTCTATCCACTGTTCCATCTAATAGCCAGTGAAAGAATTAGTGGATGGAAGTGCTAAGCGACAGCTAGTGAGCTCTGAAAGATCATGGAGAAGGAGAGAGTTGTTACAGAACTAAAGAATGGCAAATATTTCAATTTTAAAAAATAAAATGTCATTGGTATATTTTGCTTTTTACACCTCTGCATGTCCCAATATATTCCTCCCTACCCATGACAGACAGCTATCTCTTACAGTAAAGAATAAAATAGATAAATTATAAAACCAATTCAGCAAAACTAACCAGCATATTGAAAAAGTGTGACATTATATGCAGTGCTTCATACCCATAAACTCCCCCCAATACACACACACACAGACACACACACACACACACACACACACACACACGGAAAAAAAGGGGGAAGATTCCTTTTCATATTTCATCTTTGGAACCAAGCTTAGTCACTATAATTTTACAGCAGTTTTGATCATTTTGTTGTTGTGTTATTTACATTTATGTTTTTGTATTCATTGTGCATGTTGTTTTCTTTGTTCCACTCAATTCATTTTTAATCAATTTGTATGTCTTCTTATGTATTTCTTTATTCATCCTATTGGTGTCTGATGATACAGTAATATTTCATTATTTTCATGAGCCACAATATTGTGGTACATGTTAATACCTACCCCAATGGGTAGTCATCTACTACATTTTGGGGATTTTTTGCTACTACAAAAAAAAGTTCTATTGTAAATACTTTTATGTCTATGCAGTCCTTTTTATCATTAACTTCCTTGGGATTTATACTTAGCATTAGAATCTGTATCTGCGCCAGAGATATAAACATTTTAGGAATTTCTTTGCATAATTCCAATTACTTTCTAAAATGGTTGGTTTGCAGAGATCTAAGCTTTTGGGACAAGAACTCACTACTTGACAAAAACTGCTGGAAAAATGGAAGAAGTGTGGTAGAAATTAGGTATAGACCAACATCCCATACCTTATACCAAGATAAGATCAAAATGGTTACATGATTTATACATAAAGTGTGATACTATAAGCAAATAAAGGGAGTATAGAATAGTTTACCTGGAAGATCTATGGATAAGGGAAAAATTTAGGACCAAACAAATGATAGAGAACATTGTGAGATGTAAAATGGATAATTTTGATTACATTAAATTAAAATGTTTTTGCACAAGCACAACCAAGATTGGAAAGAAAGCAGAAAGATGGGGGCAGGGGAATTACAGCTAATATTTCTGATAAAGGCCTCATTTCTCAAATATATAGAGAACTGAGTCAGATTTATAAGAATACATCATGCTCCAACTGATAAATGGCACTTTTTTCACTTTTTTTGGTTCAAGTTTTCTCCCACAAAATGATTAATATGGAAATGTTTTACATGACTGCACATGTGTAACCTCTAACCTATATCAGATTCCTTACCATCTTAGGGAATGAAAAAAAAAGGGAAGGAGGGAGAGAATTTGGAAATCAAATTAAAAAAGAACTAATGTTGAAAATTGTTTTTACATGTAATTGGGGGAAAATAGAATACTGTTTGAAAAAAGAAAATAAATAAAATGGTTGTGTTGTACTAATTTTTAAAGGGAAGAGAATGGAGCCTTCAAACTGTAGACCAGTGACCTGGATTTCATTTCCTGAAACATTAAGGAACATATTATTAAAGGGATATTTAGTGATAAGAGTACTGATCACAAAAAGCCAGTAGGAATATGTCAAGATTAGATAATGACAAAGTTAATTTCTTTTTTTTATTTTATTTTTCATATTTGGAGAGGGTTATAGATTGGTACACAATGGGAATAAGAGTAGTACTTGGAGTGCAACCATGTCAATTATAAATTTAAAATCTAATACAAGTTCAGAAAGTCAGTTTCATAGGTATATGATGGAGAAACGCAGTTACAATAGACCTCTGAGGTCAACTCCATCTCTAAGGTTCTCTGTTTCAGCCACATAGCTTCTCAATGATAAAGCCTGTACTTGAACCTAAAACTTCTGACTCCAAAAGAACAGATATTCTTTCTGTTGCACTATGGAGGCACCTAGGTGGCTCAGTGGATAGAGCACTGACTTGGAGTCAAGAAGACCTAAGTTTAAATCCAGCCTCAGGCACTTATTAGCTGTATGACCCTGGGCAAGTCACTTAAGCTCAGTTTCCTCAACTGTAAAATGGGGGTGATGATGGCATCTACCTCACAGGATTGTTTTGAGGATGAAATAAGATAATATTTGTAAAGTGCTTAAGAAAGTACTCAACTAATAGCTGGTACTACATAAATACTTCTTCCCTTCCTGTCTCCCCCATTACACTATGCCACTTGCTTTATAGTGCCATGTTCCTAATTGCCACCAGCAATAGCCAACTGCCATCAACACATGCTTAGAAGCACAGGATCCCTGGGAGTGGCAGCATTCAGCAGAGCCCCAGACCCACATAGCCATCATAGTTATCATCCAGTGAAGCTCCCACAGAGAAGGGGCTAATCATCTCCAACAACTGCCAGCCACCTAACAGGCAAGCCAGTTTAGCTGAAGTACAGGGGCATCTTGAGGGAAGGATAAGAGACAACATGCCATAAAAGTCAAACCACCACCACTATCTTGATTTTCATCTCCCTTTTACACTCCAATGTAAATAGCCTAGGACCTTGAACCCAAGAGCCTTTGGAGTAGCAGGGAATTCTCCATAGCAACCCTTGTGAGATGGAGCCTGGTGACTGTTCTTATAAGTACTACAACCACCTCTACTGAAGATTCAGAAAAGAAGTTGTTGTTTTCACCATCCTTGGCATTGCCACATGATTCAACATCAGAAACAGATATGATTTGATGAGTGAAAATGACATTAAAGAAGAAACATTACCACTGGCTTTGTCACCACACCATGAGGACCATGGGGCTTTTCCATCACACTTACTGCTGAAACCTTCCATGAGTATGTTCTCCTCCATTAGAATGGGAACTTCTTGAGAGTCAAGAATTTCATACTTTTCCATTTGTACCCCCGATATTTAGCATGATGTTTTGTACCTAGTAAACATTTGACAAATATTTTATTCATTCCTTCATACTGATAAGGCTAAGCAACTGGAAATGAAGTAGAGTAGAAAGAGCAACAGACTATAATTCAGGCTCTATTTCATGCTCAACTGTTGAACTCTGTGTGCCCTTGGGCAAGCCACTTACTTCTGCGTCTCATTTTCTTGACCTATCAAATGGGTCACCTATCTTACCTCATGAGTTTGTTGTGAAGTTCAGATGAAGTGATGATTCAATTCAACAGACATTTGTTAATTTCCTTCATGGTACAGGCATTGGGTGCACAAAGATGAAAATGGCACTGTGTTTGCCCTCAAGTAGTTTGCATTCTACTAGTTGGGGAATAATATCTGCACAGTACCATCCAACACACTGACCAGGTAGAGTGTGATTGGGGGCAAAAGAGAGATGCAGATAGGTTACTATAGGAAAATACAAGGAAAGAGAACATTGTCATCTGGGTGGACCAGGGAGAGCTACACAAAGGAGGCAATGCCTTAAATGAAGGTTTGAAAGAAGATAAGCATATAGGCTGAGATGACAAAAGATTACATTTGAAGTATGGGATAATGCACTGAGGTAGAAGATACAGTGTTAAGTTCAGTTAATAGCTAGTGATCCAATTTGAGTGGAATTTATACTATATGAAGAGGAATGGTGTTAAATGAGTTTAGAAAGGTAAGTTGTTTTCATACTGGTGTTTTATACTACAAGCAATAGGAAGCTACCCAAGTTTTTTGAGTATGGAAGTGACATGATCACATCTGTGCTTTGGAAAAACTTATAGTAGCTATGTGAAAGAGGGATGTGAAAGGGGTGAGACAGCAAGCAGGAAGACCAGTTAGAAGTTCTTTACAATAGGCCAGACAAGAATTGAATTGATAAGGGCCTGGACTGGGATGATGACTGTGACTAGAGAGAAGGGGATAGATGAGAGATAAAGTATGCTGTAAGGGTTGTCAGTTTTTGTCAAGTGGATAGACAAGTAATGGTGAAAGAGAGAGAGGAGTCCCAAATGACCCTAAGATTACAAACTTGGGAAAGTGGGAAGATGACGTTGCCATTTATAGAAGGAGGAAAGCTGGGGTACAGCTTGTATAGCATAAAGCACTGTAAAAATGCAACGGATCCACATGACAATCGCATGGAATAATAGATCTGGAAAAGGTCTTCAAACACAGAATGCAAAAACATGGAATATTGGGATTTGAAGAGACTTAAGAACATAGCTTGTTAGACTCTGACAGGACTTAAGGAATAGAATTCAACTCCCTCATTATATAGAGAGGAGAACTAAGACCAAAGAAGGAAAATGATTTGTCCAAGGCAATAACTTGTTACAAAGTAATAAGATCGTCGTCATCATCATCATCATCATCACATAAACATCATAATTATTTATATATAATTTCAGGGGTTTTAGATATATATGTAGATAGATATACACACATATATATATATATATACACATGTGTATGTGTATGTATATCTATCTTTTGATCTTCATAACCATCCTATAAAGTAAATATTTCAGGTACTATTATTCCTATATCACAGGTGAATAAACCAAGGCTCAGAAAGTTTAAGTGACTGGCCCATGGCCCGAACTAGGAAGTGTCAGTCAGAGGCAGAATTTTATTCCAAATTTTCCTTACTCAGGGTCTATATCTATTTTTCAGTCAATATTGAAGTTCAGGTTATCACTCTAAATCCACTCTTCTTTCCACAACACTATACTAGTGCATGTCTTACAACTGGTTCAAGTCTATGTCTCTTGCCTGCCAGGCTGGTGCCCTTTTCTTTGTACCAGGTGCTCTGAAAGTCTCTCTCTCCCCCAAACTCCTCCCCGCTTCTCCCACCATCGTCCTCCATGGAAGCCTTTAGCTCTGGATCTATTTCTTCCTGATGATCCATCACCACATTCTGTATGAATATTCTCACCATCAGAACAATGTTTTACAGTTGGGAAACTGATGCCTCTCCTAACAATTTCTTCCCTCTCCTGGCACCCCCTCCACTTCCTTTTGTCCTGGTGATATCTGAAGAGAGAACACCAAAGCCCCAAACGTTCTTACTATAACCCCTAGCTCAATCAAACTGCTTTTAATAGCTTTCTGGGAGCAAACATCCTTGCCTCTTATTCCAGTTTAATCTGTCAATTTTTCTAAGTCTTCATCACACTTTATCAAACAGTGTCTCAGTGTGGGAAACGTGGACTCTCCTCTCCTCTTTCCCTCAGGCAGTTGCATAATGGAAATCCAGGAAGGAATGCATTTTGTGCCATATTTTAGTTATTTTGTGTTTTGCTTTAGTGTTTTTGATTTTTTAATGATGCTACCCCCTGGCCCCCTGAAATAATAAGTGTAGCTCCCTTTTCTACAATGAATATAATTCATCTGGCAGTGGGGATTCTATAGGTACACGCTATTTACAAGTCAAGAAACACAATCAAAGATTCATCTTCATCACAGCAATAGCTCACATTTATATAGCCCTTCAAGCTTTGTTGAAGGCTTTCTTTTTTTAAGCATTTTATTGAGGCTTTGGATTTTTTTATATATCATGGCTACTACCTAATAACCTCTCTCCCCTATAGAATGCTCTCTCGTAACAAAGATAACTAGTCAAGCAAAATCATCCAACACACTGACCTGACCTGACAGTGTTTTCAATACTCTGAACCCGCAGTCCATCACTTTTTTTTTGAGAGGAGGGAAGTACAGCATCATCAGTCTTTCCTTGGAGTCAGATATTTCAGAATTTGAATCCCTTTTCACACACTTACTAACTGAGTGATCCTGGAAAAGTCACCTTACTTCTCTTTCTTAGTTATAAAATGGGGATAATAATAACTCTCACCTCAATGTTGTTATGAGGTTCAAATGAGCTAATGTATTCAAAGAGATTTGAAAACTTTAAAGCACTATTCGAATGTGAGATTTTTTTTTATCAGCTCTCCAAAATTGTCTACTACATTAATTTGTATTCTGATATCTTTTGGTGTTGCCCTTTCCATTACTTTGGTCACAAAATATTTTCTTTGCAATGATCCTGTGAGATAAGTGGTGTATTATTATCCCCATTTTACAGATTCCCAGCTGAGGGTCAGAGGCATAGTTTCCTCAGGGTCACACAACTAGTAAGTGAAAAATAGGAAATTGTAAAAGGTATTCTGACTCCATAGAGAGGGTTCTTTACACTATATTGTACTGCCTTCTCTGGGTGAGAGGTTTTTGTTTTTGTTGTTGTTTTTTTCCCACAGAAAACATAGAAAAATGTTCTAATATGAAATATTGGCAGTAGTGACACCTTTCTATACTCACTCTACATTTCTCCACTTCATACACTCTGTGATCCACTGGTCTACCTAGACTGACCTCCTTGTAGTCCCTCACACGTGACAGTCCATTTCCAATATTAAACCTATGTATGGTCTGTTCCTCATTTCTGAAAGTACTCTCTCCTCATTTATGCCTATTTGATTCCATAGTTTTCTTTAAAACTCAGGTCCAGCCCTACTTTCAACTTTTAACTTTTCCTGGTTTCCTTCTCCTTGGCTAAGCCTTGGCTCACCCCCAAAAAACTTTATTTTTATTTTGTATACAATTACACATGTACATGTTGTATCCCACATCTGAATGTAAGCTCCTTGAGGACAGACAATGACTCATTTCTGTCTTTGTTCCCTCAACTCCTGGCACATATTAAACACTTAATAAATGCTTATTGATTGATTGACACAGTAAGAAGATTCTGCTATCCAAGACATGGACATAGATAGATAGGTGGATAGATAGATAGATAGATAGGTAGATAGATAGATAGATAGATAGATAGATAGATAGATAGATAGATAGATAGATAGATAGACAGATAGACAAAACAAGCAAACAAATAAATTAGTGAATAAATAAATAAAACAGTTTGGGAAATATAGGATCTCCTTGAGGTAGATGATTCTTCTCTTCCAAGACATGGTTTAGAAATTTAAAAAAACAAAAACAAAAATGAACAAATGATTTGGATGATATCTGATCTCTTAGAGAAAAGAAGCAGCAACTTCAAAGACATCTATAGCTACAAGCATGTCTCCAAATCATTTCTGTAGTTCCTTGAAATGTGGTAGGGCATCATTAAGAGGAAATTGAAGAGTGTGTCAGAGATGAGAAGGTATAATAGAAAGTGCCCAAGAATCCCATCTCTGTTACCTACTACTGGCATGATCTTGGTCAAGACATTTCTCCCCTCTGAGTCTTGGTTCATTATCTGTAGATTGAGGGAGCTAAACTACATGATTTCCAAGTCTCCTTCCAACTTTAGAGTCTAAGTTGCACTCTTCATGAAGAAGCCAAAATGTGATCAAGATGTAACCAACCTCCTGACAAAGGGAAAATAGACTCAAGGTGAAGAATGAGATATCCATTTTTGGAGGGTGGCTTGGTAAATATGTGGACGCTTTTGCTTGATTGCTTATTTGCTATAAAGATTGTGTTTTTTCTTTATAAGGACAGAAAAGTTGGGAGAACTATGAATAATGATATCAAATAGAGAAAGAAAAGGAAGTTATTTAAGCATTTTTAATAGGTAGAAGAGAAAAGAAGGAACCACAGACAAGCAAGTCAGTTCTGAAAGCAACATGTTGAATTTATAATATACTTTAAAAAAACAAGTTTTATGTAACATAGATTCACAGTTTTACATGTAATCCCCCTTTTTATGGAAATGTTCATTTTTTTATGTTTGCAACGTTCAGAATAAAAAAAAATAAAGATGTTACAGTAACATCTCTGAGTCTCAATTTCTTCATCTTCAACTGGAGTTTAAGATTATCTGTAGGACTGACTCATGCAGTTTTGATGTCCAAATGAGATTCACTCATGTAAATTATTTTGCAAACCTTTTTTAGAAACAGGGAGGAGTTTATAGAAACCTAGACTCTATTTTTGGCTCTTTCACCCCATGGCGTTGAGCAAGTCATGCGGTATTTCTGTGTCTCTTTGTCTGTGAGATTGGGATGATCGCTGCTGCATCTGAAATAAATGAGGTGGTTTAGCTCAGTGAAGATGCAGGCAGGATGTTATCACTGTCTTCAAGTATTTGATGGCAAGTCACTCATGAAGTTGTAGCATGAGACTTATCCAGTTTCAACAGAGAAGGGAAAGGAAATAAGCATTTATCTGGCACCTACTATGTACCAGACACTATGCTAAGTACTTTACAAATACCTCATTTAATCCTCACAACAATTCTTTGAAGTAGATGCTGTTATTATCCCCATTTTACAGTTGAAACTGAGGCAAACAAAAGTTCAGTTACTTGTCCAGGGTCACACAGCAGACACACAGTCTGGAGTCAAATTTAAACTCAAGTCTTCTTGAATTTAGATCTAGTATTCTATCCACTATATTATCTAGCTGTCTATAGCAGCCACTGCCTATGAATAAATTACCATGATAAAAAAATTAAAAATAAAAAATTACCATAATAGCTGCTGTAGATACAAAATCATTCTTAAGGAGCTCCCATTCTACTAGGGGGAACATCAGATATATACACATTAGTAAATGCAAAGTAAATTGAGGGGTCTGGTGTATGGGTAGTGTACTTAAACCTAGGGCCATCAAGAAAGGCCTGATTGAAGGATCAACATGTGAGCTGAGACTTCAAAGTAATTGAGGATTTCAAAAGAAAGAGGCGAAAAGGAAAAGCATTCTAGACATGAGGGATGGCAAAAACAAGGACACAGGAGATGGCATGTTGTATATGAGCTGAAAGTAGACTGTGGGAAGGGAAATTATGTGACTGTTCACACAGCCTAGACGACATGGTAGTCATCTGCCCTGCGGGTGAGTTTTCTTTTATGTGTTGTCTCTTTCAATTAATATAAGTAGCTCGCTAACTTTTTGTATTTGTGTGCCCATCACATAGTGCTTAATATATAATTTCTCATTCATAATAATAACAATAATATTTATGTAACATTTTATGGTTTTCAAAGGGGTTTATAAATATTATCTCATTTTATCCTTATTTTCCTAATGAGGAAACTGAGGCAGACAGCGGTTGAGTGATCTCCCCAGGGTCATATAACTAGCAAATACCTGAATCCAAATTTGAACTCAAGTCTTCCTGACCCAAGGTACAGTGCTGTATCCACTATGCCACCTAGTTGCCTGACCATTCTTTCCTTCCTTCCTTCCTTCTTTCATTCATTCATTCATTCACTCATTCATTCATCAGCCTAGATAGGTAGACTAGAGTCAGATCATTAAGGACTTGAAATACCAAATATATAGTTTGTATTCAGTCTTGAGGCAATAATGAATCACTAAAGCATCTTGAGCATGAGAGTGACATGATCAGACCTGTACATTAGGAAGCTTATTTGGACAGCTGTGTGGGAGATGGATAGGAGAGGGAAAAGGGTATATTGGAAACAGGGAGGTCAGTTAGGAGGCCATTGAAATAATCCAGAGGCAAAGTGATATGGACCTGAATGAGTGGAGAGCTGAGGCTGGATCAAGACACTTAGTGAATATAAAAGTTATTTCAGGACCTTGTCTAGCAATGCCTCTGAAGCCAGGTCTAATCTCTTTTGTTCCTTTGTGTTGGAAAGAGGCCTATCTGACTATCTGCTATCACAGGACCCATGAGACTGAGAAACTGAGTCAAATGGTATACCAATCCTATGGCAGACAAAACCTTACCAGTTTGTTGAGGGAAAAAAATGCTATTCCTAATCTCAGTGATTCAGAATCACTGGCTGCCTAGGCCCAAAATTCCTTCCCCTGAAACCGTTGCCCATCCTCATCCCCATCTACCTTAGCTTTATCCCTCCATAGTCCATAATGAATACCACCCCCTACATCCACGAGGCTCCCTGGAAATGTCCCATCATCATAATCTAATTTTTCCTCTTATACTCTTTCCTCATATAGGTCCATCTTCTTGCACTCACAGAAACCTGGTTGCCCCCAGAAGATACTTCATCCCTGGCCACCCTTTCCACTACTGGATAGACCTTCTTTCATGTCTCCTGATGTAGTTGAGGAAGAGGAGAAGTAGTCCTACACTTTGTTCTTTACCATCACTTCTGGACCCAAACCCTGATGCCATCACTCAATAACCTCTTCTCCTTTGAGATTCATATCATCAAGAAACACTATTTTATCCAGATCATGGAAGCAGTTTTTAGCAAGACCCCCTTCCCCTCCATCATTATCCTTCTTATTGAAAGAGATAAGTATTTGCCTCATAGTTTTCCTCTCCACCTTAACCCTTACTTTTACACTTGTGGACATCAATATACATATTGATGTCCTATCAAATAACCTGGCCTCCTAATTCATCTTTCTTCTTCAACTTCCCTGAACCCGTAACTTAATTCCAACTCAAATACAGAGATGTTTATACTCTAGATCCCATCAATACCCACAAGTGTTGCAACTTTATTAAGAATTCTTCAGGCAGCTAGGTGATGCAGTGGGTAGAGCACTGGCACTGGAGTCAGGAGGACCTGAGTTCAAATCCAGTCTCAGACCAGACACTTGACACTTACTAGCTGTGTCACCTTGGGCAAGTCACTTAACCCCAATTGCCTCACAAAAAAAAAATTCTTAAATTCTTCTCTCTGACCATAACCTCCTCTTATCCATCTCTCACTTTGCTTCATTTCTTCTCAATATATCCTTTGCCATAACCTCCATTAACTCTACTTATACAAGCTTTCCAAGTCACCCACCTTCACATTGCTTCCTTCCTGATCTTGATCCTGTGATTAACTATAAATATCAACTATAAATGTCATCCATTCTTAAATCTCTTGCTTATTTTTCCTATTGCTATTCATGCCTTGCCAAACTTTAACCTTAGTTTTTACGTACTACTCTCATCAATTACCTTTCCCTCTCCCAGTCAAGAGTTGCCAAAGATATCATAAAAGCCATGTCAGTGGGATCCAAGACAAATTCCTATTACCTAATCTCAAGTGGTCCCTCACTACTGCAGAGCAATATTTTTACTAACCCCTAGTTGACTCTATCACATTCCCTGAAATGATTAGTACAAATATTCTCTCTTCCCTTCAAGCCTCCTGTCCCCTCTTCTTCCACTCCATCTAAAGAGAACCTCATATGGTTTACCGAGAAAAAGAGACCTTGTGTCTATAAAATCCTGTCATATCCAATAGCCTATTCTCAGTCTTCAGCCTGTTTGACTTCTCTGTATTATTTGCCACTGTTGACTTTCCCCCTGCTCCAAGATTATTGCTCCTTCTGAGTTACTGCTCCCTTCTGGAACTCCTCCTACTTTTCTGACTGTCCATATTACTGGATCATCATCCATGTCCTGCTCTCTATTTGGGGCTATCTTTCATAGACTTATCTTGGGCCTTCTTCTTTTCTCTCTATGCCCCATTACTTGGTGACCTCATCAGCTCCCCTGAGTTCAACTGTTATCTCTAGACAAAGGATCTCAGATTGATCTATCTAGCCCCAGTTTCCTTCCTGAGCTCAAATCTTGCATTACCAACTGCCTGTTAGACATCTTTGCCAGCATGGCTCATAACCATCTTAAACATAACATGTCTAAGATGGATTTCATCTTCCTCCATGAGGAACTAAATCCATCCCTCCTCCAGACTTCACTGTTTGTGTTGAGGGCATTCCTTTCTAATGAACAAGATACACAACCTTGACTCTTCCCTCTCTCTCACACACTGACTATATCTAATGAGTTGCTAAGTCTTACCAATTCTACCTCCATGGAATTTCTCTTATCTACCCTTGTCTTTCAATACCCAGAGCCACCACTCTAATAATTCAGGCACTCATCACCTTTCTCCCAGACTAGAAGTGACTGAGTAGTAGACTGGGTGGAGAGTTGGACTTGCAGTCAGGAACAGCTTAGTTCAAATATTGCTTCAGATAGTAAATGTGACATATTCAATGTATATCACTCACCAGTGTGACTTGGCTTCCTCGTCTGTGAAATAGGGAGCTGGACTAAATGACCCTAAGATCCCTTCCAACTCCAAATCCTATTGCAATAGTCTTCTCTAATAAAATAATTTTTCTAAAACAGAAATCTGGCTATACCATTCTTTTGCTCAAGAAAGTTCAATGGCTAATAGTATAAAATACAATCTCTGCTATTTGGCTGAGGGTACTTCGCAATCTGGCTCCAGGTCACATTACTACTTCATTGACTCTATATCACAGCACAGCTGACCTACCTGGTGTTCTGAGAATGTCATAATCCATCTCCTGTTTCATGCCTTTGCATCCTCCATCCTGGAATGCTTCTCTTCCTTCCCTCTACCTCTTAGAAACCCTACTTTCCTTTAAATATTTGCTCATATTTCATCCCCCATGGGAATCTTTCCCTGATGTCCTTTATTGTTAGTGTTCATTCTTTCCTAATTTGTCTCCATGCTGCATCCCCCTAGTAGAATATTTAATCCTTGATGTCAGAGTTTGCCAAAAATCATAGCTGTACAATAATGGCACGATCTTTTTCATTTGGTAGTGAGTTCCCCATTACTGGCAATGCTTTATTTGGAAAGCAATAATCACTTGCCAAGAACAGTGAAGGAATCTATACTTTGGGTAAGTATTGAACTAGATGACCTTTGAAGACCTTTTCCAACTCTAAGATCCTATGACTTCTAACCCTAACCCTAAATTACACCCAAAGGGTTTCCAAAATATTAAATCAGATAATGGATGGGAAAGCAACTTGTAAGACTGAACATTATTATCAGCTTAGTAGATCAGGTGTGGTAGTATATAGCAATGTTAGCCCTTGGGGTTTCACCAATTAGGTTTTTTGTATTTGCACAACAACCAAAAGGCAAAGTTTTTCTCCATTTTCCTGAGGATGTTTAAATTCAGACTTTCAATGATTGAAGTGTCTCTTTCCATGTTTTGCTGTGAGAATTATTTTTTGGAGACCAGACTGGAGCCAGGCTATCCTCATTTGACTTGCGATATTTGAACCAAAATTAGTCTCTCTCTTTTTATAGGAATGAAGATGAAATCTAAAAATCCAAGCTGTCTTTCAGCACCAAGTGTACTAAGCTTGAAGGGCTCCCAAAATAAACAGCTGAGCTTTCCAGAGAGCAATCACAGACCTCTAAGGCTCTGTCAGCATGGGTGTTTACCTCTGAGTCCTATTTCTGTCACATATTGTCCAAGGAGTCCCTGCCCTGACATGGAAATGGGAATTGATTCATTTTGTAGTCAATCAACAAGCATTTATTGAGTGCTAAGGGTTAGAGATATTATACAAAAATGAGGCAACCCCTTCCCTCGAGGAGTTTACATTCCTCTATGAAGATATATACTCACAGATAATTATATGCAGATAAGTCTATACCATACCAATAAGTACCATTTGTATATGTATAGCACTTCAGGGTTTGCAAAGCACTTTCAAACTACTCCTCTGTGAGGTAGAACAAGTATTATTATCCCCATAAAATTCATGAGAGTGGTTTGCATATGTGTGTATATGTGTATATATGTGTCCATAAATACATGTGTATATATACACACACACAAATAGATTTAAGATCCAATAGCTTAAAACTACACAAAGAATTTTGGGACAACTGGTAAACATGTGTACATGTGTACATAGGTACATAAACATACACATATATATAAATCTATGTATATATAAATGTATGATATATTTAAATATAAATATAGAAATACTATGCTAGATGTATACCATATAATATCTAATAAATAATGTGGCATAATAATATATAAATGAGTTTACAATTTATATCGATATAATATACATATATAAATTTCATAGCTCAAAACTGCACTGATTTTTGTGATGCCCCGTATGTATGTATATCTATATATACATATATATCCATATATTTACATATATATACATACACATATGTATAAATATATGCACATACAAAAATGCTGTTAATGGGGGGGTGGGGCACTAACAAATGGAAGGAAAAGGAGCCTTTCCTGACAATCATCAAAGAATCATAACATTTAGAGCTACAAAGGACTTCAGATTATTCCCCAACTGATAAATGGTCATAGGATATGAACAGGCAGTTTTCAGATGAAGAAATTAAAGCTATCTATAATCACATGAAAAAAATGCTCTGAATCACTATTGACTAGAGATATGCAAATCAAAGCAAATTTGAGGTACCACATCACAACTATCAGGTTGGTTAACATGACAAAACAGGAAAATGACAAATGTTGGAGAAGATGTGGGAAAATTCGAACATTAATATACTGTTGGTGGAGTTGTGAACTGATCCAACCATTTTGGAGAGCAATTTGGAACTATGCCCAAAGGGCTATAAAATTGTGCTTACCCTTTGACCCAGCTTCTAGGGTTCTATCCCAAAGAGATCACAAAATGGGAAAAGGACCCACATGTACAAAAAATATTTATAGCAGCTTTTTCTGTGGTTCAAATAATTGGAAATTGAGTGGATGGCTATCAATTGGGGAATGGCTGGACAAGTTGTGGTATATGAATGCAATGGAATACTATTGTGCTATAAGAAATGATGAGCAAGAGGACTTCGGAAAAACCTGGAAAGACTTGTATGGACTGACACTGAGTGAAATGACCAGAACCAGGAGGACGTTGTACACAATAACAGCCATGTTGTGTGATGACTAACTTTGATGGACTTAGCTCTTCTGAGCAATGCTAGGATCTAAGACATCTCCAAAAGTCTCATGATGGAAAATGCTATCCACATCCAGAGAAAGAACTATGGAGTTTGAATGCGTATCAAAGCATACTATTTGCTCTTTTTTTTTTCTTGTTTTGTTTTGTTTCTTCTTTCTTGTGGTTCCTATTGGTTCTAATACTTCTTTACAACATGACTAATGTGAAAATATGCTTAATAGAAATGTATATGTAGAGCCTATATCAGATTGCATGCTGTCTTGGGGAGGGAGGTAAAGAGAGGGAGAGAAAATTAAAAACTCAAAAGCTTATGAAAGTGAATGTTGAAAACTAAAAAAAAATTAATAAAACAAATGACTTCAAAGATAATTTATGACAAAAGCCATCACTTTACAAATGAGAAACCTAATATCCAGAGAAGTGAATCAGAATCCCTTATATTTATAGGGAACTTTATGGTTACCAAATGCCTTTCATTCTCATCTCATCTGATTCTCCATTGGCTTGGAGGATCCTCTCAATGAGACTGGGAAGTTAGACACAGAGCAATACTGTCCTTATGTGACAGAGGAGGAAACTGAAGCTCAGAAGTGAAATTTCTTGCCCAGGGTCACATAAGTAGTAAGTGGCAAAGCCAGACCCTCATTTAAGTCTCCTGACTCCAAGTCTAGTGCTTTTTATACCATATCTTGCTTAAAATCTGAAATATGTCCGTTTATGCAGATCTCAGACTTCACTGCAGAGACAACAGCCTAAGTAAGACAAGACCACAGACAACTTCTAAAATCAAGCCCAGACAGCCCTGGGTGCAATCAGCCAAACCGCAGACACATTTATACCAGTCATTGGTCCCCTCAGCATAAGACAGGGCAGCAGTCACCCTGTCCAGTAATCTCTCCTACACTGTTTTACTCGGAAAGCTTTTTCCTGAGGAAGTCTAAGGCTAAAGAGACATTGGATTGCAGCATTCAGAAGCCTTCTTCGCTCTTGTAGTCCACTGAGTCCTCTGCAGCCTTGCCTAGGTGCCCCAATGTAGGTTGATGAAGGAAACAATGTGGACAGGTTTTGAAATAGTTCTGTTGGGGTGGCTCTGCAAGGCTTACTGGATTAGGACCCTGGATGGTAACAGAGTTAGGGTGGATAACTGATTAATGAGCACTTCTCAGAATCAAAGAGTTGAAGGGAAAGTTAGAGGCAATCTGGTACAATAAAAACCACGAGATAAGCGCCCCCCCCCCAATACAATTGAGAAGGAGGAAGGAGGAAGAGAAAGGAAAAAGAAATGAGCATATATAAAGCACCTACAATGTGCCAGGTACTGTGTTCAGTGCTTTACATTTTTTTTTCTCATTTGGTACTCATAACTTCCTATCTGTAAGGTAGATGCTATTGTTATTCCCATTTTACTGCTGAGGAAATTGAAGCAGACAGAGATTATGTGACTTGCCCAAGGTCACAAAGTTAGTGTCTAAAGCTGAATTTAAATTTGAACTCGAGTTTTCCTGACTCCAGGACCAGCATTTTATTCACTGTGACAAAACCCTCACTAGTCAGTTCCTTATCCATTACCTAAAGTCTGTAAGGAAAGGTTTGACAACTTCTTGTTGGGAAAGTTATAGACGGGATTCTTATTCAGGTATGGGTTAGAGTCCAGGGGTGGAGAACCTGCGGCCTTGAGGTCACTTATGGCGCTCCAGGTCCTCAAGTGTGACCCTTTGACTGAATCTAAACCTCATTGTTCTGTGGAGTTTGGGTTCCATCAAAGGGCCACACTTGAGGACCTAGAGGACCACATGTGGCCTCGAGGCTGCAGGTTTCCCGTCTGTGCTTAGACTAAATGGATTCTAAATGCCTTTCCAAATATGAAAATTCTGAACTGAGGATATAAAAGACAAAAGTGAAAACAGTCCCCATCAAGCTCCCCTCAAGAGGATTATATTCTACTGGAGTAAAACAATATCACTAAGTCAATGAAAAATATATCCAAAACAATTAGCAAGGCAGAGAATGGTCTCATGTCCTACCTCTGACACATGCTAGCAGTGTGATCCTGGGCAAGTCATTTAACCTCTTCATGCTCTAGGACAGGGGATCAAACTCAAATAGATACGGGGCCACTAATCTGTACATAGGAGGCAGCTAGGTGGGTTAGTGGTCAGATTGCTGGGTCTGGAGTCAGGAAGACCTGATTTCAAAACTAGCTTCAGACACTTACTAGCCGTGTGACCCTGGATAAATCACTTAACGTGTACATGCCTTAATCCACTAGGGAAATGGTAAACCACTCCAGTATCTTTGCCAAAAAAAAAAAAAGTAGGCATTATTGGCATGATATGGTCCACAGGGTCATGTAGAGTCAGATACAACTGAATAACAACAATCTGTACATAAGGATCCCTCCAGGCTACATATTGACTTAGTAGTTTTAAAATATATTATTCTTTGTTTTATTGTATTTTATTTATTTTGTTCAATATTTCCCAATTACAAACAAATCTGGTTTGACTGGGGGTGTAGAGGGCCACATGCAGCCTGCTGGCCACGTGTCTGACACCTCTGTTCTAGGCAACCCTTTCAGACTACACATTGAAGAGAAAGGACTGACCTACATCAGTTCAGAAAGATTCCTCATCTGGTAGTTTCCTATACCAATGAAACCACGGGAATTGTCTGTATCCCATACAACATAAGTATAAATTTAACTCCTCTTCCCCATACCCACTGAAAGAGGGTTATCGTGTTCCTTCCCTTTTTTTCCTCCCTTCCAAAAATAAAAACAAAATAAACAAAAAACTCTTCTCTGTACTAACCATCAATAACGTCTTCAATTGATCCTCTTGTGGCAGTATCACAAGACCTTTCACCATCCTAGTTGTCCTCCTCTGGATACTTTCAAATTATCAATGCCCTTCCTAAAGCATGGTACACAGAAAGGAGGACACTTGCTAGAAACTAAACAAGCCTGTCTGGACCAGTTAGCATGGAAGAGTAGTGTTAACCAACCAGCTGGATATAACTGAGATCCAAGGCAAGTTAGGACTAGAAGCACTGCTGTTGTTGTTGTTGAGTCATTTGAGTTGTGCCCAACTCTTTGTGATCCCATTTGGGGTTTCCTTGGCAAGGAATGGTTTGCTATTTCCTTCTCCAGCTCATTTTGTAGCTGAAGAAACTGAGGCAAACAGGGTTAAGTGACTTGTCCAGGGTCACATAGCTACTAAGTGTCTGAGGCAAGATTTGACCTCAAAGAGATGAGTCTTCTTGACACTAGAGAAACACAACATGGACAAAAAGTCAGATTAATTCCAATCAGAAAATGAAACATCATGGCAAAGGAGTAGATGAAGTCTGATCTTAAAAAACAGTAGGGAGACAATAAACCAGATGACAGATAAAAGCCACTCAATCTGGTTAGTACAAAGAGAGAGAGAGAGAGGCAGAAGTAGCAGTATAGTGGAAAGAATACTGACTTACAAGTCTGGAAACCTAGTACTGGTTCTGCTACTAATTGGCTATTGAACCTTGGAGTGGATTTTGTCCCTCACCAGGTTTTCTCATCTATAAAATTGAGAGCACTAGACAAGATGATGCATTCCAGCCCTGATACTCTAGGATCTCTTCTAGGTTTTATGTTCTAATAATCCATATACTAGGTTGTATAATAGGATGTTAATAAAATAAATTATTCAGTTGAATTGGGGTCCCTTCCAATTCCAAGGCTCAACATTCTAAAATTCCTTCCAGCTCTGACGTTTTGCATTATAAGAGTAGTAACTTGCCGTATGCAGACAAGTCCATGCTACACCAGTAATTTCCATTTGTATAGATACCACTTTAGAGTTTGTGGTGACTATCCCTTATATGAGATAGCATACATTATTATTCCTTTAAAATTAATTCATATATGTGTATATATGTTTGTATGTACCTATATACAGGGTATCCCAAAAGTAATGAATGTGGAGTCAGAGGATCTCCATTCAAATCCTGATTTTGCTACTGACTTCCTGTGTGACGTTGTACAAATCATTTAACTTCTCTCTGAGCATCAGTTTCTTTATCTGTAAAATTAGGGTTTTGAATTATATGACCTCTTAAGTCCATTACAACTCTAAATCTATGAGGCTATGTAGTCCCTTGCAGCTCTGAAGCTTTATGTGTTCCAACAATCTGTTATTTAACAGGCAGGCTACATGCAGAATCACTCTCACCATAACTTGGACAAGCTTCTCTTCTCTTAAACAAACTCTTGAGGGTCTTGAAGATCAGTAACATCAGGGGCTGGAGTGAGAGCCAACAGTTTTGCTTAATACCTTCACATCCTCCCCCACGATGACAGATAAACAACAGACTGAATTCTAACCAAGAAAGCCAAGAAAAAAGTCACAGTGAGTCATTTTTCCAGCCCAGGGCAGCTTAGGAAGACAAGCACAGTGGTCTTTGGACACTGGAGTGAGGGGCAGGCCAAGGGCACGAGGCAGCAGTAACAGCACCACAACAGGTTACAGCAGGAACAACAGTGAGTAACCCAGAGCCAGGGAGTTACGCATATGGTGAGAGGCTTAAACACGTAGGCAGAAACAGTTCTCAAGGGATCCCTGGAGCAGCAATGAGTGCCACCTGGCAGCTCTGTCACCCATTACAAAGTTCTGGGACACAGTTACAGAGCAGCGAGGAGTGGTCACAGAAACAGCAAGGAGGTAGGGACTCTTCCTGTGTAAGGAACAAGAAACAAGTTTCCAAAACAGAGCTGTATATAGCCCATGAACAGAGTAGGAACTCCATTCTAACCTTTGGTCCTGCACACAAGCCTGTGGCGGAATAAACCAGGGAAGAGACCAAAACCCAGGGAGACCCAGCAGTTCAGTTGCTTTGACCTATTGAACCATAACTGAGTCCAGCAGCAGTCTATGGAAATTCAGCCACACTTAAGTCAACAGACCCAAACCAGGCCAGGAATTTGCAGAGGAGGACAGTGAACTGACCTCTCCTCCTCTCATCTTACCTTGGAAGAACTAAAAACTAATATTGAACTGTGAAAGCAGCAGAAGAAGGTCATAAAAGATAGATCACCAGGCTAGACATTCCCTGCCCCAACTCCAAGTTTAGTAGAGGATAACAACAACAGAGAAGCTCAAGACACAACCTCAAAAGAAGACAATGACTTGAAAACATCTACAAGCAAAGCCTCAAAGAAAATGTAGAATGGACACAAGACTAGCATAAATTCCTAGAAGAGGTAAAGAAAGACATTTTTGAAAGAGCATAAAGTGATTTTAAAAATCAAATAAGAATTAAAGATGATAAATTGGGAAAAGAAACTAGAGCTATGCAATAAAATTATGAAAAGAGTATTAACAACTTGGTAAAACAGGTACAAGAAATACTGAAGAAAATAATTCCTTAAAAATTAGAATTGGCCAAATTTGTAAGAGGTACCAAAAATACTAATACTTATATATCCTATTAACAAGATATTAATAAGATGTTTTCAGAGTTGATGGAGGCTGTCTTGGAACCAATGATGTGACCTCCCCACCCCCATACTTTCGGATTGTTACTTGATTCCTCTTTTTCTGGGATCCCAGCAAAAGGGATTGGAAGGAGAAAGAGAACCTAGGAATTGACATCAGTATTTTCTGAAGTTTACAAAAAGATTTCTCCTTTCCCAAGACCTACTCAGAGCTATGAATATGAATGATGAAGGAATACCACTTCCAGTTTAGACAATGTGCCCTAGTGTTCCTTTACTCTCATTAAATCTATTTGAAAGCCATCCTTTGATGGATATTTTAATAGAGTACTCCTCAAACTTGACCTCATTAATGATTTCTACCTGGCTAAATTTCAACTTCTATGGCTTAAAAATTATCTTCCCCCTCAAATAGTCAGCCACATATTCAAGAGTCCTCTGATGGTGGAAGAGAATCATGGCCTATGTGTTCCCCTACTAGACTTCCAGCTGGTAGTTATAGGATTTAATCCTACCCAGATATATGACCTTTGGCAAGTCACCTAACTTCCATGTACCTTTAGAGTTGAAAAAAATATAATCAGTAGGTATCTGGTTCATGTCTAGCAATTTCTAGAGGGTATAAGGATTGTGTCTAGTAAGATATCTGAGCTACTTGGAGATGAATAGCCAAGATGCACTTAAAGTATTATCCTGACCTTTCTAGAAGGCAGAATACATAGTATAAGGTAAAGAGCAGGGAGTTTGGCGTGAATTAAGCCTGAGTCTGAATCTTGCTGCTTACTAATTTGTGTGATCTCTCTATAAAATGAGAGGTTTAAACTTGATCATCTCTGCAGCTCCTTGTCCACCCTAACTCATGGAATCTTAATCCTGATAATGCATAGGATCTCTTTCCTCTACTAAAACCATTAAGATTTGTTATATTCAAGGGGCTAGGGAAAGGGCAGGGGATATCATAGAATAGTAGCCAGCCTTGTTAATATATGGGGAAACTAAGGCTTAGGTAAATAGCATGGTGCAGAAAAAAAAGCAACTGAAGGTATACTTCAAATCCTGGCTTTTCTTCTTACTGCTTTCTATTTACTACTACTTGTGTGGGTCATTAAACTCTCTGACCCTCAGTTTCTCCATCTGTGAAATTAGGAGGTTGTACTAGATCAACACTAAGGTTCCACTCAAATCTAAATCCTATAATCCCATGAAATGACTTCCCCAAAGTTACATAGCTAATAAGTGGTAAGAATTTAGACAACAATTCTGATATTAGGTGCCTCCGGGCTGCCCAACTGATGCTTTCTGTCCCTTTAGCCATCCCTCTAATTTCACCAAAGGTCATTTGGATCTATCTCCATATGAATGATAGTGTTGGGGCATCAGAATGTCTGAGCTAAATACTTCCAAACAACTGTCACCTGGGTCTGAACTTACTTGCCATAGTCTTTTTGGAGCCAGTCACTGGCCTGGCTTCTCACATAACAGGCGACAGTCAGAGCCCAGTGTCCCTGGACCCTTATTTTCTCCCTGGTCGATATGTCTATGCAGTCATTCAAAAGGATGGCTCCAATTACATTAATTTACTTCTGTTCCTGTTTTATGCCACTCAGAAAACTTCAGACAAAAAGAAATAATAAAACAACCAACAAGAAATCAAATTAACTATGATTCAGAAAAAGGAATCAAAGAAAACTGGATTTTATTTCCAGAAGATAAAATAAATTGGCTTCTGGAAAAAGACTAATCAGGACAATTAGATACAACAGGGTCCGTTTGCAGAGACATGAAACTATTGTATCATAAAAAGGGATATGCCTTCCAGCTGGGGGCATCAATTTGAAACTTTATCAGCATAAATGATTTTGGAGTTGCCCCTTGAAGTGTATTACTTGGGGTGGGAGGGCAACACTCAGTAGTGTTTCACATACTAGAGTTAGAAAGAGTTTTAGAAATGTGGATAAGAAATTAACAGTGTCTGTGTTTTGAGTGAGAAATAAATGGCATTCCAAATAGTAGGAATAGAATGAGCAAAAGCATAAAAGTCAGAAACCATAGTGTATATCTGAAAGATGGCCAGTAGGCCAGTTTATGTGGGATGGAATTTGACAAAGGAGAAAGAATATTGAACTTGAATACAAAAATTGGGGATTAGACATTTTTTCTATAACTAGCTGTGTGACCTCAAGCAAATTGTCTTACCTCTCTGGATCTCAATTTCCCAATAACTTAAAGATTTGAATTCCTGTTAACACTCATTCTGATATTCAATGGTCAACTTCATCTCTTTTTCCTAAACACATATCAATATGGCAATTAGTATGCATTGGCTCATTATTGTTAGGTATCTATTTATATGTCTAGCCATTTCTCCAAATAGAAAATAAGTCATTTAAAGGTGGTGTTGTTCAGTCGTTTTCAGACCTGTCTGACTCTTCATGACTCCACTTGGGGTTTTCTTGGCAGCGATACTTCAGTAGTTTTCCATTTCCTCCTCCAGCTCATTTTACAAATGAGAAAACTGAGGCAAACAGGGTTAAGTGACTTATCCAGGGTCACACAGCTAGTAAATGTCTGAGTATAGATTTGAAGTCACAAAGATAAATCTTTCTGACTCCACACCCAGCACCCTATCCACTGTGCCACCCAGCTGCCTCATTTGAAGGCAAGGGCCTTCAACTCAGTGATTAGCACAGAGCCCCACACAATAGATGTGCAATAAAGATAATGCCTTTATTGTGACCCCACCAGCTCCTGCTGGTGAGAATTCTCAATAGCTAAGAAATGTTAGTGTGTTGGAATGGGCCTCAGAACACAAAATGTTAGAACTGAAAAAAAAAATAGAATGTTGAAGTTGGAAAAACCTTAGAATATAAAATGCTAGAGCTGGTCAGGACCTTAGAACACTGTCAGAGCTAGGAAGAGCTCCTTAGAATGTTGGAGCTGTAAAGGACCTTGATGACATTCAATAGTCTTTCAGATCTAGGCCAGATCTTAGAACATACTGAGACTCATCACTATATCAGAGGGGTCTTAGAATATAAAGTATTAGAACTAGGAGAGGTTCTAGAATATACAAGTTTAGAGCTGGTGGAGAACTTAGAACACAGAGCTGCTTGTCAGAGCAGAGAGGGATCTTGCAATACAATATGTTGGAGTTGGGAGGGACTTTATGTATACACTTGTCTTTTCCTTTACAGCTAAGTTCCTTGAGAGTAGGGATTGTTTCATTCTTTGTATTTGTGTTGACAGCACATAGCACAGTGTTTGTATGTAGTAAGTGCTTAATAAATGCTTGTGATTGGTTAGCCTTAGGGAACTTAGATCATGGAATGTCAGAAATGGAAGGAGTGTGAGAGCAGAAAATGTGAGAGCTGGGAAGGAGGAAGGGACCTCAGAATTTAGAACTGAATGGGGACTTGGAATTTAGAATGATAGGGTTGGGAGGGACTTTAGAGCACAGAATGTCAGAGCTGGAAGGGACGTCAGAGCATGTAATGTAAGCAATCTTAGAGACTTCTCCTTGAAACCTTCCATTTAACAGAGGATCAAGTTGAAACTCAGAACAGGGAAGTGAAGTTCTTTGTCAAAGATCACACAGCAAATTGGCAGCAGAGCTAAAACCGGAATGCTCCTAAGTTCTCTCCACTACCCTTAAGTGGTTACTAGTTTCTTTGCCAGAATGGAGGACTGAGAAACTACTTCAGGATTTGTGATTATCTGGGTTCTGGTAGGTGGCCATCTCCCTACTTTTTCTGTGTCTGATTAGTTTAAATCGCATTATACATCTTGTAGGATGGCTTCCCAAGTCCATTTCTGCAGGGTCACTGCACTGTTTAGGATGAGCTATGCCTGCTGGATGCCATCCAGTGCACCTGTGGTATTTTGATAACTTCATATATTGCCAACTTCTCCTATTAAATATACAACTTACAGACAGGGCAAAGTTTAACTCACTCTAATCAACTGTAAAATGAACCGGGGACTTGCTGTTCCACTATGAAGACCTAGACCTGTTTTATGTTCATCGTTAATGGCCACGGATGATCTCTGCTTCCAGAGATTGGTTATTAATGAGCGCTGGAATTACGGATTTCAATTAATGATGTTACACTGGTGCTGAAATACAGTTGGAGCCACTCTGGGGAGATTTAATTGCTAAGCCGAAATGTAACTCATTCCTCCTTCACCACCTACCTTCCCCCATCATCTTCTATGAATCAGTCATTTGATCCACATAGAGGAACTAAGCACCTGCTCCTCATTCCACTCAATGCTAGGCACTATGGGTCATACAAAGGAGTACATGCTACCTTCCAAGAACTCACAGTCTGATAGAAGTGATGGCTGGCTCATAGTATATGCCAGTGTATGTATGCTGCATTCACAGCAGAAAGGAGACAAAAGAGCCTGGACAGTGAGGACAGACTTCCTGGAGGAGGGTGGACCTGGAAAGATAAGCAATCTTTAGAAAAATGCCAAGGCATAGTGGAAAGAGCATTAATTAGATCTGGACTCAAAAGACCTTATTCTTGCTAGTTGTATGACTATGGGAACATCATTCAACCTCTCAGCCTCAGTTTTCTCATCTCTAAAATAGTGATGATATTTGAACTACCTACTTTATAGGATGTGAGGAAAGCACTTTATAAACATCAAATGTTATGTAAATATGAATTGCTATACTTATTTTGGTGAGGGATGTTAGTATTTTAACCTAATAGAAGAACGTAACCAAAGATGTATAAATGAAAATTTGTATTTTATCTGGATGCCACAGAGGAGGGAGATGACCACTGATTGTTAAAACTGGAAAGGAACTTAGAACCCATGGTATTAGTTCTGGGAGGGAACTAAAAACAGATATCAGAATACAGAATATTAAAGATGGAATGGACCTTAGAGTATACAGATCATAGAATATTACAGAGTTAGAAGGCTAGATCATGATCTCAGAATAAAAGAGCATCAAAACTAGAAAAGATTTTAGAGCATAGAATGTTAGAGCTGGAAGGAACCAAAGAATAAAAAATTTTACAATTGGAAAGGATCTTAGAACATAGATTGTTAGATTTGGAAAGGGCCTAAGAATATAGAGTATTATAACCTAGAATGTCAAAGCTAGAACAGACATGAGAATAAATTAGAGAGAGAAGGGGCATGCAAACATAGAATGTTAGGACATAAAATGTTAAGGAAGGAAGGGACCTCAAAAGTCATTTGAAGGACACATGATGCCCATTTGCAATGTCCCTGTGGTGAGGAGTTAATTAATGAACAGAGTGGGTTATTCTTCTGTCTGGTCTCCTTGGAACCTTCTATTTGTCCCCATATCAGGGACTTGAGGTCCTTTTCTGGCTATAGCTACTTTACTCCAACAGATATTGCTTGCTTTCTGGCTACTGTCAGCACCCCAGACCTTTGGCTGTCTTCCCTAGGGCCTGGAGGCCTCTTTGTCATCACTGACAGTCTCCTTCATATTCTGGGCATGTCACTTTTCCAGCCACTCTGAGATGCAATAAGTAGCCTTGAACAAATTTCCCATTAAGCTCATTACCTCCTCTCTGAAGAATGCCTGTGTCCGCTTATCAGACACTTTCAGGAGGAAAGCTGGACAACTGCTATTCAGGACATTAAAGACCTCCTGACTCCTCTGGCTTCCTTTAAGTTCCAGATAAAAATCTCACCTTCTACAAGAAGCTTTTTCTGATCTCCCTTAATGCTAGTGCCTTCCCTCTGAGATTACCTCTGAGCTATCATGTACATATCTTTTTTTACAAAGTTGTTTGTATGTGGTCTCTTCCATTAGACTGTGAGTTCCTTGAGTGCATGGTAAGTCTCTTGCCCTTCTTTGTATCACCAAGTGGCCTACAGAGTGAGTGGTATATGGTAGGTATTTAATAAATATCTATGAATGAATGACTAAAGGGAATGGAGGTGGTAGGGGGAGAGAATACTTCACTTCAGGTGAACTGCCTGGGAAAACCCAGAGAAGTTTCAAGTCCAGAAGATGAGTGTTCTTCTAGTCTTTTGCAGCTAATATGCTGGGTTGCCTTTCACATAGTCATTCAACCTTTCTTGGCCATATCATTGCCCAACCCATCTATAGATCAACCAAAAAAATGAAACAAAACAAGACAAAAGCCACTTTTTTCTAACCAGCAAATGTAAGTAATAAAACTCACAGTGTAAAGACTTGGAAGGGTTTAAAGATCATATAGTCCAATCCCTTCATTTTATAAAAGAAAGGACCCGAGATTTGTACCCAGGTCTTCTGATATAACTGACAGTAATATGGCCAGTGTAGGCTTCGATGCCAGTCAGGATAGTTTAACCCTAAGGAGAGCAGCTAAACCACTTAGGCTGTCATTCCAGATTTGTTGTAATTACCCTCAAAGGTTTCTATCATGCACACCACGAGGATTAGGGCCCTACAGTGCAACTGCCCTTTATCGATCATATTGAGACCTGACTGATCCAGGGGGAATGTATTTGCTTACAGAGAGAATAAAACTTCCATCCTAGGCCCAGAATTTGCCATGAAACTGCCTGGGGCTCTTTAAACAGGGTAGAAGTGGGATGTGCTTTGGTTCCTCACTCTTTTTAACCCATTGGGGCAGGGGAGTCCTGCTTTTCCCTGCTCATTTAGAGTCAAGCCTGGAATGTCAGCATCCAAAAGGCAAGACTGGTCCTCCTCCTATGAAATTCCAAGACCAGTAATGTGCCCAGGACTAGGGGTCAAGGCAGCTGGGGTTTTTATTCCAGGTCTGACACTCACAAGCCCTGTGACCTTGGAAAAGTCAGAGTCTGTGCTTCAATATTTTCATCTTTAAAAGATAGTGACTAGGCTCAATACTTTCTAACATACCTTCTAGTTATACAAATCTCCTTCCTCATTTTTCTTCCTTTACTCTAGGTCAACTGTCATTTTGCCTTTAGAGACGCAACCAGTGATAGTGCAGTTCATTGTTCATTGGACTAGGAGTCAAGTAAGGTGTGGATTCAAATTTTTCCTCTGACATTGGCTTTGTGAGTATGGACATGTCACAGAAGCTTTTCCTTTCCTAATCTGTAAAATAGCAATAATTATGTTTTTAGTACTTTCAGGGTTGTTTTGAGGATCAACAGAGGTGATATCTATAAAGTGCTTTTTGAACCTTAAGGAATTAGAGAAATGTCATCTGTAATTAGAAATTACAGGATCATATGTTTAGAACTAAAAGAGACTTTAGCAACCATCTTGTAAAACACCCTCATTTTACAGAGAAACAAATTGAGACAGAAAAGTTAGTTGACTTGTGCAAGGTCACATAGGTAGTAAATGTTGGATATAGGATTTTAATCCAGGTTCTCTTACTTCAGAACTGAGCTCTTTCCATTTAAATCATTGGGCATCTGGGTTACTAGCTATCTATCTCTTTAAGGCCTCCATATGTAATGGGAGTCCTCCCTTTAATCTCCAGTCAACTAAACATAATCCTAGAAGACCAGACAATAGGGCTGTCAATGTTTAGAGACTTGAAGTCCTGCTGTTTCCTTCCTGCTCCCCCTAGAAGAGGGCCTCTTCCTCCCAAATTCCCCTCCTTCTTGCTTCCCTCCCTCACCTTCAAGCCCCCTTACTGCAACATCCTCTAACAAGACAGTTTCTTTGTCCAAACTGACAGGAGATGTCTCTGAAGCCCTATGGGGAAATTGTGCAAATTAAGAAGAATCCTTTGGGAGCTGGGTCTTAGAGCTGTGTGCCATCTGCAGGTAATTAGAGGAATAGTCGATGAGACTAGGAAAAGACAAAGCAGCAGAGAAGCCGTGAGAAGGGTCCTGGGAACTGTGTGCTGTGTATAGATTGATGCCTAGACTAGGATTCCAGAATCATAACATGTTAAACCTATAAAAGAAGCCTTAGAACCCAAAATGTTTACAATAGATTGTTAGAGCTGAAAAGGTCTTTTGAAATCAACTAGTCCAATATCTTCATTTTAGAGACAGGGGAACTAAGGCGTCAGGAGGGTAAGTGACTCACAGTGCAGCAAAGAGCTCGCTTCATCTCTAGTATGCTCAAATATCCCAGAATTGTGTTTGAACACACTTGGAGTTTCTCAAGAATGCTGCAGCTCCCACTTCTAGACTTTAAAGCACATGCTGTTTTAAAATTTATGGTGTAATTGATTTCTTTATAAATCATTCAGGACTTATTATTTATTAATCCACCTGTCAAGGTTAATTTAAACTACTTTTCAATAAGGCTGTTTGACAACACCTTTGTTTATGGGATTGACAGTTCCTGGGAGGCAAGAGATCGCAGTTGGCTTCTCCTCCCCTGGCTTGGCCCTGGAGAACGAAGTTTCCTGCTGGAAGAGACAATTCTTCCTTCACTTCTATCATCCCATACTGACAATAGTAACAATAGCTTATATTTTAAAGACACATTTTAAGGTTTACAAAGTACTTCCTTCCTCCCCCAAAATAAAAACATATGAGCCAGATACTAGAAGTATTATTTTTCAAATTTTACAGATAAAGAAACAGAATCAGAGAATGGAGTGCCTTTCCCATGATCAGAGAGATAATAAATGGTAGAGCTGGGACTGGGTCTGGGTAGGACCCTTGACTAGAGATGGCAGTGTTCCGTATGTCCTAAAACCCAATTATTTAGGAGAAAAAAAGCAAGTTCAACCAGGGTATTTGATGATGGACTCCATTCGTTGCTCTACCATCAATCTGGAAGACTTGCTTGAATCATGAGCTACCTAGTTCTACAGACCTTGGTCTGAGCATATAGGATAAGGTAGGGTTGAGGACCTTAAACATTTATATCCCAGATCCTCTAACTCTACATCCAATGCTTTCTCCATTATACCTCCAAATATGGGTTTCATCTTCTGGCCTGGTAAGTGGAAAAGGTAGGAAAATCCTTTGCTTTTGCCTTTGAAGGATTATATTGTGGAAAACAACTTGTATATCCTCCCCTAAACCATCTCTCAATGTCTCAGTCAGACAGAATTGCAGTTCACAGGGTTGGAAAAGTCTTTAGAGATCATATAGTTTCACCTCTAACTTTGTATTGGAATCCCCTCTACAATATCACCAACAGATATGGCATTATATTTATATAAAAATAATTCATCAACTTTCTCCATTTCCAAATCATCTCATTTTTAATATTCCCCAAATCTATGATCTAGTCTCATCATTTACTTCATCTAATACACTATGTTCATTCCCACCTTTATTCATTTTCCCATGCTGATCTCCTCACTTACAACAGCCTCTTCCTTCTTCTTTACCTATGTCAGTCCTATATACCCTTCAAGGTCTAGTTCCAACCTTATCTCTTCCTTGAAACATCGAAATCAAGAGCCTGACTTCCTTTATTCATATTAATGTCTGTCTTCTCTGAATCGTAATGGCAATTACAGTATGTCCCATACAATGGGGCATGTACCCATGGGACAATACCAATGTCTTGTATTGTTTTATTTGTGTAAGTCTTATTTTCACACTTTGAGAGTCTATGATTTCACCCATGTGTGTGTTCCCTCCATTAATACACATCACAAACCTCTAAGCCTTAGTAGGTGATCTTCATGGGTTGTTATGGCTAATAATAATGTATTTTTAAAATCATATTATGGCTTATCCTTCCCCAAGAAGCACACAACCTATCATCAGGAACATATGTAAAGGTTTTCTAGTTTGGTAGGACCCACTAGAGCTTATTCAACTAGGAAAACCTTCAAGAACCCAGGTCACCTCCATAAACCTAGGTGTCAGAGATAGATTTTGGCAGTTATACGTTCAATTAAATTTAATTCAAGAAACATTTATTAAGCATATACTATGTGCCAGGCACTGTAAGCTCCTCAAATCCTATCTCATATTCAAGGCCCAACTGCAATACCAAATCTGTTCCCCCCCATAGAAGTGATCTCCTCCTCTGAGCCCCTACAGCGTCTCTCCCCACCCCACCCCTATCCTGCCATATACAGTTTTCTTAGTACTTAACACATTCTGGCTTGCTTTGGGTCCGTGTTCTATCTTCCCTACTAGATTATAAGTTCCTAAGAGGGAGTAACAAGATCTTTTTCATCTCTATATGTCCTTCAGAGTCTCACTTACTAGTCACCATATTGGGCTCAAGAAGTGTTGGCCAAATGAATGAAGGAATGGTGGAAACAATCAAATATCTGCCCCATGACACCATGCCTGGGGTTGGACAAAAACCCAAGTAAGCTGAGTTGGATAGAATTTGACATTGAGATTGAAATTAACAAAATGGAGTTGAAACTGAAACTAAATGGATGGACCATTATGTCATTTCTGATGTTCAAAATGCATGCATTGACCTGTCTGCTTACCAAACAAATCACAGAATTTCAAAGCTAGAAGGATATTCAGAAGCCATCTAGTTTAACCTGATTAGGAAACCCTGCTATTATATCCCTGACCAAGCCTTTGCTTGAAGTCCCCTACTGATGGAGAAACCAACATCTCCCTAGGCAGTTCATTCCATTTCCAGGCAACACTAATCGTTAGGAAGTTCATACTTAGGTGGAAATGAAATCTGTCTCTCTGTAACTTGTGCTAATGTTCCTAGTTCTGCCCTTTGGGACCAAGCAGAGAAAGTCTAATCTCTATGACAGCCCTTCAAAATGCTTAAAAGTCTATAAGTAAGTCTTTACCCTTGCCTCCTCTTCTCTAAGCAAAACCAGTTCCTTCACACACAGTCCTCATATACAGAAACATCAGGAGTTCTTAAAATCCAGCAGGTCATTCTGTCCCAGACTGAAATTAAGAAGACTTCTACACAAAGAAAGAAAACACAGTCCTTACCTAAAAATCCTATAGCCTTAGATTCAGGGGAATGCATAATTAGAACTATTTTGGTGCAAGGTGTTCAAAAAAAGGAAGAAGGATCAGAACAGCTTCTGTCTTCATTTATAAAAAGTAACTGTTGAATATATGAATAAGTACAATTTAAAAATAGGAAATATGATTTGGATCTAGGTGGATTGAAATGTGCTGCTCCATTTCTTGTCTCTTGCTTGCATACAGGATCTGAAGTATGAATACATGAAGCTATCCACCATTACAGTCCTTTGGTTGGGGACTGGAAGAAGGGCAGAAGTCAGGAAGAGAAAGAAAAGGGATTGCTCCTGAATTTTTGTTACTGATCATAGCAGAATGGGGCTGGGATGGGGAGACAATTAATTTTCATAGAACATCAGAGTCGAATAGAAGTAATCTAGTTTACTTCCCTTATTCTCCAGATAAGGAAAGTGAAGCCCAAAAAAAAGAAATACTTTCCAAAATTACATAGCAACTTAGTAACAGTCCTGAGACTTGAACCTGTGTCTCTTAATTCATAGGACCTAGAGCTGGTATTCCCCATTTTACCAATAAGGAAACTGAGGCACAGAGAATGGATTCCACTTTCAAAAGATAATATAGAGTTGAGCTGATTTACAAAGAGGTAAATATAGGAAAAGGAGGACAGTATAGCAAATATAAATTCTGATGGTCTGGGAAAAACTTGAGGGATAGAGTGATTACAGGTTATAGTGAAGATAAAGAAGAGGGATGAGGGTCAAAAACATAGGCAAGGATGAAATGATAAAATATTATGATCAGATAAAGGAATTTCAGAATTCATGAACAGTCAAGTTGATCACTTGTGGGTAATGTCCAGATCCCCAGATCTAGGGTATGACCATCTCTGCATTTAGCTGAGATGAAGTGAAAGAGTACATTGTGGGAACTGAGTAGATGGATAAACTGGTAGATTAGAGCACTAAAGGAAACATCATTATCTATATTGAAGTCCCCTTATATGAGAGCAGGAAGTGTGAAGGAAAGAAAGACTTAGCCAGACCCTGAATTCACTGAGGAAAAAAGGAGACTATCCTGAGGGTTGGTATACAACATCCCTAGAATAAGGGTTGGGAAATAAATTTTAATAATGTAGACTTTAGAAAAGTAGTTTTCTGAGTAATAATTGTAGAGTGAATGTCTAGAACTGGCAATGGGGAGTGCTATACTGGAAATGAGGAAGCACGGGTTCTGCTCTTGACTTCGTCACTGATTGTCTGTATTAACTTGGATTCCCTCATCTTGGTCTCAGTTTCTTCATCGATTACATGAGGGGATTGGACTTGATCTCTAAGGTATCTTCCTATTTTAACATTCTATATTCCTAAGTTTTAACATTCTATGTTCAAAATTTCCTTCCAATTCTCACATTGCATATTTTAAATTTATTTTCCTTTCTGACAACCTATGTTCTAAGTTCTCTGTTCTAGTGTGCTTTACAGATCTAACAGTCTATGTTTGAATATTCTACAACTCTTAGTCCCTTCCAGAGCTAACATTTTGTGTTCCAGCATTGTATATTCGAAGGCTTCTTATAGATCTCACATTTTATCTTCCAACATCCTTTGGTCTGAGGTCCCTTCCAGCTCCAACATTGTATTGTATTCTAAGCATAGCACTGGAATAGCTGTTAAAATCACATTTAGCCTAGCCCCCTTACCACTCGTCAGGGAGTTCAGTTCCTCTTTTCCACTCAGCCCCATGCCCCTTTCCTCACATTATCTCATTCTATCTCAGCCCCACAGATTTGACCTTCTCAAAAGCTCCATAGGGCTGAGGTGTGATGTTCAAAATTAACTAGCAAAACATGAGAGTAACCCGGGTGGAATGCTAAGGGACTAGGGAAAAAAATAGAATTTAAAAACTGCTTCTGACAGTGCAGAAGTCATCGAGGCCTTTTTTTTTCCTTTTTTTTTTCCTCTTTTCCAAAACAGCCCTGTTTCCAGTCAACTGGGGCCTTAATCTGCCTGGTAATTTACCATGTCTGTTCATTCTTCTTCTAAATAGGATGACTTTATTCTTTGCCATATAATGAGGTAAGGCCAAAGGCAAGCCTTCCGTTTTTCAGTGAACCTTCTTTCCCTCTTCAGATGTGTGTGGGGTTAAACAATGATAGCAAGAAGGAATTCAGGAAAAGAAATCCAAGCTCTACAAAGCACCCTTTTGCGGCAGAGTCATTTTGGATGCAGTGATAATGCAAGCGGATTCATTGTGAGAGATATGGGCAGAGACCCTTTGAGGCTATAGGGCCTGCTATTTGGACAAAGGCCTGAGCACTGGAAGCTGGCCAGAATGGACACAGACATCTGCATTATTGAACCACCCATCATAACAGTCACTTCGGGCAGTCCTGGTAGGGGAGGCCAGAGACTAATGTGTGAACTTAGGTAAATCACTCAGCTTTTCTGGGTTTCAGTTTCCCTACCAATATCTGCCAGCCTCACAAGGATGATGACCATTTGTAGAGGATGTCATTGAAGAGGTTCCTGTGCAGCTATGGGGTGGACTGCATGGCCTCTGAAGTCCTTTCTGACTCTGCAATGCTGTGACCCCAAAGCCTTCAAGGACTTCTGGATTATTGGTACTGTGTGCTTTTAATAACACTACTTTTTTGAGGATCTCTCAGTCTGACACATTACCAGGCATCTGAGCAATGATGAGATTAATATCTGATATTTAAAGAGTGTGCTGTGGTTTACAAAGCACTCTATGCATAATCGGACCTCATGAAAGCTCTGTGGGATGAGTCAGGAAGGTATTGTTGTTCCCATTTGAACCAATAAGGAAAATAGCATTCATAGAGGTGAGATGTCTCACCCAAGGTCTCATAGCAAATTATCTGCAGAGCCAGTACTCAGGTCCAGATGGTTACACCCCCAATGTCAGTGTCTTTCCCAATACACAAGAGTGTTCTGAGAGCTTCTGATAGAAATCAGAACATCGAACAAGTGTGATAGAGAGTTGAGTGGAGGGAGAAAAGGGACCATACTACTATACTCTGTGACCTTAAGTGGGTAATTTGTAAGGTTCATTACAGTTCTCACATTTCATCTTCCACATTCTAATATTCTATATTCCAATATCTATTCTGATCCTAACACATTCTCCACTCAGTAAATTCTGAAGACTCCCTATTGTCTTCAGAAACAAACATGAAAGGCTCCATTTGGTATGCAAAGCTTTTTTACAACATGGCCCCTTCCTACCTTTCAGGTCTTCTTCTGCTTTACTCCTCTCCATATATTCAAAATCCAGCTACAATGGCCTTCTTGCTTTTGGCACATTTGGACATTACATCTTGCCAGACTCCTTGCCTTTTCTCTGGCTATCTCCCATGTTAGAATTCTCTTCCTACCCATCTCCATTTCCTGGCTTCCCCGGCCTCCTTCAAGATTCAGTCCTAATCCTGTATTCTGCAGGAGGCTTCTTTCTCCCAGTCCCTCTTGATCACCTACCTCCAACTATTGTTCCCCTCTAAGAATGACTTTCCACTTACCATGCACATATCTTCTCTTTATGATTTCTTTTGCCTGTTGACTCCTCCATTAGAATGTGAGCTCTAAGATAAAAAAGAGGGACTGTTTTTGCCTTTCTGTGTATCCCCAGCTTTTAACTTAATTCCTGGCACTTAATACATGCTTGTTGACTGACTCGCCTTCTACAAGAGGCCTTTTCTGCTCCATTCCCTACTGCTAGTACCTTCTAAGATTACCTTCTTTCCATTTACACTGCATATATTTTACATGTACATAGTTCTTTGCATGTTGTCTCCCCCACTAGATTGTGAGCTCCTTGAAGACTACGTTTTTTCCCCTTTCTTTGTATCTCCTTGCACTTAGCCCTGTGTCTGGCATATAATGTGAGCTTAATAAATGCCTTTTGACTTGAAATTTTTGTGTTCTAAATTTCATTTCTAAGATTCCTCCCAACTTTAACATTCAATGTTCTAGGCCTTCTTGACCTCCAATATCCTAGGATTTTGCAATTCATTCACACTAAAGTATAATTGGTAATAACTTAAATGTTACCTTTCCCATGGGGATTTTCATCTTACAATTATAAATTAAATCATACAATTGAAAGGGTCCTCAAGTGTCATCCAGTCAAACCTATATCATAATAAAAATCCTCTTTTACTACATTACTCACAAGAGTTCATTTCCAAGGAAGTGTAAAAGAGAAATAACAATGGATTTGAACTCAGATAACCTGGGTCCACATATCAGCTCTACTTCTTACTTCATGTGTGCAAATCACTTAACCCCTCTAGGCCTCAGTTTCCTTAATTATAAAATGAAAGGATTGGGCTGGATGACCTGGAAGGTAACTTCTGGCTCTAAATCTATAGTCCTACGATTGTTGTGTTGTTCGTCCTTCATTTTTGAAGAGGACCAATGTCATCATGGGGTGATAACCTGAGCATGAATTGGATCTAAATGAGGCAGAGTTGCACAAAATCATTCATCCTCTCACTCTTTCTTCCAAAGTCAATGAAATCCAGTGGCAAGACAAAAATCAGGAAGACTGGTGATGACTTGGGATTCAGTGGATGACCTTGGAGTCTTTGATGCCTAACCAAGCTCTAAGTGTTCCACAGTGCCTGCTTCAGCCGCCTTCATGGCCATTGGAACAAATTATTCTTATCTGCCCATTCCACCAGGGGTGGTCTTCACATGTTTGGGATAGACATACCTTTAACTTACTAATGGGTTTGAGGCCTTCCATTACCCTCAACCTGGTTTAGCCTATCTACCAAGATGGTTTTTATCAGGGTGTGATCACAATCATGCTACAGCTTTTGATCTTATGGTTAGTCTCTTATGATTAGTCCCTTCCTGAAGGCCTATAGTGACAAGGAACTCCTTATTTCTTGGGTGGTACAACAGATAGTGCTAGGCCAGGAGTCAGGAAGACCTGGATTCTAATCCTGCCTTGCTTACTAGCTCAATGACCCTGAGCAAGTCACTTAATTCCTGTCTGCTTCACTTCCCTCATCTGTAAAATAGGACTAATAATAGCATCTAACTCCCAGAGTTGTTGTAAAGATCAAACGAGATAATATTCATAAAAAGTTCTGCAAATCTTAAAGAGCTATTTAAATGCTAGCTATTATTATTTTCCCATTCCTCATTGGAATAGCTTTAATGGCTGAGAATTTTTTTTCATATTAAGCCAAAATCTGCTTCTCTGAAACTTTCGCCCATTTTCCTAATTCTGTTCTCTGGGGTCAAACAAATCAAGTACATTTTTTCTTCCATAGAAAACCCCTGAGACACATCAGCCCCAGGGATCATGAATGACCTAAATCTAAAGCTTCAGGTTAAACATTCCCAGTGACTTCAGTCAATCCTCTTTATACCTCAGCAACCTGGTATGGATCAAAGTCAGGTTTAGATTTCAGGAAATTGGTGGGAGAAGTTTTGGTTGAAAGGACAGGGAAGCCTTTCAGGACCCATTAAATCACAACACATAAGGAAGATGTCTATCTTTGTACCATCTACTCTGCATATTCAGGGAGGCAACATGAAGAAAAACCCAAATTTTTAGAGAAGAAACAATATACTGTCTCCTACTGGTGAAATGGTAGCTTTCTCCCCCCTGAACTTGTCATATTCTGGCTCCCAATTCACTACACAAAGCAAGGGATTAATGGATGCATTCTGCCATCTCGGCTTCTGTGTTGGGAAAGGTCTCCTCTCATTTCTATTGATTTTTTTTTCCTCTTTGGTTTCTTTCTTTGTTTCTGATGCATTTGCAGAATCTGAGATACCAGCTACAAAGAATGCAGATACAAAGAGAGGTCAAGGGAGGGGGAGAGACAAAGCATTGTTCCTCCTATTCCCATTACAGAATACATTTCCACTGAAGAGGCAGCCCTTCTGCCGACTTTTCTTTTTCTTTCTCCTCAACCTTCTTTCCAGAAGTGGTCACTGCTAGGTCCTGCCTAGAAGCTAGATGGGCGAGACGCAGGGGCCACTTTGTTGATCTTGACAGAGGGAGACATTAGGTGGGGTCAGGCTTTGAAATAAGAAATTCTACTCACATAGATTTTAGAAGCTTAAAGACCTGCCTTTCTGGAGAAAAGGACCTCTTTGTTTCTGAATAAACTCATTTAACAATGATTGCTGACAATCATAAAAACAACAACAACAACAATAGCAAAAACAATAACCTACTTTAAGCAGCACCTTGGAATTTCAAAGCCTTTTTTACATATATTAACTCATTTGATTCTCACAACAAATTTTGGAGGTAATACAGACATTAAAATCCCTATTTTACAGCTGAGAAAACTGAAGCTCTGAGGAGTCCAAGACCCTGGGCTCTATAATCTTAATTATATATAATTAACAGTTGGTAGAGCTGAGACTCAAGGCTCAAATCCCAAACACAAGTCATCTTACTCTAATTCTAGAGTTCTTACCCATCTTACCTTACCTTACCTTTTATTGAGCCCAGCCCTAATAACCAAGTCCTATCATTTCTACCTTTGTGAAATCTAATATGCCCCCCTTTCCCCTTCTGACACTGCCACCACTCTAGTACAATCCCTTATCATCTTATACCTATACTATTGCAATAGCCTTCTGGTTTGTCTGCTTGCCTCAAGTTTCCCCACACTCTAGGGGCAGCTAGGTGGTGCAGTGGATATAGCATCAGCCCTAGAATCAGGAGGACCTGAGTTCAAATCTGACCTCAGATAAATATCACGCACTAGCTGTGTGACCCTGGGCAAGTCACTTAACCCCAGTTGCCTTGCAAAAACAAAAACAAAAACAAAAAAAAACCTTGGTTGGTTCCAGGCACTAAGGGCTCAAACTGTGAACTTCACTTAAAAAAAAAAATGTTTCTCCACATTCCAGTTCATCTTCCACTCAGCTGTCAAATTGATCTTCCTTAAGCGCAGATCTGTTCATATCACCCTATCCCCATTTAAGAAATTCCAATGGCTCCCTATTACCTTCAGAATCAAGTATATTATCTTCTATTTGCATTCAAAGTCCTTCAAAACCTGACCCCTCACTGCCTTTCCATCTTTCTTACAACTTCCTCCCCAATGGATACTCTGCAACCCAGTGACATTGGACATCTTGCCATTCCTCAAATGCAGCATTACATCTCCTGACTCCTTTATTTTTCACTGGCTACCCCCTATTCCTAGAATTCTCTCTCTCCTCATGTGTATCTTCTGGCTCCCCTGGCTTCTTTCAAGTCCCAGTGAAAATCCCACCTTCATCAAGAACTTTCCCATTTTCCTTAGTCTTATTACCCAACTTCTGTGGTTTATCTCCAATTTACCCTGCATATATCTTGAATGTACATAGTTATTTGCATAGTGTCTCCTTTATTAAAGTCCTTGAGAACAGGGACTTTTTGTTTTGTTTTGTTTTCCTTTCTTTGTTTCCCCATGCTTAGCATAGTACTCTTAGCCCATAGTAGGCATTACTGTATAAATAATATAAATGTTTGCTGACTGACCCACAAATATATGATTCTTAAGTACAAAATAACATATGATTTTGAAAAGTGAGTCCTAGGTTCAAATCTCTACTCTGCTTCTGACTACTTATATAACCTCAGACAAGTCACTTGACCTCTTGGATCTCTGTTTCTTCATCTGAATACTAAAAAGGTGTGAAAAAGGGACAAGGGAGGGGATTTCAAATGGGTGAAACCAGAAACATGGAGCTGAGTCGAGACAGATAAGTTAATAGTTCAGCTCTGTTCCCAACAAATGGTTATTATCTTCATCAAGTCATTTCCCCAATATGGATCTCACTTTCCTGATCTGTGAAGTGAAAGATAGGGGCTTTCTAAGATTCCTTTTGGTTCTAATAATCTATAATTCTATGTCTGAAGCCTGGATCAAAACCATGGTGAGCCTACAATGAGCAGAGAATTTGGTCAAAGTTGTATCTTAAAGTCATATCTCAGACAGTGATTGACTGGTCCTTTTGAGCTGGCTAGTTGATGTGGCTGCCGTATTCCCTCTGGGATCTTAAAATGTCAATTTTTTTTTCAAGTTCAAGTGCTGAACAATCTGATTACTGTGTATCACAAGAAATGAATGCCATTAGAAGCCCACTTTGGGGATGAGCTCAGGAAGGCCAGCTGCAGGCCACCTGGCTACTCCAAAGGCAGGTGCGAGTCCTGGCTCAGGCCAGTAAGAACTGAGCTTGGCAGGAGGCAACTGCTGACATAAAAAAGTGAGAGAAATAGGAGGACCAAAGAAAGCCCAGAGCTATGTCAGATACTGCCTGAGTTGCACTTTCATCGTCTGTTTTGATGACCTCAATTTCCTGCTTTAGCTCCTACAGATGTTGAGGAGTTCATGGTCTTCCTTCAATAATAGTATGAAACCTATTCATTTGCAGAATATTGTGCACATTGGCCTTTCTGATTTCCACTTTCTCATATAGACACCCAGCTCAAATTTCCTTAGAGAGGTCCTTTTGCTCAAATCTATTCCCTGAGCCTGTTCCATTCTGCCTGGTAAGCAGAGAAACCAGGACTCATCAGGAAAGGTCAAACATTAACTCTGTATTTGTCCACTCTGGTGATATTTCACAAAAGGGCCAGATGCTTCCTAAATGATAAATAGGAGGCTTGGCTTGTCTTGGATCAAGAAATAAAAAAGGGGCTACCACTGTGTACAGGGAAAGCCCTTTAGTCAGGTCTCTGGAAGAAATAACAACTCACATTTGTACAGCATTTTTAAGGCTTTTCACGCAACAACCCAATGAAGCAGGTAGTGCGAGTATCAACCCCTTTGCACACAGCCAATAAGACTAATGACTCTACCAGGTGAAATAATTACATAGTCTCAAAGCTAGTAAGTATTTGAGACATAATTAGAATCAAGGTCTCCTCCTTCAAAGTCCAAAATGTATTAAAGTACTTTGTAAACTTTACAATGTTATAAATGTATATTATTACTATTATTATTATTATTATTGTAGAGACTTCATATCTATTGTGAAGAATTCAATATAAACTCAAATAAATTCAATGTAAATTTTGATTTTTGGAAATTTTAATGAAAAGATGGAATAAGGTGAGAATTGTGAGAAAAATATCTGAAAGCATAATTCAGGAAAAAGAAATGAAAGAGGCTAGAGACTTGTAGATTACACAGAACCTCATGCCTTTACATTATGAATACTTAGAAAAGAGAATTAGAAACTCTGGACATGATGAGTACCAAATAATGTCATGAAAAATGAAATGGATTGTAGATTATAGAAGTTATAGGAGTCATTCCTGAATCAGCTAACTGTACACAGTCAAACCAATAACTTGATTGAGAAAAGATAAAAACAAGTAAAAAGTTAGAAGAAAGGTGATATTGAGGCAAAAAAAAGATAGTGATATTACATGCAATAGATACAATTCATCTCAGACCTATCTGAACAAAAAATTGATCATGGAAATGTGTAATGGACAAGATATATTATATCAATACTGATTATAATAATTTTATACTCAAGTTTAGCTGATATAAATCAATTGCCACAACATGAAGACCAAAAATGTCTCAGAAGTACCTTGATCATCAAATGTTTGGCTTTCCAGCCAACTAAAGAAAGAGATGGCAGCCAAAGGTAACATGTATGAAGCATAAAAAATTATTTTATGAAGAATGATGGATAACTATGAACAATAGAGCCTCAAAAGGCAGTGAGGAGCAGTCAAAGGTAAAATCAATTTGAATGAATGAAAAATAATTTATCAAGTTCTTGCTATCTGATAAGCACTATGGTAAGCATTTAGGATATAAATACAAAAATAATATTATCTGTCTTCAAAAACTTTATTTTACTGATCTTTGGATTCTTTGGAACTCCTACACTGAAACTCAACCATAGTAATTCATGAATAAGTACAAACTAGCCCACTTAGCTCTACCTAGCTGGTCCTAGACCCCACACTATGATCTTTCCTTTCACCTTCCATCTAGGTCATCTTGCCATCTGCCTATCACATCATACATTCTGTCCTCCCTCATCCTTCTCCTTTCTACTTCTTGCTCTGGAAACTGATAAAATCAATACTACCATTGCTCTGTAAAGAACATGACAATCCCTGTAGATCAAGTTCCAATACTGTGACTCCTCAGACCAAAAAACCTTTCCCAAGCCACCATTCCCCTTTGTGTGTTGTCTCCCCCTATTAGAATATAAGCTCCTTTAGTTCAGGGTTGGTCTCTCTTTTTGTATTTGAATCCTTTGTATTTAGAATAGTTCCTGGCATTTGAGTTATGCTTAGCAAATGCTTTTTTTTTCATTCATTAGTTCAAGAAGCTTACATTTAATATGTAGAAATAACAAATAGGGGAGTAGTGGACAACAGAGGGAGTTGAGTCTAAGGAGTCTTGTCTCAGGAATAGTGAATGAAGTCACCTGGCAGTAAATGAGATGCAAAGCATGGTCTGTTGTGGGACTGGATTAAAGAAAGTTCAACAAGACAAAGTCATCCCAAAGCCATCCTGGGATGAAAATAGGAGGACTTTAAAAAAAACAGAATAAAAATGGAAAAATTCTACAAAAAATTTTATAACAAAATGTTAGGGGTTTTTTGCCATCAAGGAAAAGAAAGCCATTGCACTTGCTACAAAAGAGGTAGAAAATTAAGAAATGATGAGCAGACTGACTTCAGAAAAACCTGGAAAGACTTGTATGGTCTGATGCTGAGTGAAGTGAGCAGAACCAAGAGAACATTGTACACAATAATAGCCACATTGTGTGATGACTAATATTGATAAACTTAACCCTTCCTGGCAATACAAGGATCTAAGACATCTCCAGAGGCCTTAGGATGGAAAATGCTATCCACACCCAAAGAAAGAACTATGCAAGTTGAATTGCTATTTTTTTTCTCTTCTGTTGAGTTTTGTTTCCTCTTTCTGTTGGTTCCTCCTATTGGTTTTAATTTTTACTTACAACATCACTAATGTGAAAACATGTTTAATATGAATGTAAATGTATAGCCTATATCAGATTGTGTGCTGTCTTGGGGAGGGTGGTGAGGAGGAAGAGGGAGAAAAATTTTAAATTCAAAAGCATATGGAAGTGATTATTGATAAATCAAAATAAGTTAATAAAAAAGAAGTAGAAATTGTACAAAAGAGAAAAAATATGGGAAATACAGCCAATTGGACCAAGTATGCATTGAGGAAATCCATATGTGCTACAGGCAACACAACTGTGAGAACACTGAGGGATCAATCCACAAAGGCATGGTGAGGGAAGGGATGAATTGCCCTTAATAATTCCGCCCCCCCAAAAAATAAAAAGGAAACCATGACATCACCAATACTGATGTACATGCTACTTTCCAATCAATACACAATCTTTATGATATTTATCTACACAAACATCAAGAACATCCATACAATAAGGGTTGTAACAGGCAAGGAACAGGATCTCATAAATTATCATCATTACCACATCTTTATCATCACACAATCCACTGAAACATGTAGAGAATACAAGATCCCACTATGCATTTTGTCGGTTAATTTTGAAAAAGTATTTGATTTGACAGAACAAAATACTACCTAAAAGGTGTCTTCCAACAAAATAACTACATATCAAGATCATTCAAGATTCCTTATGAGATAGACCAATAGATATTATTGTTCAATAGTTCTGTAATTGTAAACATCAGGCAAGGTATAAAACAAGAAGCCATAAATTCACTGAAGGTATTTGTTTGCTCATTTAAGAGAAAAAAAAATTGGAGAAGGATTCTCTGTGGAAGGTGAGGCTTTCCATATCCTCCTATTTGTGAGTGAGATTACAGTACATAATTGTAATAAGCCCTAGGATACTGCATATCCTCCTGGAAGAGATACATAACTACTCAAAATTTTGTCCTGACCATCCACATAGGAAACCCAAAGAGTTTAAAAAGTATCTATTTATCAATTATGACTTACAGTTAGAAGTACAGCCTATAGATCTTATCCAATAGTATGTCTATCTGGGACAAACAATATACATGTTCAATGAGTTAAGTACAAAATTGAACAGGGAAAGGTGAGCAGGTTGGATTGTCTTCAGAAAATTGCAGAACATCTCCCCAAAATAAAGGCCCATCTTTTTAATACCAACATTCCACCAAAGTTTCTGTATGACAGTGAGACATAGAATCTAATGGTATGCAAAGAAATTAAAGTAAAGATTACACAGAGGTAATATAAAGTCATGCAGTCAATATGAATGGGATGCAACATATAAGCAAAGAGTAATTTCAAAGAATAGGATTAAATGTCATCATGGGAATGTAGGCTAGGAAAAGAAGATGGGTAAGTATGAGGTGGAAAACCCTAATCCTCTACTGGTATTCTTGCCTTGTCAGGATATGGACAAGAATCACACAGGATAGATGAGCATGAATGGGTTATGATCAGCATTGTTGGAGGGAATTCCCAATTCAGTAAGATCATAGATCCACTTAAGAATTTTGAGTACTTGAATATATGCATTATGCCATGTTCCTGGAAGCTGGAAGGTGAGAGAACTAGTTTACTCTCTGCAATTTGTAGCCTCTGAGAAAGGAGTGAAATCACAGGGTCCAAGAACTTAGATTTGGAATGGATCATAAAAATAAACTAATCCAACCTCCTCATTTTACAATGGAGAAATTAAAACTCAGAGAGAAATTACTTGAGCAAGGGCACAAAGCATAGAAATATCAAAACTGAAATTTGAACTTTTTCATTTTTCCAGATACTAGGATGAATGGCAGTCTCTGTTAAAGGACCTTTCTAATGGGAAGTAAGCTGCTAGAATGTTTTTCTTGCACCATGTCTGATCATATCACACCCCATCCCCTAATAAACTCTGATGTCTCCCTATTACCTCTAGTATCAGATATAAAGTCCTCTAATATTTAATCTTCTTTATAAGCTAGCCCTTTCCTCTGTTTCCAGTCTTCTTATACTTTACCTCCCTCTACACAATCTACCAGCCACACTGGCCACCTTACTGTTCATCTCACTGGACACTCCATCTCCAATCTTTGTGCATTTGTATATGTCCATGCCTGGAGTTTTCTGCATTCCCCTGCTACCTGTTAGTTTCCCTAGCTTCCTTCAAGTCTCAAACCATACTCCATCTTCAATAAGAAGCCTTGCCTAATCCTGCTAGCTGCCACAGCCTTCCCCTCAGAGATTTTCCCATCTACTTTGAAGAGATCTTGTATGTACCTAGCTATTTACATGTTGTCTCCTCCATTAAGATGTAAATTTCTTGAAGATGGGGCCTGTTTTTATCTTCATTTGTATCCCCAGTGCATAGTACAGTGTCTGAAGGATATTAAATGTTTAATAAATGCCTTTTGATTAGTTGATTGATGAGAGAAAGGGGATTAGAAATTCCAATATGGGGATTCTGCAGCAACAAAATTGACTAGCTCCAAATAGATACTACCCCGCATACCAGGAATCACTACACCACCACCAACAAAAACAACAACAATTATTTATTAAGCACTTACTATATGCCAGGCACCATAACTGCCTCTCATCTTGGAAAGGGTATTAATCAAGCCGTGGAACTAGTAAATGGTGACCTAAAGATTACAGCAAAAACAAAGCTAGTACTATACAGAAGCAGAATGCATGCTTGTTTTGAACAGCCCTGAGCCCAAGGTTAATAAATATCCAATAACAATAAAGTGTCAAGACATTCAATCTGACCTGCTGGAGTCACTTCCCATTAAAATTGCTAAATTTCCCTAGGGTCCCATCTCCAATGAAAGAACTGTGTACTATTGCTACCCTATAATTATAGAATGCTTATTAAATAGAACATAGAGGATTAGAGCTAGGGGGAACCTTGGAATAGAGAATATTAGATTTGCCTACCCTTTCTCAGTCTCCTTTGCTGGATTATCATCCACGTCCTTCCCTCTATGTTTGGGTGTACTTCAGGGGTCAATCCTGAACATTTCTATCTACCCTCTCTCAGTGATCTGAATCTATGAAGATGACTCCCAAATCTACAGATCCAATCTTTCTTTTTTCCTGAATTCCAGTGCCACATGACCAGCTGCATGATATGCATCCCCATTTGTTTGTCCCATAGACATCTTGAAGTTAATATGATCCAAAGGGAACATTTTGCCTTTTCCCCTACACTAACTCATCTTCTTAACTTTCCTATTTTTACCAAAGGTACCACCATTCTTTCAGTCACTCAGATTTGTGAACTTGGAGTCACCTTCAGCTCTTTGCCATCCATTTCTAATCGGTTGACAAATATTGTCAATTTTATTTCCAAAGTATCTCTTATATCTGTCAACCCTTCACTCACATGACTACCACCCTAGTTCAGACCCTCATTACCTCCATTACCTCTCCAAGACTATTTAAATGACCTTTATATCTATATCTATATCTATCTATAGACAGATATAGATAGATAGATAGATATCTTCGATAAAGGAAATACATGATACAAAAGTTTTTCTAATCAAGTGTTTACCTTTTTGTCTTCACGACACTAATTTTGTTAATGAAAAAACTTCAACTTCATGTAATCAATATTATCTATTTTATCTTTTGTAATCAACTCCATCATTTGTTTAGTTAAGAACTCTCCTTGTCCGTACAAGTGATCTAGTTCCTTTATAATTTTCTTTTATAGTGTGACCTTTAATAGTCAGGTCACACATCCATTTTTAGCTAATTGTGATATATGGTACAAGACATTATTCTAAACTTAATTTCTGCCAAGTTGCTTTCTATTTTTCCCAGCAGATCTTGTCAAATAGGGAGATGAATCCTCAAATAACTAGTGTTCTAATATTTATCAGATGGCTGGGTTGGGCTCTTTGTTTCTTTTTTTTCTTATCTAATCTGTTTGACTGATCTACTCTTTTATTTGTAACTAGTACTAAACAGTCTTGATTATTGCTTTATTGGATGATTTGAAATATGTAAGTGTCATTTCCTTTTGATTCCCCCTTTTTTCATTATTTCCCTTAAGATTCTAAATTTTCCCCTAATCTAAAAGAATTTTATTATTATTTTGTCTAGCTCTTTAAAGTATCCCCTTGGATAATAACACTAACTCTATAAAGCAATTCAGGTAGTGTCAAAATTTTTATTATATCACCTCAGCCCAAACATGAACATTGAACATTCTTTTCATTATTTGTCAGCCTTTATTTCTTTAAACAGTTTTTAATATATGTAATTTTATAATTATATTCATATAAACCTTGACTGTATCTTAGTAGATTGATTCTCAGATATTCTCTATGTTTTATAATTACTTTGAATAAGATTTCCCTTTCTTTTATTTATTCCAGGATTTTGCTACTGCTACATAGAAATACTGTTAAATTTTGTGGATTTATGTTGTATGGCAATGGCCTCTTAATTTATCTCCCTGCCTCCAGTCTCTTCTCCTCTCCAATCCATCCTATACACAGCTCTCACACTGATATTCCTAAAGCCCAGGTGAGACCATATCTTTCCCCTGCTCAAGGAATTGCAGTTATTCTCTATTGTCTCTAGAATAAAATACATGCTCTTCTTTTTGCTATTTAATGTCCTTAGTTGTTTGTCTCTAACCTTTATTTCCAGCCTGATTCCACGTTGTATTCTAGCTATACTGGCCAACTTGTTGTATACTGTATGTGACCCTTTGCACAGGCATACCTCAGATTTCTGGAATGTTCTCTAACCTCACTTCCACCTCGTGGAATCCCTAACTACCTTAAGGGCTCAACTCTAGATCTACCTTCTCCATGAGACCTTTACTGATTCCCCCCAGTTGTTACAGCCTTCCCTCCCTTTCCAAATGATTCTATAGTTACATATATATTATATATGTGTGTGTTTAGTACATATAACATATAAATGCATAAATGTAATGCACATGCACAGATATGTGAGCATGCATATATACCCATGTGTGTGAATATTTAAAATGTCTATGGGGCTACTGTCCATCTTGGGATTCACAAGTAAACCCGGCCTGCAAACTTGTGAATGCCAATATGGACAGCAGCCCAGTAGATATTTTATCTCCTATTAATATACATAGAATCATTAAGAAATGTGGGTACATAGTTGGCAGTATAATTCTGGGGACACAGCCCTGGATTTAGAATCAAAAGACCAGAGTTTGAGTCCTGATTTTGCTCCTTACTATATGTTTGATCTTGAGCAAGTCACTTTCACTCTCTGGGCCCAAGTTTCCTGATCATAGCATTATCAATTTAATGTTGAAATAAGCTTCAGAACTGAGGACCATATGTAGCCAAGGCCTACTCTGATAGTGTTGGATCTGGAAGTCCTTCCTATCCTGTGCCATCTTCATAAAAGTCTCTCATGTCCATCACTGGATGCAAAGTTGATACTAGATGTGTTGTCTAACTGTGCTGCCAGGGTATATTCTCCTTTTTAGCTCAAGTCATGAATGTCAGGGCTCCTGTGCTTGAGTCCACAGCTAGCTTTTTTTTTTCTAATACTGAAAGTGTTACTTCTCAATGTTGCTTCCTCCCTTGAGTGATTGTCCCTTCTCATCTTCCCACGTGTATCTGATGAGTATATCTTTTCTCCCACAACTGTGCTGGAAAATCTATTGAAATAACTTTCCAACTGTAGAATGGGGTATTTCTTCCTAGATAAATAGGCTGATTGTTGGATGACAGGGACCACAGTGGGGAAAAGAGAGAAATTCCCTCCCCTGCCTCAATGCAGGAGTCTCATCCTGTCCTACACTCATCCAAACTCCCAAACTTTCCATAGTTTAGTTATTTAAAGCTCTGCAAGGGTGTGGCCCACTTTTTAAAATTTGTTAAATAATATCGTCCCTTTTGCTCAATCAGAAAGGTGATCCTACTTTGTAAAAGGATAACAATTTAAAACATAATCATCAATGAGTATACCCATCTTATGACTACATTAAGTGAGGTGGGGGGTGGATGGAGAGGAAATTCCTCCTTTAAATGTGCATATATTTTATCTCCTCAGTTCAATGTAAGTACCTTGAGAGCAGGGGCTATTGCATTTTTAATTTTTTTAAATCTTTGTATCTCTTGTACTTAGCATAGTGCCTGGCAAAAATAGTTTCCAGTTGTTTTCAGTTGTGTCTAACTCTTCACGACCCCATTTGGGGTTTTCTTAGCAGAGACAGTGGAGTGGTTTGGCATTTCCTTCTACATCTTGTTTTGTAGATGAGGAAATGGAGGCAAATAGGGTTACGTGACTTGCCCAGGTTCACATACCTAGTAAGTATCTGAGGCCAGATTTGAACTCAAAAAGATGAATGTTCCTGACTTCAGATCCAATACTCTCGCCATTGTGCTACTTAGCTGACCCTCCTACCTGGCATAAATTAGGCATTTCATAAAGGCCTATAGAACTTAATCAAACATCAAATGCTAAAATAAGTAGGGAGAATTTCCGAAAGCCAAGATGGCAAAGTAAGCAGTAAATTGCTGTAACTCTCCTATATTCACCTACAAACAATCATAAATTAGCACCCCAAAACAAATTCTGGAACAACAGAAGCAGCAAACAGATGGGGTAAAACAATTCTTGAGCCCAAGAAACTTTGAAGATTGGCAAGAAAGGTCTGTCTCAGGTAAAAGGGAAACACAATCCAGGACAGGAAGCATCTGAGCAAGCCAGCAGCAAATCCCACCTCAGCAAACCAGTAAGAAATCCTGATTCCCAGTGCAGTGGGCAAATACTAACACCAGGACCCCACCATGTGTCTCAGCATAGCCAAGGGAACAGGAAAATTCTAGCTCTGAGAATCACCATGTGATTCTGCACAGCCCCAGGGAAACAGGCAACCTCTAGCAGCCAGACCGCCACCTGCTTCAGTGTAACCCTGAGAAAATGGAGAAACACCCAACAGGCCTCAGCACACACCAGACAACTACCACTAGGATCCCAGCTCAGTATCAGGGAAGCTGTCAGACCCCTAAGGCCTCCAGCAGCACCAGCCACAAGGGTCCCCCATAGGTCTCAAAGTAACATCAGTTCAGTACCAGGAAAACAACCAGGGTCTGCAGCCCCTGGTATGAGAAGCCTTAGAGAATATCCTTTTCAACACAGGAGCAGAAGTCAAGTTTAAAATAAATGGAAAAGGCCAAAAAAAGATGAGCAAAAAATAACAAAAAAAAATAATAATCTGACCATAGAAATTTGTTTGGTGACAGAAAAGATCAAGTAACAAACACAGAAGAGGACAACAATCTAAAAACACCTATGGGCAAAACCCCAAATAAAAATAGGAAGTGGTCTCAAACCCAGAAAGAATTCATGGAAGAACTCAAAAAGGAGCTCAAAAATCATATAAGAGAAGTAGAAGCAAAATTAGGAAAAGAAATGAGAGTGATGCAAGAGAATTATGAAAAAAGAGTCAATAGCTTAGAAAAAGAAAGCAACTGCTTAAAAAGTAAAATTGACTAAATGGAAAAGGAGATACACAAATCAACTGAAGAAAATACTCCTTAAAGAGTACAAAATTGGCCAAATAGAAAAGAAAGTACTAATTGAGGAAAACAACTATTTAAAATTTAGAATTGGGCAAGTGGAAGTTAATGACTCTATGAGATATCAATAATCAATCAAACAAATTCAAAAGAATGAAAAAAGGAGGAAAATGTAAAATACCCCATGGGAAAAACAACTGACCTGGAAAATAGATCCAGGAGAGACAATATCATAATAACTGAACTACCTGAAAGTCATAATCAAAAGGAGAACCTAGACAGCATCTTTCAAGAAATTATCAAGGAAAACTGCCCTGATATCCTGGAAACAGAGGGCAAAAGAAGCACTGAAGGAATCCACTGATCACCTCAGGAAAGAGATCCCAAAATAAAAACTCTGAGAAACATTATAGCCAAATTTCAGAACTTTCAGGTCAAAGAAAAAATACTGTAAGTGGCCAGAAAGAAACAATTCAAATATCAGGGAGCCACAATCAGGATTACACAGAACTTAGGAGCTGCAATATTAAAAGATCAGAGATCATGAAACATGATATTCTGGAAGACAAAGGAGCTAGGACTACAACCAAGAATCACCTACCTGGAAAAATTAAGCATAACACATGGAGGGGGAAAATGGTCATTCACTGAAATGGAAAGATTTCACGCTTTCATAAGGAGAAGACCAGAATTAAATGAAAAATTTGATCTCCAATAGCAAGATCCAACAGAAGCATAAACAGGTAAAAAGGGAAAAGAAAACATGAGGGATTCAATAGAGCTAGACTGTTTACATTGCTACATGGGAAGATGATACTTGTAATTCTTAAAAATTATACCACTAATAGTAGCTAGAAGGGATATACATAGACAGAGAGTATGGTATAAAGTGAATTTGAGGGAATGGCATAAATATAATTAAGGGATGAGAAAAAGAAGTACATTGGGCACAGAAGGAAGGAAGAGGTAGAACAGGGTAAATTATTTCATGTTATTATGTGGAGGGGAAGGTGGGAGGGTGGGCTATGGGCATCACTTGAACTTTACTTTCATCAGTATTTTTTCAAAGAGGCAATAACATACATGATGAGTGGAAAATAGAAATCTATTTTGCCTGTCAGGGAAGCATGAGGCAAAGATATTAAGTAAAAGTAGGGGGAACTGACCGAAGGGAGGGCAGGTCAAGGGATGTGGTAGATAGAAGAAAAACACTGGTGAGGAAGGAAAGGGTAAAAAGAGAGACAGGACAAACAAGAGGAAAAAAATAGGATGGAGGGAAATAGACAGTCATTATAACTGTGAATGTAAATGGGATGAACTCTCCTATAAAACAGAAGTGCATCTCAGAGTGGATCAAAAACCAAACTCCTACAATATATTGTTTGCAAGAAACACACTTGAAGCAGAGAGACACACACAGAGTAAATGTAAGGGGCTGGAGACAAAGGAAGGTGGCCTAGCAATACCAGATCTCAAACTCTATTATAAAGTAGCGATCAAAATTACCTGGTACTGGCTAAGAAACAGAGTAGTGGATCAGTGAAATAGATTGGGTGTACAAGATGCAGTAGCCACAAAAGCTAGAGAAAGGTCCTTGCTAGCAATAGCAGGATAAGTAGCTGAAACAGCATAACAACATGGTTGATCTGGAGCCTATATAGTGGTGTGCTGATAAATGTTTGACAACAAGCTCCCCCCAAAAAAGTACCCACAACACACTTTTAAGTTTAATCTGCACTTAATCTTCATTATTAACATTTTCTCTATCACTTTATTAGGTTCAGATAATTACAAAAAAATAACAAACAATAAACTAAGCCATGATTTGTGGTGGTTTTGGATTTTTAAGGTGTAAATACTAACACTCAAAGTTTAACAATGTACTCTCATGAGCCAGTTCCATTTATATCCAGGACACCCAGGATGTGCATCTAAAAGACAAGAGAATTCAGAGAGTCAAGAGCTGGAAACTTCAGAGAGTTCTATCTGTGAGCTCCCTCTGTACTCCTTAGTCTGTGTCAAGTTGGCCAAGGTACAATAATCCCTTGTATCTTTTATTATAGAAAGAATATCTCAGTGTGGGTAGGCGTGAGGGGCAGACTTGGAAGATTAGAGAAGTTGGGTTGGTTGCAGCAATTGTCAGGGACACTGCCACATAAAATGCACATTGTTCATATAATCCAACAATTGCAGTACAATTAGATTAGGGAATGGACTATATTCTGGTTTGCAAAGGCAACGAAGGTTCATTTGCTCAGGACTTACTGTTCTTCAGGCAGCTAGGCAGTGCAGTGAATAGAGTGCTAGAGAAAGGAAGACTCATCTTTGTGAATTCAAATATGGTCTCAGACACTTACCAGTTGTGTGACTCTGGGCAAGTCACTTAACCCGATTTGCCTCAGTTTCCTCATCTGTAAAATGAGCTGGATAAGGGTAAGACAAACTAGTATCTCTGCCAAGAAAATCCCAAATGAAGTCACAAAGAGTCCAACACAACTTTAAGATGACAGAATAAATCCCTCATTCAGCTCCAAATAGCAGAATGTCACTGCTGAGAACTGGGTTTGGGATGATCTTGTTTTATAAGTAAGAAATTAGACCTGAGCATCAAGCAATGAAAGACAGTGCCCTAGATTCAAAGAGTTTATCACAAATAGTGTGACATGCTCTGGAAAGAACATGGGATTCAGACTGAGAGCTCATGGGTTTGAATTTCACCTTTCTTAGTTACCATCTATATGACATTGGGTGAGACACTTCTCCCCTCTGGTTCTCAGTGTCCTCCTTTGTGAAATAAAGTAAATGGATTAAATAATCTCCAAAGTCCAACTCAGAGTCCTAGCATGCTTATTACAACTATCTATTTATCAGCTAACAAGTATTACCCAGTGCCTTCTCAATGCTCATCCATAGTATATAGTGAAGTGAAGTATATTTGGAATCAATAAACCTGGGTTTGAATCTTGACTCTGACACTGACTAGATGCAAGTCACAGCTATTCAAACTTTCTGAACCTCATTGTCCTTCTCTGAAAAATGAGACTGATAATATATTCACTTCCTATCTCACAGGATTATTTTGAGGAAAGTTCTTGATAAACCTTTTTAGTGGTACTAGTATTGAAATGGAAGCTATTATGATTATGGCCACCCAGAGATTCCTTCTACTGGCCCCACTTTGCCTCTTACCATGTTTCCTGTTCTTCGGGGCTATTCCTGGACAGATTGGTACCTGAAGCCTTTTAAGCTGACATTGTTTGTTCTTCTTTTAATCTATTATCTTATTCAACTTCTATTCTGATTGCTGATGATCTCATATTTTACTTTAATTGATGTTTTAATTTAGCACTTGCATTTAGACATAATTTCATTTCACTATTAACTAAACCCAAAACAATAAACTATAACACATGTTTTATAATCAGGGAAATTGAGACACAGGTGAAAATGTCTTTACCTGCCCAAGGTCACATGGCAAATTAGGGATGGATGCTAATAGTCAAAGATTTTTTGTTTGGTATGTATGTTTTTGTTCATTTGGTTTTTTGTAAACTCTGTTCATTTTACCTAAAAAACCTAATAAGACCCCACACCACAGGATCATAGTATATATAGAGCTGGGAAGGATCTTTGAGATCATGTCGCCCAATCCTTTCATTTTACAGATGTAGGAAAAGGAATCCTAGAGAAGAAAAGTTGTTGTCAAGAGTTATACTACAATTACTGGCAGGGATCGAGCTGGAATCCAAATTTCTTAGTTCACAAATCCATTTTTTCCACTACATTCTGCTACTTCTAGATATTAAAACTGTAAGGAATAAAATGGTCATTTTGGGCATCACATCAAGGCCATAGGTACATTTTTGGAGGAATAAGGGCTTTTGACACTCTGAAATCTTTCCATTTAAATAAATCCAGAGCCCAGAAAGAGTAATCAACAATGTCAGTGTGTCCAGAAGTCAAGAATGGCATATGTGAATCCCCTAATTAATTTATTCTGAAAGTACACAATTCAACCACAATAATTTCTTTTTTGTTGTTTGTTTGTTTGTTTGTTTTAGGCAATTGAGGTTAAGTGACTTGTCCAGGGTCACACAGCTAGTGTCAAGTGTCTGGTCTGAGGCCAGATTTGAACTCAAGTCCTCCTGACTCCAGGGCCGGTACTCTATCCACTGCGCCACCTAACTGCCCCAACTACAACAATTTCTTAAGCACTTTGTGAAGTATGAGGCATTATAGTCAATAGACAAAATAAAATCCCTGCCTTCAAGCAGCTTGCTGTCTAATAGGGGGAAGAATCACACACACACATACACACACACACATCCTCAGAGACAAACTAGATGATAGTTGAATAGGAGAAACCAAAGGCTTACCATTTGGGTGACCTCAGGCAAATCATTTATGCTTGAGTCTCAGTTCTGAGGCCTCTTCAACACTAAATCCATAATGCTATGATCAGGAAACTTAGATCCAGAGAGTGTAAGGGACTTGCTCAAGATCAAACATATAGTAAAGAGCAAAATTAGGACTCAAACTCTAGTCTTTTGATTCTAAATCTAGAGATGTCAATGAGAAGAGAAGGGATAGAAAGAACATTCCAAATGTACAGAACAATGTGGAAAACATTACAGTGAAATGTAGATACGAACTATGTTTATGAATTACTAACCTCCATTTGTCTAGAATATTAAAACCTTTAAGGAGAGTAGAGAAAGATAAGACTAGAAAGCTAGGTTCAGAGGAGATTGCAGAGCGCCTTGAATAACTAAGGTATTTGGACTTTATTAAGAAGACAACGGGAAATATTTGGTGAGCTGGGAGAGTTGTGATCAGAACTAGGCATGAGGGAAATCAATGTGGCAGTATCAGCAGGTTGTGTTAAAGGAGAGATTAGAGGGAGGGAGACTAGGAGGCTATTGCAACCATCCAGGCACGAGATCCTGGTCTCCATGTACTAATTCAATTCAGTTCACATTTATTCAGCACTACTACCTTATGTGCATGGCCCAATGCTAGATGTTGAGTTTAATTCAAGGGAAAGAGACAGAGAGAAAAAATAAAAATAGTTAATGATGAGCATTTGACATTTGAATATTTGTTTCTTAAAGCTACCCCTTGTAATGGTCTCCAGATTTTAGTTTCTGCATCCACAAAAAGAGGGGGTGGGATGAAGCGATTTTTTGTTGCTATTGTATTTTTATTGTTTAATGATTGAGATTTCTAAAGGTCTTGCTAGCTCTTATATCTTATCTTCTAAGATCCCTTCCAGATATAACATTCTATGTTCTATGATCTCTTGCAGCTTGCCTTATGTTCTAAGTATCCTTCTGATTCACCAAATATATGTTCCATCTTACAAGTGAATAGGAACCTTATATGTCCAAACATCCTCTGTCCTAACATATTCTTTAGATCTGATATCCAAAAATTCATAACTGTTCTATAAGAATATTAGAGCTAAAATGTACTCAAGAAGTCTTCTAGCCCAAGCTCTTACACCAAGCATGAATTCCTTTTACAATAAGCCGCTGGTAAGTAGTGGTGGGTCATGTATTTGAACACTACTAGGGAGAGGGTATCATGAGGGTATCAATGAGGGTATCATTTTTCCATATTTGGAGAATATGTTCTAATGAGTAGGGAGTTATTACAACATTATTGTGGTTATAAATGTAACTTAACACAAATGACATAGGACAATAGAAATAACATCCAAAATTATCACAAACATTTTCTAAAGGAGCTTAACCAATGTAAATCAATTGCCACAACAAGGAGACCAAAAGGGCCTAAAAAACCCTTAGTAAGCAAATACATGAATAACTTGCCAGATGGAGAGAGATGCCTGCCAAAAGGAACACTATGCTAAAATGTAAATCCATTTGTAAAATCTTACTAAGAAGGATGATGGGAAATAATGAGCAGCAGCATCTCATAAAGCAGAGAGAAGCAGTAGAGGATAAAAGCTAGTTTGAAGAAAGTTTGGCAAGGCACCCAAGCAAGGATAGTCATCCCAAGGGCACTGAGGGCTGAAAATGGAAGGAAAACAGCAGAAAAAAATAGAAAAAAATTTGCAAAGTTTAATATTACCAACTTTTTTTTTCACCAAATGAAGTAGAACTCCACTATGTTTAGACCCTAATATTACAGTCCTTGAGGTGCTTATGGGGAAGGCAGAAATAGTACTAAAGAGAATAAAAATGGGAAAAATAGTCAAACTGAACTAAATGCATTGGAAAAGATCTATGTTGGATGAATCATAATTTTAAGAGTTCTGAAGAATTAATATGCAAAGTTTTTGAAAGGGAAGATGCCAAAGGAGTAGGAAAATATCAGATATATCAAAATTAAAATTATGAGAAAACATTATCTATTGTTCTACATGCTACTCTCTCTTCTTTACAAAATATTTTTGAGTCATTCATACATGAACTAAATGTATCCTCAAAGAGACTATTCATGGGGTCTGAGCAGACTTTTACAAGCAATATTCAATAGTTGATATCCTTACTATTTCAAAATTGATAAAAATGTAGCGAATATAAAATCCCGCTATGCTTATTTTTTATTGATTATAATCATTCATTGCATTTAACTACCTTGACTGTTGCAATGCCCTCCTATTTAGTCTCTATGTCTCAAGGATGTCCCTACTGAAATCCATCCTCCACATAGTTATCAACGTGTTTTTCTGTAAGTGCAGATCTGACCACTTCACTTCCCAGCTCAGTAAACTCCAGGGGCTCCCAGTTACCCATAGTATAAAATTCCAACCTCCTTTTCAACTTTTTACATTACTCTTCCTCCTTCGCTCTGCAAGCAGGCAGTACTGGTCTCTGGAGTTCTCACATATGACATTCTATCTTCTATCTCTAGGTCTCTGCACTTGTTTTTCCCCCATTTTCACCCTTCTCACTTCTAACTCATAGAAACCCTCTGAGCTTCCTTCAAAATATAACTCAAATACCACTTTTAATACAATTTCCCCAATTGTTTCCCTCCCTCTCTAACTATATTAGATTTATTTTATATTCATTCTGAATATATTTATCATTCTTTGTACTTGTATCCCCAGAGTCTATTATAGTTCCTGGCATACAGCAGGTGCTTAATAAAATCTTTTGATTGATTGACTTTTTTTTGCAAGGCAAATCGAGGTTAAGTGACTTGCCCAGGGTCAAATAATTAGTAAGTGTCAAGTGTCTGAGGCCACATTTGAAATCAGGTTCTCATGACTCCAGGGTCAATGCTGTATCCACTGAGTCACCTAACTGCCCTTGATTGACTGATTATTTAAAAAAATATATTTTGGATTTATCAGAATCAAATGTTTCCATATGGGCTCTCTGTCTGTCTGTCTGTCTGTCTGTCTGTCTGTCTGTCTGTCTCTCTCTCTCTCTCTCTCTCTCTCTCTCTCTCTCTCTCTCTCTCGCTCTCTGCAATTAGGGTTAAGTGACATATGGGCTCTCTTTCAATAAGATCTTTCCCACCTACATTCTAAAATAATTTGAAATTCCTTTAAAGACAGAATATTAGAAGTTCAAAGATCCTCTGATAATAAGTAAAAGGCATAAATTAGAAATGTTTTTAGCCAAATGTATTCTCCAGGGCAGTAGAGGAGATCCAATGAAGAATCCAGATATAAGAGAGAGTCACACTCTTTGTGTGGTCCTCCATATGTTCTTACTTGCAGATGACATTGAACTGCATACAACAAGTCCAGGCACACCATAGAGCCTCTTAAAAGAGATCTGTAATCAGTCAATGAAATTCATCCAAACATACACACAGGAAATGCCAAGTTTAAAGTTTTATGTCAGTTTAGATATATGGAACAGATAAGAGATGGACCCAGACTTAACAAGAAGAAAAGAGCAGCCTGGACTGCCCATGAGAAATTCTAAAGCTCCTTTAGTGACCCCAAATTTCCAATGAGAGTCAAGGCCCATCTTTTTAACAATAACATCCCACCCCTGTCACTATATACTACCAAAACTTAGAATACACCATCTCTAATGAATTAAAAATGACTATCACACAAAAGAAAAAAGGGCAGGCACAGAATAGGTATGGGCAGAATACAACCTGTAAACAGCAAAAAAACCTTTAAATGATAGATCTAAATGATACCACCAAGGAAATCTATGATGATAAAAGAAGATGGCTTGGTCAAATGGTGCATGGGAAGGATGACACATAGAAAGCCAACACCCTTCACTGGTATCCTCTCTCAGGAGAAATTGAGAAAGGAGGCCTCCACAGTGAATGAACCCTCTGGAGCAAACTTAGATGGGAAGGACATGGACAAGAATTGAACAAGATGGATAAACAGGGGTGAGTTTGATCTGCATCATTGAAGAGAAATTTCACATTCATGAGACCATAGATCCACTTGAGAATTTGAGCCAGATGCCCAAATACACAATAATTTTAATTCATAACAAGTATAATATGCTTGAAAATATATTTATATTTTATTAACACTTATAAAGATAATTCATGTTTCCTCTAAAAGATTGAACATTTTCCTTGCTAGAAGTAAAGATAACGGAATCATCCATTCCCAGCTGTATGTTTTAGAGGGGTGAATTTCCAAGAAAAGCATGATAATATAATGAAAAGAGAACTGTATTCAGAAGTGGAAGGAGAAAAGGAACATGCATTTCTTAAGCACCCTTTAAGTGCCGGACGCTGTTCCCAGTGCTTAACAAATATTATCTCATTTGATCCTCACCATAGTAATAAATGCTATTACAATCACCATTTTATAGTTGAGTAAACTGAGGCAAGTAGAGATTAAAAGTCATGAAGCTACTAAGCCTGGTTTGAGCTCAAGTCTTCCTGACTCAAGGACTGCTATTCTAACCACTGCGACACGTGGCTAAAGACTGCTACCTCTGACTTATCATTATGAGGAGGAGGATGGGAGATTATGCTACTAAGATGAGTTAACAGAACTGCACACGTTTTGCTTAGGGGAACTTAGGGGAAAACATTAACATTAACTTGAGGTCATTGAAGGGCTGTCACAGGGAGGTGGAGACAAGACTGTGGCCTCAGACCGTAGACGTGGGTGAAAGTTACAGGGCAGCACATTGTGGCTCAGTGTTAAGAAGTTTCTTTACAATCAGAGCTGTCCAATCCCAGAGGGAGCTTACTCAGTTTCCCTTCAATGAAGATCTTTGAGAAGAGCCTAGATGACCACTTGGCAAGACAATTATCACAGGATAGTAGATTTAGAGCTGGAATGGACCTTAGAGGATATCCAATGCAACCTTTCCTTTAACAGATGGGGAAACTGAGGTACAGAGAAGTGAAATAATGTGCCCCAAATCACACAGCTAGAAGATGTGCTTTGAACTCAGGCAGGTCCCCAGTGTTTTACATACTGCTCCAGGCTGGCTTTTCCTTCTTCAGGCTGGACTAGATGACCCCTGAGGACCTTTCCAGATCTCAGATTCCGTGAAGGCCTCACTTTTGGTCCTGGTCCTTCCACACTCTATCCTTGTGACCTTCTAAAGGTCACTTTGCTTCTAGGATGCTCAATTCCCTTATCTGTAAAATGGAAAGAATAATGATGGTCCTGCCTGTGACGTTTAGCGAGCAAAGTGCTTCATTTGCTGGAAGGTACTATAGAAACGCAGGCTATTCTTGCAATTTCTCTGGATGAATCCTCTCCCAGTAGGTCTGTCTGGGGACTGCCTCTGAGACCCTTATGCACTGCTGATCCTTTCCACTCAAATTCCAAGCAAGCTCTCCTCTGCTGCCTGATTCAGAGGCACTGCTTGGGAGCAGCTTTCCCCCTAAGGGGGTTAAATGTATTTTTTGCACCTTTAGAGAAGTGCATGTACCACAGGTCTGCAGCTGCGTGTCTGGCATGAGATCGCATCCATTTCTGCAATCTGTACACACTGAACCCATTTAATTAAATGGAATGGAATTGAATCTGCTAAGCAGTGATTGTAGATATTGTTTTCCATGCACGACTCGGCTGCTTGGGAATCCACAGGAGTGCTGTGCCGGGCTCGGATGCTGCTCCGTGCTCATTTCAGGCCTGCTTCCCCACCACCCAGCCCAGATGGCAGCAGCATGGAAACAAATGGGGTTCTGGGCACAGAGCTAAAGTCAAAGCCCGAAACACTGCAAATGTGCCCATCTCCTGGTCTATGGGTAAAGAGCCGTTTGACAGGCATGCATGTACTCCCTCCCCAGGCCAGGCCAGGGCCTCATAAGCTAATTGAGCTGAGAGGAACCTTGCCAAGCCTGAATGGGCTTACATTTGCCTAACTTTGCATCAATAATTGATCAAACCTGGTTTTACATGAGGCTCAACAGCAAATTATTAGCTCCTTCAGCTTCTCTTGAGCTGCTCCCAGAAGACCACTATCCTTAGCCCAAGAATTGACAGCTCTTAAAAGGATGGATGTGGCGATAAGAAAGTCACTTATGTCTCCTCCCACCCACCCCAGTCCGCTTCCCTAAGGCTTGATGCCATTCCGTGCCTTCTTTCCTTCCTCCTAATCCAGCTCAGATTCTTCCTCCTCCACAGGCTCCCACCTGAAAACATAAACTTCTATTCTAGGAACTTCTTGATCCTTGGGGATGCCTAAGAATAGGCCAGCAGCAAGAGGTTGGAAAGGATCTGTCTAAATGAGTTGATTAGTTCAAAGATCCTTAGAAGTCAATGAGATCTCTGAGGTCATTGAATCATATTCCCTACCTAATGGGTGAATCTACTTTACAACATCCCTACAAATGGTTATCTAGCTTTTATTTGATCATCTTCAGTGATGGGAAACTCATTACCTGTCAGCCCATTCCATTGTTGATGAGCTTTAATTATTAAGAATTATTTTTCCTCAAAATGAGCTGAAATATGATCCCTTGAAACTTTGATCAATTGATTTTTTGTTCTGACTTCCAGACCAAGAATATCAAGTCTGATAGTCTTCATGACATCTTTTCTGGTGGTTGATGACAACTTTTGTGTTTTCTCTGCCCTGTCAGCACAAAGTTCTCTCTAAGTCACCCCCAGTTACTTCAGCTGATATCAGAAGGCAAAACTTTAAGGCCTTTGCTTGCTTCTGGATCTGCTCCAGCTTTCCAATTTGCTTCCTAAAAAGTGGCTCCCAGACCTGCATAAACTAGGCCAGGCAGAGTACATTTAGACAATCATTTTTCTTTCTGACGTTTGTCCTCAGTTTCCCTTCTCCTTATCCTGTCTTAGGGACAAATATTCACATTTTACACACTGTATTGCTGATTGCGGAACCTAGCATAATGGAAACTGTATGTTGGGCATTATCATAAATTCTGGGGTTACAAAAATGAGATAAGGGTTACAAGGATGAGATAGACATGGTCCTTGCCCTCAAGGAATTTGGTTTCTAGTTCAGAGAGGACATGAATCATACCTCCTGCTGGCATTCTAAAATACTTTCATAAATTGATAACAGTTAAAAGGGAACTCAAATTGTCTGACCCATACCAGGCCAGGAATCTCTGCTAAAACATTGCTGACAAGTAGCTCTTCATTCTGTTTATTCTGCTCTCTGGGACCATACAGAATAAGTTTAAACCCTTTTTCCTTCCTCCCCACCCCAACTCTTCAAATACTTACAGCTATCTCGTCCCTTCTAAATCCCCAGGCTTAACACTCACAGTTTCTGTCATTGATACACATATGGCATGTTCTCTAATCCCCTCACCATCTTAGCTGCCCTCCTCCCGATGCACTCCAGCTTGCCAATGTCCTTCCTAAAATGTCATGACCAAAACTGAATACGATATTGTAAATGTCATCTGATCAGGGCAGAGACCAGTAGGGACTATCAGCTCCTGGATGCTATGATTTTTAGTAATTCTACCCAAATTTACATTAGGATTGTGTGTGTGTGTGTGTGTGTGTACCGCCATGTCACACAATTGACATATATTGAGCTTCTGGTCTACTACAACAGCCAGATCTTTTTCACATGAATTATTCTCTGTTCATACTTTTCCTACCCTATGTTTGTGCACATCTTTTTATTCCAGTTCCTCCCATCTAATTTCTTTCTCTCGTAGCAAAGTTTCTGACTAAAGCACATCATTAGAACATATTTCTCATTAATAGTGGTAATCAATAGTCCCTAAGGGTTCAGAAATAACCTGGCTATGCAAAATATTGGGAAGGAAACACTCTTTGTGAGAAGGCTAGATAGAGGCCCAGTTTTTGTTGAAAGATTCATTTGAAATTCCTCCATTTTCCTCAGCAGGTTGGAAGAACACGTCTAATCAACAGGACATCTTTCATTTCACCACTTCCCCTGAAACAATCCCATCATCTTTTCCCTAAACTGCCTGAGATGTCTTCTTTACAATAAATCTTGCTGTTCCTCATGAGAATCTCCGGTAGACTGTCAGGAACTCAGTATGAAAGAGTGTATTTCTGTCAAAAATTCCATATTAAGTGTTTGATGTCTTTAGAAACTTGGTGGTGATGAAGGCAGCATACAGAGAATTCTAGGCATGGGAGACAGCCAATGAAAATGCTAGGAGTCTAGAAATGAAGTGTCCTGTTCTCATAACAACAAGGAGGCCAGTGTCAGTGGATCACAGAGTACATGAAGGGAAATAAGATGTAAAAAGACTAGAAAAATAGGAAGGGACCAGGTTGTGATAGGCTTTAAAAGCCAGAGGATTTTATATTTGATCCTGGAGGTAATAGGAACCAACTGGAGCTTACTGAATGAGGGGGGAAGGGGGAGATACAATCATATCTGTGTCTTAGGAAGACCAGTTGATAGCTAAGTAGATGATCTATTTGACTGGGAAGAAAATGAAGGAGGGAGACCAATCAGCACATTTTTGCAATAGTCTTGGCATAAGGTTATGAGGATCTGCATCATGTTGGTGGCAGTGTCAAAGGAGAGAAGCGTATATACATGAGATATGTTACAAAGGTAAAATGGAAAGTGGAGCCATAGGGGAGTAGACCAATACACCCTTTCTAGGAATTGTGACAATATTGATTTGAGATGTTACAAAGGTGGAAAGGACAAGAGTAGACAACTCATTGGATATGGGGTGGGGGGCATGAGTAGTGAGAGAGCAAGGAGTTAAAGGTTACAAGCTTGAATGACTGGGAAGGTGATGGTATCCTCAACAGTAATAGGAAACTTAGGAAGAGGGGAAAAATTTTTTGGTGAAAGGTAATGAGTTCAAGTTTAGAAATATTGATTTTAAAATGTCTATAAGTAATTCTGTTCCAGATGCTAAAAAACGCCACAGTTGGAAATGTGAGACTTGAAACTGAGAGAAGGGTTAGGCTTAGACAAGTAAATATGAGAATCATCTGCATAGAGAAGATAGCTAAAATCATGGATGCTGATGTGATTACCAAGTTGATCCTTCATTTAAAGAAAATGACATCACGGGGTGATGTCTTGACTTGCACATGAATTGGTTTTAAGTGAGGCAGAGTTGCACAAAATCATCAATCTCATCTTCTCTTCCAGAGCCAATGAAGTTCAGTGACAACTGGTAATGGCCAAGGATGCAGTGGATGACTTTGCGTCTTTGATGTCTGAACAAGTTCTGCACACTCCACAGCACCTGCTTCAGCCACCTTCATGGTCACTGGGACAAATTGCTCTCATTCACCCATTCCACTGCAGGAAGTCTTCACATGATTGGGGTAGACATGCCCCTAACTCACTGATGGGTTTAAAGCCTTTTGGTTACCCATCTGCTAAGACAGTTTTACCAGGGTGTGGCTGCTGTACATGCTACAGCTTCTTGGAGCTGCAGCTGAAAGTTGGGGGACACATGGACATGAAAGGTAGATGAGCAGCCCTGAGAAGGGCTCAGCAAGCCCTGACACTAGAGGTGATAGTCCTCCCTGAACACCCCATACACACTACCAAGTGAAATATTGTAAAGGGTCTAAGACAGGGCCTCAGGGGATTATTACTGGATAAAGTGATACCAAAGGAGAGAAGGAATGAGCAGTCAGCTGGGTAGGAGGAGAACCAGGAGAGAGCAATGTTGAGAGAAGAGGGTATCAAAACGAGGGTGATTGATAGTGTTAAAGGCTGCAAAGAGGTCTGGAAGGATGAGCGATGAGAAAAGTTCATCTCATCAAAATAGATCACCTTAGTAAGTTTGGAGAGAGCAGCTATGGTTCAATTACAAAGTCAGAAGCTAGTTTGAAAAGAACAAGAGAAGAGTGAGAGGAAAGGAAATGAAGTCTATTAGAAATGGCATTCTCGAGGAACTTAGCCACAAAACAGAGAAGAAATATAGGAAAATAGCTTATGGGAATGGACAAATCATGTGGATTTTTTTTTGAGGATGGGGAAGACATAGGCATATTTTTTAGGTTCTAATTTATTTATTTTTAGTTTACAACATTCACTTCCATAAGATTTTGAGTTCCAATTTTCTCCCCATCTTGCCCCTCCCCCCACCCCAAGAATCTGTTCCGGATGCTAAAAATGCCACAGTTGGAAATGTGAGACTTAAAGCTGAGAGAGGGGTTAAGCTTAGACAAGATGGCATGCATTCTGAATACCCCTTCTCCTAATCTGCCCTCCCTTCTATCACCCTCACCTTCTCTTATCCCCTTCCCCTTCTATTTTCCTGTAGGGAAGGATAGATTTCTATACCCCATTGCCTGTATATCTTATTTCCCAGTAACATGTGAAAACAATTTTTAACATTTGTTTTTAAAACTTTGGGTTCCAAATTTTCTCCCTTCCTCCCTCCCCACACACTCTCATTGAGAAGACAAGCACTTGATACTGGTTATACATGTGCAGTCATACAAAACGCTTCCATAGTAGTCATGTTGTGAAAAACTATGTTTCCTTTCATCCTATCCCTCCCCCGACTTATTCTATTCCCTATTTTAACCCTGTCCCTCCTCAGAAGTGTTTGCTTCTGATTACCTCCTCCCTCATCTGCCCTCCCTTTTATCATCCCCTCCACTCTCTTATCACCTTCCCCCACTATGTTCCTATATGGTAAGATAGATTTCCACACCCAATTGAGTATGTATGTTATTCTCTCCTTAAGCCAATTCCAATGAGAAGAAGATTTACTCATTCTCTCTCACTTCCCCCCACTTCCCCTCTACTGTACAAGCTTTTTCTTATCTCTTTTATGTGGAATAATTTACCCCATTCTACCTCTCCCTTTCTCTTTCTCCCAGTATAATGCTCTCTCACTCCTTAACTTTATTCTCCAGATATCACCCCTTCACCTTCAACTCACCCTGTGCCATCTATCTATCTATCTATCTAGATATAGATATAGATATCTATATCTCTCTATATCTATCTATATATATATATGCATATATATATATATACACATAATTTTTTCCCTCCAACTACCCTAATACTGAAAAAGGACTCATAAGTTGCAAATATCATTTTTTCATGTAGGAATATAAAAAGTTCAATCTTAGTAAGTCCCATATGATTTCTCATTCCTGTTTACCTCTTCATGCTTCTCTTGATTTGGAGCAAAGGCACTAGATAGTGAAAGTAATCCTTTTCAGGAGTTCATAAACATAAGATCCTCAACAGGATAAAGAGGCTAAGAACTTGAGAGAAGAAGCAATGCTGATAGAGTTGAACTGGTTCACTAACAGATCAATACATGGAGGAGAAGAGAGTGTAGCCAGTGTAGGAGTGATGGCTAGGAAAGAACAGAGGGGTGCAGGGATTAAAGGTCACAGTGACAATGAAAAACAGGGTTTAGACTTGCAGGGATGAGGAACCTGTGGCCTTCTAAGTCTTCGGATGTGACCTGTTGACTGAGTCCAAGTTTTATAGAACAAATCCTTTTATTAAGGGCATTTGTTCTGTGAAGTTTGGATTCAGTCAAAGGGCCACACTTGAGGACCTAGAGGTTCCCCACCCGTGGTTTAGAGCTACCAGGCAGAAGGAAAGATGGAATGGCAATAGATCATGATCATACAAAGACATTTCAGCCTTCACGAACATGGGTGTGTAACATTTGTAGGTCATGGAAATATCAAGGTTATTATCATCTCTGTGTATAGCTGTGGTGGGGTGGAGGATTAGGTTGTGAAAATGCATAAATTGATGAATTAAGAAGTTAGGATATTTGAGGAAGTATCAATATATGTTTTGAAGTACCCTAGTATGAGGGCATGAGTTGAGGAGAAGAGAAAAACTGAGTCAGGCACTGAACTTACTGAGGAAGGGGACAGAGTGATCTGGAGATCTGTGGACAACAGCTACCAGGATCGTGATTGGTGATAAATATGTTTAAATATATCTCAAAGGAGATGTTACAGAGCTATTATGTTAGAGGAAGAGCCTGGAAATGCAATAGGCAGAAAGAAGTAATCCAACTCCCCTACCACTACCAATGAATGGAGTAGGGGGGTGGTTAGAGATATGATTGGAGGTACAAGTGGTGGTGGAAAGGGAGACCAGGGAAACTGTGTCATCAGGAGGGAGCCAGGTATTAGTGAATGCAAGAAGATATAAGAAGTAAGAAAGGAAAAGGTTTAAGATGAAAGCAGATTTATTACCTACGGAGCAGGCATTCAAAAGAAGCACTGTGGAAGGGTATCTTTAGAGTGGGAAGCTGAGAGAGGAGGTTGAGTTGAGGGGGATTAGAACAAAGGAAAAATCAGTGGAGGATGGATTTGAACAATGGCAACCACTCATTCAGAATCACTGGGATGAAATGATTATGGCTGGGTGGAAGTACTGAGGTGGCACCTGAGATGAGCCCTGAAGGGAAATATTGATGCTGAGAGTCAGACATGAAGAGGAAGTTTATTACAGGCATGAAAAGTGATTTATTCAAATGTACCAACACTTAAAATCTAGTGTGGAGTTTGGAGAACAGATAGCAGTCCAATTTGAAATGGAATGGAGTCCATGGAGTGGGGTAATATGAATTAAGACTGAAAAGGTAGACAACGGGATGCCATTGAAGGTTATAGCACAAAGATGTGACATGATCAGATCTGTGCCTTAGGATGATTGTTTTGGCAACTCTCTCTGAGTCTCAATTTCCTCATCTATTAAATAAAGTTAGTCTTGAAGGCTTTTAAGGTACCTTCCAGCTTGAAACCTATCATTCTTTGACCCTCTGAATTCTCAGTCCCAGTTTTTCCAGGAACTCTACTCATTGATTACACCCTTTCCCCTCAATTTTAGTCTCTCCTTATTTACTGGTTCCTTCCCTGCTGCCTATAAAAAATGTTCACTCATATCTAATCTGTCCTTAAACTATCTGCCTTTGACCCTACCAACCCCTGCCATCTTATTTTCTCTTTCATTTCACTACTCAAATCCTAGAAAGAAGTGTCTATACTCTGAAACCACTTCTTCATTCCCCCTACACTTCTTAATCCTTTGCAATCTGCCTTCTGACTATTCAGCAGAAACTACAATCTCCAAGATGACCAATGATCAGTTAGATGCTAAATCCAATGGCCTTTTCTCACTCCTCTTCTTCTCTGAGCTCTCTGAAGCTTTTGAAACAGAATAGTCCTTCCTCAAAGAGACTCTCCTCCCTTAGCTACTTCCAAGACTCTACTCTCTCCTATTTCTCTTCCTATCTTATTACTGCTCCTTAACCTCTTTTGCTGGTTCATCATCCATCTCCTATCTTCTTTGCAGATGGCTAACATCTCTCTCCTAGGCCCTCTTCTTTTTTATTCTGAACACTTTCTTTTGATAATTGTATCTCTTCTCAAGAGGTCAAATATAATATTTACACAGAAGAAATCCCAAATCAGTATGTTCAGAACTAATTTCTCTCCTGATTTCCAAAACCCTTATCTCCAACTACCTGCTAGACATCTCCTTGATGCCCCATAAATGTCTAGAACATCAGCTCATTACAGTATCTTCTCCACTAATCCTGACCCTCTCTCCAAGGTACCTAATTCTACCAAGTCATCACCCATCCGTTCAACTCAGATGCCCAGATAAGTTTGGTATCATCCTTCAGTTTTTTTTTCTCTCCTTAATACCCCATATCCAATCAGTTGGGAAGTCTTGTCAAGTCTAAATCTCACAGCCACTTCCTTCTCTAGACTTAAACAACCACTAACCTAGTTTGGGGCCTCATCATCTTTCACCTAGTTATATTAGGTATGTCTTACCTAGACATTCCTCTCTAGGTGCACTCTGGATTCCCTCTTTCCAAGACAGCTCTGCTTAGGACTCCAGGGAACATGATGCCCCACCCAAGATAAACTGATCACCTGAAATCTCATCATCATGTTATTTGTTAACTCAGTTTTAGATACTCAACACCTACCCAACTCCAATTCCCTCAGCTTCCTCTCCCCTTTGATTGGAGACCTGGAGAGGGTGAAACACTAAACTCCTCCCAAAACTTTTCTTTATAAAAGGCTGGGGTCTGTACTTTACAGTTAACTCTCCACTCTTCATGCAGATCTGCTTGGTTTGAACTCCAGGGGAAGTGATGCCCCATCCCATTATCCCCTGGTGGTCCTACCTACTCCTACCCCTGTTTATCAGCTTCCTTTTGTGTGTGGTCTTCCACCATTAGATTTTAAGTTCCTGGAGGACAGATACTGTTCTTTTTCTTATTTATATATCTACAACTTGTCCTTTATGCTAGAAAATGACCAAAATGATAACACTGTAGTAAAATAATAATGAAACAGGAACATGTCAGTGATGTCTTTTGATTCTTGTATAAGTTGTATCTAAGTGAGACAGAATTGCACAAAATCATTAGCCTCACTCTCTCTTCCAGAGTCATCAGATCCCAGTGGTGGGCTACAAGTCAAGATGACTGGCAAGGGCTCTGTATGCAGTGGATGATATTGGTGTCTTTAAAATCTGACCAAGCTCTAAACACTCCAAATTGCCTACTTCCACCACCTTCATGGCCCAATGGAACAAAATGCTCACATCTACCTATTCTACAGGGGAAGTCTTCATATATTTGAGGTAGACACCATGTTAATTCACTGAAAGATTTGAGGCCCCTCAGTTACCCTCAACCTGGTTTAGCCCATCTGCTAAGATAGTTTATCAGAGTATGGCCTGTGCTCATGCTACCCCTTCTTGGAACCACAGGTGAGAGCTGGGTAGCAAGTGAACTCAAAAGGTAGATGAGTAGACCTGAAAAGGTCTTGGAAACCCTCATACTAAAGGTACTAGTCCTCTCTTGAACACCCTATATGCCACCAACAGCTTAGCACGGTGTCTGACAGAGAGTAGGTGCTTTATAAATGTTTAGTGTGTTGTATTGTTGCATCATTCCATGCCCCAACTTTTCTTTCTGAAGCCTTCCTCCAGCCCTGGAATTCATATTGAAAGTGCCCTTGAGTCCCTGTGGCCAGCCTCTCTCTGTCTCTCTCTCTCTCTGTCTCTCTCTCTCTCTGTCTCTCTCTCTCTGTCTCTCTCTCTCTCTCTGTCTCTCTCTCTCTCTCTCTCTCTCTCTCATTCGATGAATCCTCCAAGGATCCCCATTATGGCCAGCTTTATCTCATTCCTCTCCACCCTACACTCTGGACTTTCTCTACTATATCCTCTTGTTATTTACCTTCTCTACTTCCCCCTTTTCAGCTTCCTTTTATGTCTTGTCTTCCCCCATTAGAATGTAAGCTCCATGAGAACATGGGATTATACTCCATTCTTTCATTTGTGTTCTTGACGCTCAGCACAATACCTGGCACTTCGATTATGGATACTATTGAAAGAACCTAACTGATCTCTTTGCTTTCATGGAGATTTGGGATTTATTAGTCCTTCATAGATAGGAAGTTCTATGATTTCAATTGTCCATCCAGTGAAATAGTCTACCCTCACTCAGACTTATAGTCAGAATGGACTGACTCGGTCTTTGCCACCTTAATCAAACCATGGAAAAATTTCCAACAATTTCCTTCCACCTCTGCCCCACAGGAAAATGAGTATTTCATTGGCAATATCAATGCACCTCCGGTTCTTTACCTTAACATTCTCATACAGATGAGAAATGTCCATCAGTCCTATCATCTGATTGGCATAGTAGTGGGGGATAGCTACAGATTGGGAGATGAGCTGTTAAATTGTTTTCTCACCACGTTGCCCTTCCTAATACCAAAGCAATCGCCACTCGTGCTAAAATATGATTTCCTCAGCACCAGAGCTGCACTGCAAGCTAGTACAAAGTAGAAGCTTCCTCTGAGTGGCTTTTTTGGGCAGAGCCCCTCGCTGCTCCCAATTCCAGCCCCCAGAGTTGAACAAGATGTTCCCACTCCAAACTGGGGCTTAATGTTGCCAAAGGCAGCAGGACCAAGATAACTGATCTGTCATTGCTGGGTCTAAAACAAGACCAAGGAAAGAGGTTATGATGACAGTGAGTACCTGAGACAAATTTCATAGGATTTAGAGGTTAAAGGAAGGATATTTGAATTGGCAGGATGGTGGCATGGGGGCAGCACTGGAAGTGGGACTCAGGAAACCTGAGTTTGAATCTTAGTCCTGCTATCTACCCTATGACCTTGAACAAGTTATTTCTTCTCTAAGCCTTAGTTTCCTCCTCTGTATAATGAAGGAGTTGGGCTAGATTAACCTCTAAGGTCCCCTCCAGTTCAAATTCCTGTGATTAGAGAGATCTGTCTTCCATTCCAGCAGAAATCCAAACTTTGACTATTTTCAATATGAACCACATACCAATTATGATCTCATTATTGGCCAAAGGGGTCTGGATAATGTGAGCTTTGGGGAAGACTTATTAGCTCTAAATGGCTGTGGGTGAAATGAAGACAAATTAATGGGCAGATTTTTCTCTTTATTTTCCAGAGGACTTCACATTAGCTCTCTGGCTAATGTGCCATCTCCTCCATCAAAGTATAAGTTATATGAAGGCAGGGGCTTTTTTTCATCATAGAGCATTATGCAATTCACAAGAGGAAGGGATCACATCTGACTTGAGGAAAATCAAGGAGGGCTTCCTAGAAGAAATAGCATATAAGATGCTCCAATTAGTCAAAAAAACCTCTTGGTAGCATTTTAAAGGCTGGAATTAGGAGACCTCTCATTGACCTAAAGCTCCACCTTCTAAATTTCCCCATTCCTTTCTTTGGTATTATTGGTCCCCCTAAAACCAGCTTCCCAAATAGGCTCAGGAAAACAGTGGGTCTTTTAATTAAACCAGTCTGCTATGATGAATCTGTTATTACAAGGCCTTACCTATGTAAAACATTAATAATACAAATTTCATTTGTTTATGTCGGCACCAAGCATTAATTTTTAATAGCAAAATGTATGAGTTATGAAAGGCATTAATGCAAAACAAATCACTGCTGAGAAAAGAGAGGAAATCCATTTTTTAGGGTAAGCAGCAGAAATGAAATATTATTGTGGTTTCTAAACAGAGGAGGAGAAAAAAAATATTTCCTCAGCCTTCAATTAAAAAAAACTGAGGTGAATTCAGAAATTTTATCATCTCCTTAATATTGATTCTAAATTGTAACCCAAAGGGTTCCCTTTTTATCCTGCTAGAAACCTTGTTCAAAAACCCAAAGGGAGTACCTTTAGCATTATCACCTAATTATCCCCTTAGGATAGGGATATAGAGTGGACCTGTAATTTCTTGAGTAGAAGAAATTAGAGAGGAAATATGAATGAAGAAAATTCACAATAAAACATTGGCACTATCTCTGAAGCTTCAGCTTAGTTTCTAAGAGCACTAAGTTAAGAGATTTGCATAGGGTCTCATAGGCAGTCTATGTTAGATTTAGTACTTGAACCCAGATCTTCCCAGTTTTAAGCCTGGTTTTCTGTCCACTATACCATGCTGTCTCTCTAATTAGCCCTAAATGACTACATGCATATGTACAAGGGTTGGGAGACAGACCACCTGAGTTCTAACCCCAGCTCTGTCATCAAGAGAATTATAGAATTTCAGAATCCAAATGGACCTCAAAGGTCATCTAGTCCAATCTATATTTGAAGAGAAGTCCCTAGTATGGCATTCCTGTTGAGTGGATATCTAATCTCCATTTAAAGACTTCCTATAAGGGGAAACACAATCTCCTATGGATGCCCATTCGAATTTGGGTGGCTCTAATTGTTAGGAAAGTTCCCCTGACCTTCATATTTAAATAAATCCTGCTTCTTTGTCACTTCCTCTCATTGCTCCTAGTTCCACTCCCTGGGACTGAGTCCTGTGTTAACATAGAAAGTCCATTGACTCTAGAGTTAGAGAACCCGAGTTCAAATAACTCCTCTGATAAGTCTATTTTTGTAACTTTTTTTAAGTCAATTAAGTTCTTTGGGCCTCGGTTTCCTTAGCTGTAAAATGAGAGGGTTGGGCTTGATAGCGTCTGTTGTTCCAGCTCTACACATGTGACTCCATGATGCTCAAGAGTAATCTCTCTTGCTTATGACAGCCCATCATTTGAAGACTATGATCATTTCCCACCTACATTTTCTCTGGGTTTCAACATTTCAAGCAATCCTCATATGGTATGGGGTTCCCTCACTGTGCTGCTTAACCTTAGGATGAACAGTTCTTAGGAGGTATTTCTATTTTGTCAATGTCTTTCCTTAAACAGGACATTCAGAACTGAAAACAGCAATCCACTGTAGTATACCAATATTGTTCCTATCTGCTTTGTGTATACTATTCTTCTATAAATATGGCCTTGGATGAAGATTTGTGGAAAGACATGGAAAGAGTGGATAGTTTATGATCCACAAAGGAATGCCCACATTTGTGAGATAATAGATCCTTTTAAGAACTGAAATAATATAACATTAGCTTTTTTTTTTCCTACTGCCCTGTTCTACTGTTAACTCATATTCAGCTTGGAATCCACTAAAACTCCCAGATCATATGAATGGTTGACTAGCAATTTCTCCCCTAAACCCTTCCTTTCCACTAGACTTTTTTAAACCCTAAGACTTCACATTTATCCCTGTTCATTTTGACCTCAGTAAATTTAGGCTTCTATTTTAGCCTACAAAGAGCCTTTTGGATCCTGATTCACTCATTCAATTTATTAGCTACATCTATGTTCTTTGTCATCTGTTGTTGTCATTATTGTGGTTGTTCATTTGTTTCAGTCATGTCCAACTTTCCATGACCCCATTTGGTGTTTTCTTAGCAGAGATACTAAAGTGGTTTGCCATTTCCTTCTCTAGCTCATTTAACAGATGAGGAACTGAGACAAATGGGGTTAAGTGACTTGCCCAGGGTCACATAGCTAGTAAGTGTCTGAGGCCAGAATTCCAGGCCTGACACTGTGCCACCTAACTGCTCCTTCCATATCATCTATCAGTTTAATGTACAGTTATCCCTTCCATATCACTGCTATCTCCATCGCAGTTTCAATATATCATGGGTCAGCAGAAGATATTAAATGGGAATTTTGGGGGAGTTTTGCAGAAGTCACAGATGACACATGGAGGCCAGCAGACAATACAAAAAAAGTTTAGAAACTCAGAAATGCATAAAATATATATATAGTATTGTATAATATCAACACATTTTATCTTTTAATACCTTAAATATGCACAATTTCTTTGTTAAAGTTAAAATAAGTAAAATGTTATAGTTTGTGAAAAGAACATCAAAGCCAGCAGACAACACACAAAAGCTAGTATTTTTATTTAACATAGCTTATGACCAAATACTTAACCCAAATCTTATAATAAGGTACTGTAAACACCCCATAAAAGAAAAAGAAAAAAATTCAAACTTCTTTCCTGGTACAAATAGAGGGCCAAAAAATTTTACTCAGATTTTCCAAATCACAGGGGCACTGTGCCCCTAAACCCCACAATGTGGAAGGGATAACTGTACATCTTCATTCAAATCATTGATTAAAAAGGATATACATCTGGACCTCTGCTGTTCAAGTCCCTGTGACTATTCACTGGAGAATTCCCTAGGCAGGGGTTGATATTGATCTGTTAATGACCAGATAGTGTGTCTAATCATTCAGCCAGTTCAAAATAAAGAAATAAAGAAGAGAGCTAGGGAGGGAGGGAGGAAGGAAAGAAGGAAGGAAAAAATAAGCATTTATTAAGCACCTGCATCCTAGACACATTTCTAAGTTTTTTTACAAATATTATCTCATTTGATCCTTATAACAATCCTGAGAGGTGGGTACTCTAATTATCCTCATTTCACAATTGAGAAAACTGAGGCAGAGAGAAATTAAGTGACTTACTTAGGGTCTTAGTAAGAGTCTGAGGTCAAATTTGAATTCATGTCTTCCTGAGTCCAGGCCCAGTGCTCTAGCTATTGAGACATCTTAACTGCCTTAAATCCACCTATTTGTCCTCTTCTCTAGCCCACATCACTCCATCTTTTCCACAAAAATGCCATAAAATGTTAATCAATTGCTTTACTAAAATGCAGGCACACTATCCTGCTGTCCCACAAAATTCTATCAGAAGGCATTGTGCCTTCTAATTGTACTAGGCATTGAGCCAAGTGCTATATTGAATAGTCAAAAATAAAATAAAAATAAGGTAATATATTGAATAATAATTATTATGCTCCTTTCTAAGAGGTCACAAACCATTTCCCCCTTAATAACACGTTCTAGAATTTTTCCAGGACATGGAAATCAAGTTTATCATGTGATCTTGGTTAAGTCACTGCGTTTCTCTGGGTTCTAGCATCCTCTTCTGTGAAATAAGGAACTTGTGCTAAATGATTTCTAAGGCTCCTTTTATCGCTTACACTCCATATTCCATAGTAACTTACAATAATAAAATTCTGTGTTTTTCAAAATAGACTAGAATCTTAGAGTTTAAAGATCACCTAGTCACCCACATTTTAGCTTTAAATGCATTTTATTGATTGTTTGTTTTTATATTGCAAGTCATTTCCTGCCTGTCTAACCCCCAGATTGAGCCCTCCCTTGTGACAAATAAAGACAATTTAGAAATAAAAATCTGATAGAAACTTTGATAATTTATACAATATTTTCTGTCAGCAATCCCCTTCCTATCTGACTCGAAATGAGATCTATTTCATTATTATTTACTAGGATATTTACTAGCTTTTCCATTACTTGCTTATGGAATTTTTTTTAGTTCTCTTTTTGTTACATTATTCATTATTTTATATATATATGTGTATGTATGTATATATTGTTCTATTGATTCTGATTATTTTGCTTTATATTGGTTCATATAAATTTTCTCATGTTTCCCTGAATACCTCTTATTCATCATTTCTCAGTGCAAAATAATATTCATTACATTCACATGCCATTTTTTTCAGCCATAGTCAACTGTTGGGAAATTTCCATTTTGCCTCCAATTCTTTGCTACCACAAAATTTTGCTATCTACCTATATCCATATATACATACATATATATACACATACACATAAAATATGTCTTTGTCTTTTACCTCCTTATAGTAGTGAGATTGCTAGATCAAAGGTAATGAATGGATAGTTTAATAAATTTACTTACACAGTTCCAAATCCAGAATGGTTGGGCTGCTTTGTAGCCCCTCCAACAATGCGACAGTATACCTGTCTCTTCGCAGTCCCTTCTAATATGAATGGCTCTCATCTTTTTTTTTTTCATCTTTGACAATTTGCTTAGAGCAAAATGAAACATCAGCTGTTTAAATTTGTATTTCCCATGGCATTAAATTCATGATTTCAAGCATATTCTTATGTGGTTATTTGTAGTTTTAAATCTTTTAAAAACTATTTGCTCATATATTTTGACCTCAGCTATTGGAGAATCTCTTTCAATTTACAAAGGCAGGAACTCAACTCAGACAAAAGAAATGACCTGCCCAATATCTACAAAAGAACCCCATTCTTGAACAATATTGTCCCAAATTGAATTTCAGGCTTAATTTTTCACTATATCCAGTGCCTAACATAGTACCTGGCACATAGTAGGCACTTAAGAAACGTGTTGAAGCAACTAATTGATGTATTCTATGTTTCTAGCCAAATGGATCTTACTGGCTCCTCAAATGCCTTCCAATTTCTCACTTCCACTATAGTCATTACTTATTGCAACCCCCAACTTTCTTTTCTTCCTGTGCTCCACCTCCATCACCCTTCTCAATGCCCCACCTCTTTGCTCTCTTTTACCTTTTTTTCCCTCTACCATTTTTGCTTCCCCTTACATTAGAGAGTTCTGTCTTTTTGTCCCTAACTCTGTCTCTCTCTAGCTCTGCTTCTGCCTATTTCTCTCTCACACTCTGTCCCTGTCTCTATCTGTCTTTTATTTCTCTGTTTGATTTTGTTTCTCTTTGTCTCTGTCTCTGACTCTGTCTCTCTGTCCCTTCTCTCTGTCTCTCTATCTCTGTGTCTCTTGCTTTCTCTTGCTCTCACTCTGTCTCTGTCTTTCTGTCTCTGTCTGTCTGTCTCTCTGTCTGTCTATCTATCTCTGTGTCTCTCTGCCTGTATCTCTCTGTCTCTGTATCTTTCTGTCTCTCAGTCTCTGTTTCTCTGTCTCTGTCTCTCTCTCTTCTCTTTCTCTCTTTCCCCCCTCCCTCTTCCAGCTATTGAAATTCTATCCTTTTTAAGACTCAATTCAAACCAACCCTTCCTTTTTTTATTTTTTTTTTAGGCAATTGGGGTTAAGTGATTTGCCCAGAGTCAACCAGCTGGTAAGTGTTCATCTAGCTGCCCCCAACCCTTCCTTCTAGACAGAAGCCTAGGATCAGCACAGCAGCAGCACTGCTTGGCCTTCCATGGCAGTTATAAAAAGAGGCAGCTTTTTATAGGACAGAAGCAGAATAGAAAACAGGGAGATGATAAGATCAAAAGCCATTACCTAATAGATAAGTGGTAAAAGTTCTCAAAAGAAGAAATGCAAACTCTAAACAAGTACATGACAGAATGCTCCAAATAATTAATAATAAGAGAAGTTCAAACCAAAGCAACCACTGTCCCAGAGTTTTCAGGGCCATGCATCATTTATTTTTTGCCCCTCTCCTGTCTCTCACAGTCTCCCTGAATTCTCACCAGGTAGTTTCAAAGAGAAGTTTCAGCCTCCAAAAATGGAGTCAGGCTGAAGCCCCACCTTTGTGCAAAGCCTCAGAAAGTTTTTGCCTGTTAGATTAAGTCCTACTGCCTCCTCCAGGGAAAAAGAGGAATCTCAAGTGAATGCAAACCCTAGGCCTCATCCCAAAGTCTTAGTGCAAGCAAGGTATGCGTATTTGGCAGTGGAGGGGTGGGGGGGATGGAAACGGACAGGAAATTTGGATAAGAAAGACAGAACTTTGTAATTTTCTACTAAAAATGTATAATGAGGTGAAATACAATAAATGACTCTATTCATAGGATCATAGATTAAGAGCTAGAATGGGCCTAGAAATCATCTATGCCAGCATCTTCATGTTATAAATGAGGAAATGGGGCCTAAAGAGGAAGAAGAACTTGTCCAGGGTTAGATAGCTAGTTTTCAAACACACGACCTCATACTTCAAGTCTACAGTTCTTTCCATCACACCACTTGACAGCAAATAAGAAGACCCAGGGCCTAGTACTAATTTTGCTACCAATTAATTAGCAGGCTAATCATGTCCCATCTCTGGGCCTCACTTTTGTCATCTACAAAACAGGAGGGTTAGACTTGGTGCCTGAGGCCCATTCCAGCTGTAGTGTTCTAGCAACCCTTAGTTCACCTATCTCTGATTCCCTGTCCATCAATCCATTATTAGAGTAATACTCCAGAGTCTAGGGGAGATTTACCATTACACAGAAATGCGGGAATATAGATTCTGCCCCTACTGATTCTCAACTGGACAGGTAACATGACTTTCTCTGGTTCTTATTTTCCTCATTTGTGAAATAGAGGGATTAGTTTAGATCTTTTATTATTATTACCCTCTTTAGCTCCTCCAAAGGCTTTACATTCAAGACAAGTAAGCCTTCTAGTTTTTTTTTAATATTCAATTCTCCTCTTCCCCATCTTCCCTCCCCAACTCAAGTATCTAGAAAATACCTCACAGTAAAGTTCATTTTTTTTTTTTACTTCATTGCATCTCCTAGGAGGTAGCTTGGTACAGAGAAATACCTCTTAAGTCAAAAGATCCCTGAGTTTTAATCTTGCCTCTGACATAAATATTACAAAATCAGGCCCATTTTCTAAACCACTCTGGGCCTCAGTTTCCTACTCTGTAGAAAGAAAGGTTTGGACTAGAGGTCTTCTGAAGTCTCTTCTATATCTATGATCCTATGACCCCCCCAAACCTGAGTTGTGATTTGTTTTCTTTCATCTTGCTGAATATTAACATGTATTTTTTTTCCTTTAGCAGAAATAAATTCTATGTGCCTCCTTAAACCTTCTGGCCCACTCTCCCCCTTCCCCCACCTACCCATTATATCATAGACTGTTAGAACTACAAGAAACCTTAGGGATGACCTTCTACCACTCCCTCATTTTAAAGAGGACACCTAGCTGCTTGTGTCATGGAGACAACAGTGAATTCTCAGAAGTCAGAAGACCTGGATTCAAAACTTGTCTCCACTATTTACTACATGTGTGTGTGACTTGGCCAAGTGACTTAGACCTTAGTTTCCTCATCTATAAAAAGGAGTTGAACCAGATGATCTCCAGGGTGCCTTTTGGCTCTAGATCTTAGGAATCTCAAGCCCAGAACGGGAATAAGATTAAGACTTCTCATTGAATTAGGGACTGAGATAGGACCAGAGCCCAGGTCTCTGAACACCCAGTTGAATGCACTTAACTCTATGCCTTGTCTTCTAGGCAGCAGCATGAGTCAAGAAACCTAGGAGTCAAGAAACCTAGCTTCTAATATTGGCTTTAACACTAATTTGCAATGTGACATTGGATAAGTCATTTTTTCCAACAGCCCTCACCTTCCTCATCTATCAGAAAAATAGAGGTGGGAATAAATCTGAGACTATTAACCTTTTTTGGGGTCATGGACCCCCTTGGCAGCTTGGTGAAACCTACAGACTCTTTCTCTGAATAATACTTGTACATACATAAAATAAAATATAAAGCATCACAAAGTAAGCCAATTGCATTCAAATAAAAATGTGATTTTTTTCCCCATGCAAGTTTATGGACCCACTAAAATCTATCTGCATGTCCCTTAGGGAATGAGTAGTGGGAAGGGGGGGGTCCATGGACCCCAGGTTAAGAACCTCTGGACAAGATAAAGTCAAAATATCTTCTCAGAGCTAAGATTCTCTAAGTCCATGGAAGAGGAAAGGATCAAGAAATCATATCCTTTTCCTTCTGCCTGACCACAAGGGCTATGTCTCCACGCGTAACTGATGACTTCAGCAATAAATCGGCAATTTCATCCCCTCCTCTGAAGAACTGTACCCTGTCTGTGCTGAGTCTCATCAATACAACCTGCCTGAAAGATAGGGAGGTGGTGGTGGGGAGGAAGAGAGCCAGATGAATTTCACAGCTATAAATTCTGTTATATTGGATTTTGCCAAGCACGTCATCACACCCAACAGCCCCCCACACTCTGGCCCCTCCACACACCACAGGCTCTCTATTAGCCAAACAACAGGTGTATGGAGGTGATGCATTTGTAGCTGGCCAATGTCCTTCTGTACCGAAATATCTCCTGTGTGACAAAAGTCTGATACAGCTCAGGAGGTGAGATAGAGATGCATTAGGACAGACAATGCCTCTTCTTCCCTAGGACAGAGTCCAGGAATACAAGAGATCCTGAACAGGGAGAAGGGGCAAGACATAGCGTTTCTTTATGGTATTATGGAAAGAGCCCTACTCTGAGAATCAGAAGATCTGTGTCACTAACTGGCTGTGTGGCATGGAAAGAGATTTTTTACCTCTTTGGGCCTCAAATACTTCATCTGTAAAAAGAAGCAGCTCACTAAACTTCCTTCCAACTCTCACAATCTATGACTCATCCTCTGCTTGTTCACCGAGATAATTTTAAGGAGTGTTTATGCCTCTCTTTCCTTTATTAAAATAGGAGTAGTCAGATTTCACTATTAGAATGTCAGCTCATTGAGAGGAAACATCGTTCCTTTCTTTTTCTTTGTGTTCTCAAAACTTACCCCAATGCTGGGGATACAAATAAAAATCTGAAAGCACAGATGCTTAATAAATGCTTGCTGATTGATCTGAAATTCCTGTTTTATTAATTTCTACCTACCCAAATCCTAGATCCTACATCATATTATGTTCAAGCTAAAAGGGGCCAAGCTCTTTCACTTTATATATCAGAAAACTGAGGTCCAAGGAGAAAAAGTGACTTTCTTAAGGTAATGCAGGTGATGTCTGGCAAAACAGGAGTTAAGATTGTTTCTAGACTCCTTGTTTAGTCTTCTTTTCACTATGGAGCACACTGCCTTTCCTCATCTTGTCCTTCATGTAACTAAAGGGTCACCTTTCTCTCTGAAACCTTCAACTCCTCCATCCCACATTTCTCCGTTCTCTGAACCCCTGTTCCAATAATTTGTCACTTACTTCATCTGCCTTAAACATCATCTGCTAGCCTAATGCTCTCATTTTGTTGACAAGACCCACAACCTGTCTGTGATTAGGTAGCTAACAAATGCAAGTGCCAGGTTTCCAACCCAGGCCTTCTGACTCCAAATCCAGTGTTCTTTCCACTATCCTATCTATGTAACTCTCTTGTTTCCCTAACTGAACGCAAGCTCACCGAGAGCAGAACCATTTTTTTTTGTTTTTTGTTTTTTTTACTTCTTTACATCTTTCATCATATAGACTTTGAATCAGGAGAATCTGGGTCTAAATTCCTTCTTAGCAGTGTAACCAAGGGAAATTTGTTTAATGTTTAATGTTTCCTCATCCATATAATGGGGATAATAATAGCACCTACCTCATAGGTTGTTGCAAGGCTCACATGAGATAATTTATTTAAAATGCTTTGCAAACCCTAAAGAGCTAGATAAATGTCAGCTGGTGTTACTGTGTCTGCTACATATACTACAACATGTCTTTGTGGAATAAATGAACAAATAAAGGCTTAGTTCTTTTCAGCATGCCTTCTTCCTATTTGATGGCTTCCAACCCTAAACACTTAGTCCCTGCATGGAAACCACAGGTCCCCAAGGCCTTCCCTGATGATCCCCTTCTTGGCTGGAACTATAGGTTCTGAAACCTTCCCTTTCTTTTCACCTTCAGCTAAACATGCCCGTCCTATAGTAATAGTTCTCAACATGATAGTTAGAGTTTGCTAAGGGATTGCCCCCTTGTTATTTGCTCAAGGTCACAGGGCTGGCAAGTATCAGAACCAGTATTTGAACCTATATCTTCTGACTCCAAACCCAGGATTCTTTCTGCTGTGCTATGTTATCCCTCTATGTCCCTCAATTCTCTCATAGCACATCCAATGGCCTGGTTTGTTCAAAAAATGTTAATAGTTGACAATAGCTTAATATAGTCTTTCCCGGGCAACACATTTCTATGTTAATAGAAACCCTTGGCTTCTTAACATTAACAAAAACTAACCAATCAACAAATACAGATTAATACAATAAATGCAATTAATCAAAAAGCATTTATTAAGCTCCTAGTATGTGTACATCAAAATGTATCTACTTAACACCTAGTGTATGTTGGATATCTTCTAGGTTCTAGGAATACAAACGTAGGAAAAAAAAATAAGCACTGTCCTTAATGAGCTTACAATCTAACTAGGGGAGATAAAAGGAATATATGTGTGTACATGTATATATATAATTTGTATGTGTACATGGTATAGCATATATAGGTATGTCACATATCATAAAATGCATGACAAAATCATCTTGTCTAGGGGCAGCTAGGTGGCACAGTGGTTAGAGTGCCAGCCCTAGATTCAGGAGGACCTGAGTTCAAATCCGACCTCAGACACATAACACTTACTAGCTGTGTGACCTTGCGCAAGTCACTCAACCCCATTGCCTAGCCAAAAAAAAAAAAAATCATCTTGTCTCTACCTTGTATATAGATCTGTGCATATGTATACATATATGTATGTGTATACATACAAAAATATTATATGCATATGTGAATATATTTATATACAAGGTGCCTGTACATACATACACATATGTATGTGTATGTGTGTAGGTATATGTGTGCTATATATACACAAGGCAGACAAAGGTGATTTTGAGGGGCAAACACTCACATAGAACATGGTTCTGAACCATAAAGGAAAGTAGGAATTCTAAGGGATGGAGGTGAGGAAGAAGTTGATTATAGGCACAAGGGTCAGCTAGTGCAGAGGCACAGAAATGGTAAAGAGAATGTCATCTGGGAGGAACAGACAAGGAGGCCAGTTGGCTACACTCAAGGCACAGTTCTGGGCTCTAGGATTATCTAGGATAATAGGCTCTAGGCTTGGCAGTTTGCATAGAAAGGGAATGCAAAGAAAAGTAAGACAAAGTCCGTGCTTTCAGAGGGCTTGTAGTCCAGTCGTTCCCCAAGTTAGCACATGAAAGGGTATCCAACCATGTCAGACAGGTTACAAGAAATATCAGATAAATGGCATGCCAATATATACTGTGGAGTTAGGAGGAGGACCACTGTGACTTGGAGTGGCCAAAGAATGCTTCTCTGGCCCTGACAGATGGGTAGGATTAGTCTTGGCAGCCAGGAACTTAAGACACCAAAGATGAGGAAATAGGAGAGACCTCTGGAGTACCTCATACCCTGCTCCAGGGACTCATTTCTCCAGTGTCTACCTCCCCACAAATCTTCCAAAAGGAAAAAGGTAAGTGGATTCTTCAGTGCTCCGAGCTTCTCAGCCATGGGTAGGATAAAAATTAATAGGACAATAACTCACTACATTTGGGATCAAAGTATGTGAATTTGTTTATATGTGTGAAAGAAAACACACAGGGCCCCATGGGGGGCAAGAAGTCACTGAACCAGGAAGAACAGGACACAAGGTTCTTTGCCAGCTTGGCAGCCCTGAGAATTGGGGATGGGAATGGGAATTATGTGAACTGAGGCAAGGAATGCCTTTGTCAATAGCTTTTTACCTTAGTTTTGTCTTGTTTCCAAAAGTCACTCTCCATTATAGCCAAGAGGGACCACCAAGTCTAAGCCAAGCTCCCGATTTGGGGCGGGGAGAAGATTTTTTTTTAATTTTCATTTGTTTTTTTTTTCCAAACTCCCTGGAAATAACTATTTGTATTACTAGCTTTGATCCATGGTCTTGCTTATCAAATAGTAAAAGGGAAATGTATATATTTCAGTCTCTCCCCATCCCAAAACTATGAGCCTTTTTATATGTAGAAGGTGGGTCCAAATTAAGCTCAGGTCATCAAGGGCTTAAGATTATTGCTGTGAGTGAGTTGTTTGTGGTTTCATCTAGTTCCTAGTAGACAGGTGTCCATGTCGCTGAAAAGATAATTACAACCAGAAATCTAAACAGAGAGAGACCCAGAACTGAATGAGTCTGAAAATGAAACTGCTCTTTTTATTCCTAACAGCAGACTCTTTGGGGACAGTTAGAGACAGGCTGCCAAGAACAGTGTGTGTCCTTAGAGTGGGTGAAGAGGCCAAGGGAAGAGAACATCCCATGCCTGATGATGATAGGGGCAGTGAGATGTAGTGGAAAGAACATTAGACTGTGAGCCAAGAGACCTGGGTTCAAATTCCACCTCCAAACATCCTCCAAGAAAACAGAGCCAGGTACCTTGCTAACTGCCTGTCCTACCTGTGACCTGCTCTTCCCCACCAAGAACAGCTATTAGCTGCATGTACCAACAAGACCATGTCAACAGCATTTCCTGGGAGAATTAATCCACTCATCTTTGAAACTTCATTACAGGGGCTTATGTGTCCCTGATTGGTCAGGTGAGCGACTGAAAACCTACCTACCCCATGGTATCTAACTAAGACCCAAACCTTGCTTTATATCTTACCCAGCCATACAGTAGGAAATCAAGACCTTCCTTCCTTCTTTCTTTCTTTCTTTCTTTCTTTCTCTTTCTTTCTTTCTCTTTCTTTCTCTCTCTTTCTCTCTTTCTTTCTTTTTTCTTGCTAGACTGGCTTTCCTTAACTGATCTAGACTGGAAGCACAAAACCCACTCACAGGCCAATCCCACTCTGGTCAGCATGGGAGCCTTGACCTGCTCCATTTCCAACCATCCCTAGGCAAGCTGAGGGCCTGCCCTGTTTCTGAGGGCTCACATATTAACACCCAACCTAAAGAGGACACTAGATTGGCTAGATTGACATTACAGCTCAGGACTGCCAAACTCAGATCTGGTAGCCATAGCGTCCTGATAGCTGTGTGCCACCCTGCTTAGCCAGGACCTAAACAAGCTATCGGCCTTAATGCTCCACCACATCACCCCTTTCCACCTCTTGCTCTGGGAACAGTAATAAAATCAATACCAATACTGGAAAAGGTATCCCAATCAACTGTCCTTTGGCTCCACTTAAATCCCTGTAATTCCCCAGACCAAAACTCCCTTCCCTGCTGTTGCTGCTGTTGTCACTGTTGTTGTTTGTCCTTCCCGCTCAAAGATGACCAAAATGGCATCACAATGTTGGTGTCAATGTACAGTGTGTCCAGCTGTGGCTGATCAGACCGATGCAAGCTACCATTGTCCTATCCATGTCATTTCTCCCATTAGATTGTTAGCTCTTTAAAGGCAGGGACTATTTATTTAACTTCTGTATTTTGTATCCCCAGCATCTAGACGTATGGAATACAAGTGTCTAATAAATGTGTTTGGGTTTTGTTTTTATTTTTTCCATGCATTGATTACCAGCTGTATGATTCTGGTCATGAACCACATCCTACCAGATTTTTTTATCCTGGTTTATATGAGTCACATATGCATATATACATTCTATATGAATTCATGTATATAGATATAACTGTATAGATATAGCTATAGCTGTAGATAATAACAGATATATCTATATACATATCTGTATATACATAGAATCAATATACAGACATATGTATGCATATGTGTATGTATATACATATTACATACACACATATATGCCTCAGACAGAACAATGAAAACAATATTCAGTCAAGCACTAGATTATGTAATCCTACTATGTGTGCAATGAACATTCAGAAAAAAATAGGTAACAATGGAGTAGTCTGAGAAATGGGGCAGGGATGGGAGTGTTTGAAATGGGCCTTGAAGGCTGGGCAGGATTCAGATTTCTGGAAGGAGAGAAGAGTAACGTGAAATATACCAAGTCAAATCAAATTAATAAATATTTACTGCACATCTACTATATGCCCCAGCCTGTGTGGGATACAGAGTATAAAACTGGTTCCCTGGCCTCTGAGCTAATATGTGTAAATCGTGTGAGAAATGCTCTGAACTCTTCCAAGGAGAAAGCCTGAGATACAAATCCAAGGTAGGGTTCTTTCTGATCATCCATCTCACTTGCCTCTGCATTCTTTGCTGCAAATCTAATGTTATGAGCAGAGGAGCCCAGCTGGTGCAGACTGTGGTCTGTGGTTTAGGGATGGGACAAAATAGGCAATTCTTTTGGGCTTAAGTGGGGTCAGAAGGACTTTCGCAAATGAGCCAGAGGAAAAAGGATGTTCCGGAGAGAAAGTGAGCCCATTAAGAAATGATGAGGAGAATGGGATGAATGATGACTATAAACTGCTTCCAAGCTTCTTTAGGGACCAGGGCAAGATTTGCTTGGCCTTCCACACTCTGTTTGGAGGAGGTGGACAGTCCAAAACCCTGGGGCTCCTCCCACACACAGTGCAGACCACCTCCACATTCACCCACCCCCACACACACTTAGAGGGAACCATGCTGACAATTTCCTTGCCTCAGCGGAGCCCTAGCCACAGATAGCAGGGGAGTGTCAGGAAAAAGAAAATGATGGGGAGGGGCTTGACAACCAAGACATGCTTGGATCCTAAGGAGCAAATTCATTTTTTACCTTGAAAATTTGCCTGAAATAAACAGTGCTGAGTGAGTTGGTGCATGCAAATGATATGCAAATCACAAAGAAATATGCCAGTGGACCTTCTAAACACACTTCTATAATGTATATTTCACCCTCCGGAAAATCCTGGTAGAGATCTTGGTACATCTTGAGTGGCCAGGACCTGGTGCAGAGTACGTCCTGTTCCCTGTCACCCAGTCACATTAAAGACATAGGAAGCAACTCCTGAGGTCATTGAAATTCTAACCATGGTCCCAGCAGGCCCATCAGCCTGGTGTTGGTTATTAACATGCAGAGGAGACAGCTCTCCCAGGGCTTTTGAAGGGACTGGAAAGGGGAATGCAGGCTGCCTTTGAATAAGGTCCTGGCACAGTGTTAAACCCATGAAGGCCAAACCCAGAACACTGAGTAAATAAAATGGGTCTAGACAATGACAGTGCAAAGGAAAGAATTTGGGGCTTAGAGTCAGGAGACAAGCAAAGACAAACATTTATTAAACATCTACTGTGTGCAAAATGTTATGCATTAGAGATACAGTAATGGAGAATGACAAGGTCTTTTTCTTTAAGAAGCTTATAATCCACTTCTGGGGGTGGTGAGACATTAAAAGGAGAAAGGGAAGGGGTTTACAAAGAATACCAAGTGTGTTTAATACACGATAGAGTATGATAGGGGCAAAAGAGGGATCCAGACAAAGTGCTCTAGGAAACTTGCAGGAGGAAGAAATATCTTTTAGCTAGGGCAGGGTTTCTTAATCTTTTTTTGTGTCATGGACCCCTGTGGCAGTTTAGTGAAGCGTATAGACTCCTCGGAATAATGATTTTAAATGCATAAAATGCATACGATTACAAAGGAAACCAATTTTTATTAAATTACAGTTATCAAAATGCTGAGAGAGAGAGAGAGAATTCACAAACCTCAGGTTAAGGATGCCCTCCTCTCCACCGAATTCACAAACCCCAAACCCCAAGTTAAGGATGCCCCCTTTTCCCCCAAGCTAAGAAGATCAGGGTAGACTTCCAGGAAGAAGTAGCACCATAATCTGGACATTGAAGAAGAAGCCTAAGTTCTTATCCCAGATCAGCCCTTTATCAATTATGGGATGTTGGGTAAATCACTTCGCTTCTCCAGGCCTCAGCATCATCCTCTGTAAGATAAGGTGGTTGGATTAGATGAGCTCTAAAGGTCCCTTCCAGCTCTAAAATCCTATGATTCCTGTGAATGAGAATGGAGAGTTCTCAGCAGTAGTTCCTAGCTTGACTTGTCTGGGAGGAGAAAAGCATCAGTCAAAGGCCAAGAAGACTCCCGATCAGACCAGAGGTTTCAGAAGCCAGGAAGGTTTGGGTCAGTCCTCCAGGTGAAAGGGAGGCTGAGATGGAAAGGCTGGTCTCTTCCTCTATCCCTAATGGTCTTCTTTTATTGGTGTTAGAGAGCCTTATAATAAATTCAGGCTCTGCCTCCTTATAATCATCGAATTAAATGCATAGCACTGGATTTAGAGCTGAGCATTCTCGGCCAGAGTCCTGGCTCTGCCACTTAGTTGCTATGTGACTTTGAACAAATTACCTTCTCTCTCTGGCTCATGGTGTCATCTTCATCAATAAGTGAGAGATGATATGTGCGAAACCCATCTCACAGGCCTGTTGTAAACTGTAATACTATATAGAAACATGTTCTTTTTAATATTAAATTTCTCCCTAACTCTTTAGATTGGGATTTCTAGGGTAGGAATAAAATAACCACTACTTCAATAAACTGAAGCTACAGAACAGTTTGAGACAGAATTTAGATCTCTAAGTATTCTTAACTTGGGGTCCACAGGTTCCCTAGTGTCCAATGATAGAGTTCAGGGGATCTGTGAACTTGGATGAGAAAAAAAAATTACATTTTTTTTTCATTAACCTTTGGTTTCCTTTGTAAACCTTTGCATTTTATCTTATGCATTTAAAACCATTATTCTGAAAAGGGGTTCTAGGTTTCACTAGACTGCCAAAGGGGTCCATAAAACAAAAGATGTTCAGAACCTCTGATCTAAGGTGAAAACAAACATGGAGGGTAACAAGTTCAGAGGATCATGACTGCTCAGATGGCCACAGTATCTATCATCGAAGTCCCAGTTCCTCCATGCCAACTCTTTCAAGAAGCCTTCCTTTATGATATCTCCCACCCCATCTCCAGCTAAAAGTATTCTATTCATATTTTTCTAGAGAATACTATCTAGATTCCTTTTGCCACTGTCACCTCTAGTATATAACAAATGGTTTGTTTTGTTTCATTTATTTCCTGACTCCAAATCTTGTGTTGTAATGGAAAGATTTGGAGTCAAGAGGAGCTAAATTGAAATTCCTGCATAACTTCATTCCTATATAAATCTCTGGCTAGACCCCTCTCTCTGGGCCTTGATCTGCAAAATGGGTGGCTTAGGCTCCATGGTCTCTTCTAATTCTAAATCTGTGACCTTGCATTTATAGAGTTAATACACATGCCAGATAGTCCCTCTCTGGGCTTCCATGGAACATTCCCTAATCTCTCCCTCCCTGACTCCCAAAGAGCTCTAAATGATCTCTTCATCACCTTAAACCACTGCCCCTTAATTTGAACCATAGCAATCTGTGCCAGTGTCGTGTCTTGCCCTACTGGATTGTAAACATCTTGAGGGCCAGGAATTCATTTTAGCTATCCTTATGTTCAGTTGCTATGAAGTTGCACAGAGGGGATTCATCATGCAGGCAGTAGGTTAAATTAAATGACCTCTGAGTTCCCTTCTAGCTATGAAGGTCTGATAAATGAATGAATGAATTAATTAATTAATTAAAATTCATGTATTAAATGCTTACTGTGCTAAAGTAACTCACATTCACAAAAATTTCCTCTCTGATTTCAGTCATGTATGACTCAGCACTTGGGTGTTTTGAAGACAATGAATTTCCTGGATACTTTTGGTGGATCATTAATGGTATAGCATAATGCCAAAGGTCTCTTGGGCTTTGGGGTGACAAAGCAATCTTCTCGTGGGTCACTGAGCCAGAAGAATGGATGATTCATTTTTTTGGGGGGGGGCAATCAGGGTAAAGTGACTTGCCCAAGGTCACATAGCTAGTAAGTATCATGTGTCTGAGGCTTGATTTGAACTCAGGTCCTCCTGACTGCAAGGCCAGTGCTCTATCCACTGTACCACCTAGCTGCCCCCAGATGGTTCATTTTTTAAAGAGAATGACTCTGTCCCTGATACTCTCTTCTTTCAACTCTAATGTGGCAGGTAACTCTCCCTCTTTACACTTCCTAGGAGGGTATGAGGGGAAGGATGGTGCCCTTTTCTCCACTCCAGCTGTAATTGTGAAATGCAAATAACATAAAAACTAAAGCACATGTCCTGTCTAGCCAAATTGGAGTGTGAATTTGAGGATGCTTTTTTTTGTGTTTGTTCTTTCTTAAGCGTAGGGAAATGAGCGTCATGTTCAATGAGATGAACACATACAGCCTCTGCGGCCACCCTTTGAGATGTTCTGTGGATTGGGGACTTTGGGTTAAAACTGACTGCTGGCAAAAGGAATGAGACCCTGGCAACTACTCTAGCATTCTGGGAGAAGATGATCCTCACCTGGAAGATGAGTCCATTACTTAGCCTGGCTTGCCAGAAGTCATGGGTTTTGAGGAAGACAACTCAGAGTCTAAATGAAATGTTAAGTGCCTAGTCACCAGACCAGCAACTTGTTTTATGTTTAGATAATTTTAAATATCAGACTCCTAAAAGAGTATAATACTAGCTATTGCTGTCATTTGTTTAATTTAAGTCTTTCTGTCAAAGCGTGTTTATATTTCATATTAAGCATTTCTTTTGTGGTAGGAAATAAATACACATCCCATACCTGATTTATATTGGATATTGACTACCTTTCTGCTCACCTTTTTGGGAAACCCTAGACAGACACCTAAACTCAATTCTTCCCTAGGGAGCCAGGGAGTAGGATTGTAATAGCCCAAAGAATGTGACAAAAAGAGTCTAAACTCTCTTCTAGGTGGTCAGGTTTACCCAGTACTGAATCAATTTCCAAGCTCCTACCTGGATCCATAACAGAGTTGGAGTCAGAATTAGGATTATGGTTACAGTCAGAGTCAGAATTAGGGTTAGCATTAGGGAAAGAGCCAGGGGCAAGAGCTCTGTAGATAAATTCAATGGACCCAAAAACATGAAAAGGAAAAAACACATTTTAATTCATATAATTGATTTTCTTTCCAATCACATGTATTTTATTTTAGAGACCCATGGACTTCACTAGACTGTTAAAGGAGATCCATGACACACAAAAAAGTAAAGATCCCTCCTGCCTTAGGGAAAGAGAGCAGGTGCAATGTCTCAGTCCCCTGGTCCCAGGAGCAGTACTTTGTATTGGGTATACAAAAACAAAAACAAACACAAAAAGCAAGGAACTTATTTTCTAAAAGGGGATGGCAACATGTACTGGGGACTGGTAACCTGGGAGCAGCATTTCCGTTTTGAATGTTAGAGGGATGGTAAGCCAGTCATTAAATATTTATTAATCACCTATTATGTGCCAGGTACTATGCTAATCACTGGGGAAACAAAGAAAGGTAAAAGACAGAACCTGCTCTCAAGGAACTTACAGTGTAATGGGTGAATCAGCATGCAAACAACTCTGCATAACCCAGATAATATAGGCAATAAATTTGAAATAATCAACAGAGTGAAGGCACTAGAATTCAAGGGGGTAAGGAAAACCTTCCTATAGGGAGGAGGATGTTACCTGGGACTTCAGGGAAGCCAGGAGGTGAAGATGAGGAGGGAAGGAATTCCAGGCCAGTGAAAAGGTAAACAGAAAGGGAATGTTTGTATTTGAGGAACAACCAGAAAACCAGTGCCACTAAATCACAGAACATACGATAAGATGTAGGGTGTTAGAAGACTAGAAGACTAGTTAGGTTGGTAAGTGGGAGGAAGGGATATTATGAAAGGCTTTGAATGCCAAAGAGAGGTGTTTATACTGATTTTTGAGGTGCTAGGGAGCTACCAGGGTTTATTGAGTGAGAGGGTGACAATGTCAGACATGCTTTAGAAAGATCACTTTGACAGCTCAGTGGAGGATACATTGGAGTAGGGAAAGACTTGTGGCATGCAGACCAACTAGCAGGCATGAGGTGATAGTGGGTCTGCTCCAGGGTTGTGGGAGTGTCAGAGGAGATAAGGGGGCATATGTAAGACGTTTTTCAAAGGTAGACTTGTGAAAGGAAAAATAGTGAAGTCTCAGGAGAATAGAGTGATGCACCCTTTCCAGGAATTGTTAACGATATTAATTTGACTGTGATTACTGAACTGGAGAGGAAGAGGGTAGGAGGTGGAAACTAAGTGTAACTGATGAGAAGACATCATGGGTAGTAAAATGAAGTATGGATGCAACAACTGGGCTGATGTAGTGGGCTTCCTAAGGAGGTACTCTCACCAATTAAGACCCAGAAACCTCAGAGCAAGCTTTCAAAGGTGAAAAGTTCAAGTGCTCCAATGTATGGTCTCTGGTTCTATGCCTATGATCCTCAGTCATCGCCTTCCATTATGGATGCAAGCATTTGAATTTGATTTCAAACTCAGCTTTGCTACTAATGGGGCATATGTTATTCGACAGCAGAGTACCACTGGAAAGGGCTTTGGATTTGGAGTCAAATTCCCCCTGCCGCTATTCACTACTTTGTGATATTGAGCATGGCTACTTTTCCTTTGTGGACCTCAGTTTCCTCATTTATAAAATGAAGGACTTGGACCAAATTACCTCTATGGTTCCTTTTAGCTCAACATCACTAAACCTGTGATCTCTAAGATACCTTCCATTTTTAGGTTCTACCGGGCTGTTCCAAGATGCATCACACTAGTAGAGTTACTATTTCTTATGCTGATACCAAGTAGAACAACCCAGATCTCCTACTGCCTGTTACATTAGTTACTCAGGCAGAGAAACATAGAGACACTCTTTACTATCAATGATGAATTTGGAAAAGCAAAAGTTTTCAGTTTTGAAAAAAAGAAAGAAATAAAAGAAACCCACTAAACATACTGGGAAAGGGATAAGAGTAAAATGAAATGATAAAACTAAAACAGGTCAGAGAGAGAGAAAAAAGATAGAGGGAAAGACAGACAGAGATGGAGGGGAAGGAGTGAAGGAGAGAGACAGAGAGAGGGACAGAGAGAGAGAAAGGGAGAAGAAGAAGAGGAAGAAAAGGAAGGAGGAGGAGAAGGAGGAGGAGGAGGAGGGGAAGGAGGAAGAGCAGGCTGGCACCCTTAGGGGCAGGGGTCCAACTAGAATGCCCTTCTTCTTTGAGGACTCTTTAAGAGTCTTAGTCCCTCACAGATAGGACTTGGATATATGCCTGCTTCTTTAGTGGGACATTTGTAAAGGAAACTTTGTAGTCTAGTAAAAAAGAGTGCTAGATTTGGTGTCAAGTTCCAATTCTGCTACTTGCTACCTGTATGACTTTGAGTAAGTCATTTCCCTTCTTGTACCTCAATTACCCCCTCTGTAAAATGAAGTTTTTGAGTGAGATCATCTCCAAAGTCTCTTTTATCTGTCATTCCTATGAAGGGGTGACTCTGAGTCCAATACAAAGGTAGGCATTGACAGCGAGGTAGTTCTGCAGGTGAACTTGAGACTGTCTCCCTGCTCTCCACATTGCAGTTACCTCCTCATCAGTGACCAGTGACCCAGCCCTCAGGTGAAAGTAATTGCACCATTTTCAATGGAATTTTCCTGTTTTTTAGCAAAACTAAAAGGGGAAAAAAAGTATCACAACTACAAGCTGTTCTAAACCAAGCTGCCCTTAAAAAGATAATCAGATTTACATAATTGGGGGCTGTGAGGGCTTAAATAATTCATCAACATGGCAGTCTATTTGTAATAGCCAAACAGAGCTGCCAGACTTCAACAAATAAGCACTGATACTTCCTCATGCCCCAGGGATGTGAGGGGCATCCTTAGGTCTCCCAGGATTGTGGGGCAGGGCCCAAGAGGCAGTAAGCAGAAGGACTGCTGGAATCCACATCCCTAGACTTCGGTTGCTCCATTCCTAGTGCTTTCCTTGCAAATATTCTGGAAATGCATCCAAATGACTATTATTTCCTTCAAATGTACAAAGCATGGTAGGAAGATAAGGTCACTTTCTCCCCAACATCCCCTGAAGATCCCTTATAAGATTTACCATTACTCCTGTATAATCAATCAAGTGTTGTATTTATTAAGCACTTATTGTGAATTGGGCTCTATAACAGATTAAAAAGTACAGTAAAAAAAGAGAAAGAAAATGAATATGACATAAAGCAATGTAATTTGGGGGGAAGACACTAGCAGCTGGGGGGATCAAGAAAGACCTCTTGTTGGAGGTGTAGCTTGAGCTGAGCTTTGAAGGAAACTAGGAATTCTGAGAAATGGAGGTAAGGAAAGAGTACATTCCAGACATGAGGGACAGCCCATACAAAAATGTAGAAACAAGAGATCAAATGTCATGGGGGAGGAACAGCAAGAAGGCTAGTGCGGCTGCACCACGGAGTGCATGAAGGGTAACAATGTTTATTGGGGGTGGAAAAGCAGGCCAAAGTCAGGTACTGAAAGGCTTTAAATGCCAAGCAAAAGTCAAACTACAGAAGTTTTTTTGTTGTTCTTTTTTTTTAAACAGTTTGTAAAAGGCTTGGCCCACCCATGAAGTCCTGGCTGGTAGAAGGATAGTTTTACAAAGTGGCTAGTTCTCAGAATTTGGATTTTAAAGGCAGAACAAAATACTACTTTAGGAGGGTTATTTGGCAGCATAATTGACATCCCTTCTCATTAAATCATCATGGAAGCCCTTTAAGTTAAATGAGACAGGGGATATTATCCCCATTTTACAGATAAGCGCACCTGAGAGATAAAGTGATTTACCCCAGGTTACACAGTAAGAGGTAAAGCCAAGATGTGAGTTTTGTCTTCTGACTCAGCTCTGTAGAGCTTATTTGGCCCCTCAATTATTCTACATCTGGGTTTCCTAGGGGGGCAGCTGGGGAATAGAGACTTTTTTTCTAGATTTCTCTTCTAGTTGGGGCTCCTGGGCATAATATCTGCAGTTCCACATCCCTGCCTGGCTAGCAACAAGGGAACCACGTCATTGCAATTGGACACACATTTCTTTCTGGTGCGTCCTTTATCTCTGTGAAATCTCCATTGGGCTGTCCACCAACAGAGGCAGAACATTGCGTCCAGCCTCATCCCGAAGGGAACGGCATAATGAGAAGAGAAAAAAGATTACCACAGAGCGTCTGTGACCAGCCCTCCCTCCATCCTTTCAGCTTAAGGGGATAGACATGAAAGCACCTTTCAGAGATTTAGGAAATTATCATCAGAACATTATTCTACCAACAATGTTCCACTGTACTCTCCTTCTATACTCTCCCATCCCCCCCCAAAACAAAGAAAAATGCCATTATGCCATTTGATATAATGTGTTGGCTGCAGGTTAGATACAATCACAGAAATGGTTCTTTAGCCAAAGCTGCTACTGTATTTGAGCCAATTTTAAAACCATATGTTATCTAAAAGAATCTATTGATGGCTGAGGAAAATAATGATGATGATAACATGCCGTCCTTTGTATGAGACTGCTGACCTATTCTTAGGGAGATATTCTTTTTTTTTTTTTAAATCTTGGTATCAGGGGAGAGATTGTCACCGATGAATCAATGAACTAATATATATTAAGGTTTGTCCATGTGTCCAGTCCCTTGTTAGACCCTGTCAGGATAGATAGAAGAAGAGAGTCTCTTCCGTTAAGGAACTTACAATCTAGGTCAGATGAGATTTAGGATTATTCATTCATTCACTCATCCATCCATTCATTTGATAAACATTCATTCAGCACTTATGGTAAAAAGTACTATGTCCTTTGCAAGGAGAGATGCAAAATGTAGAAAATATATGATCCTTGCCCTCAAGAACCTCATAATCCAGTGGGAAGGAATAAGATATTAACAAAAATAAATATAATACAAAGTAGGATGTGAATTGGAATTATTCCAGTGAAAGTTTATTAAATACCTACTATGTTGCATAACACCAGGGCACTGTTCTGGGGAAGATAAAAAAGTTTAAATCAAATATAGTCCCTGACCATATAGAGAGGAATGAGACATTGAGATAAATATAACACAGAGAATAATCATGCATTCCATCCAATGTACCTTGAGCATTTACTGTACACCTAACATTGTGCTAGATAATTTGGAAAATATAAGGCTGAGATAGAATCATAGAGTCACAGAGATGGGAAGACGCCTCTAAGCCAAACCTGAAGCATGAATCCCTGCTGTGATATCCTTGACAAAAGAATACTATTATGGTTCTGATATAAATCTTCATATTTTGAGCAACGTTGTTAGTTATACCTCTGGAGCTGGGGGCTAGAGGCAGCCATTAAGAACTTTTGACTCTCTCCCTTCCCCTTTTGTAGAGTTTCCTAAAAGCAGTCCAAGGTAATTTAATGACCTGATCCAACTGACCAAGAAGAGAGGAGATAGAAATGCAAACAGTGAGAGTAAGAGTACTCCAGTGGGAGGTGATAACACAAGTTAAGAGGTACATTACCAATGCACAGAGGAAGGGAGGAAGCAAATGGGTCTAACTCACCATGAGTTCACCCAGAGTGGAAAACAAGGTCTTATTAAAGGGGAACAAGAAGGAAGTGTCTTCACAGGTATCTGAATGGATAGGATGCATAGAACGGAGGTACTCAAGGGTTAAACAAAAATAAAAGACAAAAAAATCAAAGATCTCAGAAGATTAAAGCAATGGAAGAAGTCTAACATTCTCCAATGAGGGGCTAAAGTAGTCTAATCTCATGAAGAACCTCCAGTTTTGAGAGTTTTGTTCCCCAAGAGAGGAGATAATGAGCACCCGCTGCTGGAGTAAGGATAAACTGTGAGGAGCAATGAAACGTCAGAAAGAACAAGGACAATGGTGAGAAACCCATGATACTCCAAAGGAGTGGAAGATCATTGTGTGGGCCCCAACCAGGGTAGTACTATCAGTCATAGACAGATATGATATAGTTCTCAGGAAGAGAGTAGCCCGCTAAGAGTCTCTACAAACAAACATAAATCCTTTTTGTCTACTTTAATTTGTAACTAAAACTGCTCTATCTCTTTGAGCCTTGTGGATTTAAGACTTGTAAAGGAGCGAGTGGAAGTACCAAGTATTAAAGTTCCTAGGTTCCACCTGGACGAGGGCAATGAGATGAGGAATGAAGGTGACCAAAGTAGACTTGTGCCCTACATCTTAGAAAGACGTTTTTAATATAAGGGTTATGCAAAGATAATTTATATGAAGGTCTTGCCCTCAATCACTCAATCAATCTATAAATATTTATTAAGCACCTACTATGTGCCAGGCACTGTGCTAAGCACTGGGGAAACAAAAAGAGGCAAAAGACAGTACCTGCTCTCAAGGAGTTTACAATCTAATGTGAACTTACATTGTAGTAGGAGAAGACACTGGCATAGGTAACTATACCACAAATCACTATATAAATTTGGAAAAGAAATACAAAGAAACATGGGCTCAGATGAGGGAGAGATCACATCTGACTGGAGCAGAAAGGAGAGATTATTCCATCAAGGAATCTTTCACGGAAGTTCAGACAGACACTGTGATGAAACTAAGTGAGTACTAGCTAAAATATGGTTTCTGCCCCCATGAGCTCATAGTCTAGTAAAAGTGTTTGCTTAGCAGACATCAAAAATGCTGCTGGAGATAAGAAAATGGGAAGATTGGACAGACCAGAAGAGTCAGGGAAGACTTAACGTAGGAGGTGCCATATCTCATATGAGAGAATATTTGTAGAGCTCTTTATAAACCCTGAAGCACAGAATAAAAGCTAGCTATCATTAGTGTAGACTTCAAGTGTGATGGGTAGCTGGGAGGGAAGAGGGATTGGGAGAGGAAGAAGGTGAATGAGCAAAGTCGCAAAGATGAAAAAGAACTCTTAATGACTGGAAGGGAAAGGGTTTGTGTTTGCATTGTAGAACACAGTGAGAAGCTAGGCCTAGGAAGATCAGGGAGTGCGGGGGAGGCTCAAAGATTGCAAGGTAAATAAAAGAAAGATGGTGAGGGCCCTTGAATCCACCCTCACTCACTCCCAGTATAGTGTGACTCCATTCCTTGTCATCTCAATCCAATGATCATTTTAAGTGTCTATTATCTGCAAGGTCTTCTGTTCTCAGGATGTAAATATAAAAAACAACACAGCCCTTATTCCCTGGGAGCTTATAGTCTATTTGTCTTTTGATCATTTCTATTCTTACTGGAAATAGAGTACAGCTAACACTTTCCTCATTAAGATTAAATTGTTGGGCAAACTGTTCCCTTGTACCTTGCCCCTTTTCTACCTCCTCTGTTATCCTTTTCCTCCCATTTATCCTCCTCCACCACCCCTTCTTTGTCCTCAAATATAAAATCCTCTACTTGGTTTTCAAAGCCCTTTGTAACTTGGCTCCTAATGTTCTTACACTTTACTCCCCTCCACAGATTCTGCAAGACAGATCCAGTGACACTGGCCTCCTTGAGGTTCCCCACACAAGACCCTCCATCTCCCAACTTCAGGAATTTTCTCTCACTGTCCCCCCTACCTAGAACTCTCTCCTTCCTCATCTCCTCCTCCTGCTTTCCTGGATTCCCACAAGCCCCAGCTAAAATCCCATCTTTTGCAAGAAACCTTCCCCAAACCTCCTTAATGCTAGTGTCTTCCCTCCAATGTATCCTTTTTTTATAGCTTGTTGGTACATAGGTGTGTGTATGTTTTCATCCCACATTAGACTGTGGACTCTCTGAGAATGGGGTTTGTCTTTTGACTTTCTTTGTATCCCTAACACTTAGCACAGTGTCTGGCATATAGTAAGTGTTTAATAAGTGCTTTTTGATTCTTCTATCTCCACCTCCTGCTCATGTTAGTCCTGCTCCACTACCTCCACATCTTTTTTCCTTTTTTTATTACTAAAACAAATACACAATAAGAAAAGAAAAAGAAACATTATAAACTTAAATATTGAAATTTAAGTACATAGTAAGAAAAGGAAAAAAAGCATGTCATGTACACAGCAGAATATAAGAGGATTCAAAATACATAGCAATAAATTTCCATTTCAAGAAAGCCTGTATAATAAGTAGTACACATTGTGTTGAGAGCTGTCCATCTTTGCTTCCATGTTAGTTTTCTTTTGTTCTCTGTTGTGTACTTTGTACTTTGTTTTTCCCCCCCTTCCTCCATGACCCCAGAAGGCTACAATTAAGCTCGGATATATTTATATATAGATATAGATATATAGACACATATACTTATACACACATACATGCATATATACATACGCCCATATGTATGTATATCCACATATTTTCCCTAACAAATTCTACTTCTGATCTTTGTTTTTATGTTTGTGCATATCTCTTATTTCTTACCCCTCCTGACTCCTCTACTTTACTTCTATCTTCTATTGCCCTCCTATTACTTAACCTAGCCACCCTCCAAGGATCTCCCCCCATCCTCCCATTTCCTTAAATCTAAACACCCTTCTATACCCCCTTTGACCTATTCCCTCACCCTCCACTATTACCTCCATATCTTGCTGCTCTTCCTCCTGTTGCACCCCCACCTCTTGGCCAGTCTCCACCAACTCCTCCCTATCTTCTCCCTCCTCTCTGCACTATTTCCCTTTACTCTGAAATCCCCACTTGAGTTTAATTAGGTTTAGTTGAGTCCATGAGCTTTAGTAAACCTGATGGTCTTTTGAAAAAAAAGTTAAAAAGAGCAAATTTGCTCACTGGATGTTTGTTCTCTCTACTTCCCCCAAATTCTCCAGTTCCAATAAAGGCATCTTTAGCCATTTTGGCTAGCTAATGAGTACAGATGGAAAGGTTCAAGAACCTCCCTCCCCATATGGCAATGGGCATTGGCCTTTTCCATATATTCTCTCCTCCAAGAGGGGGATAGGTAAAAAGCAAAGTTTTATTTTATTTTTTTAAGACTATACTTTTTCCAAAACAAACCAGATTCTAAAGGTAATAAAATAATAATGATAACTCACTCACTTTTCTCTAGGACTTCAATTTTTTACAAAGTACTGTCTTCACAAACACCCCAGGAGTTTGGAGGGTGAATACTATTAGCCCCATTTTCCAGATGAGCATTGGCAAGCAAATGTCTCTTTTTGATACTTACAGATATTTTCCTCATTCATGACCCTTCCTCAGTGAGGCAAGTAGAGTTTGAATCCTTCTCTGAATTTTGCAGAGCAGGATCCTGAGGCCCATAGAGGTTAAATGATTTGCCCAAGTTTACACAACTGGGGAATGTCAGAGGCAGGATTCCAAATCCAAATCTCCTTATTCCAAGTTCAACACTCTTTCTGCATTATCATTTTTTTTCAGCCAAAGACAAGATTTATTAGAACATCCACAATATTGGGCAGACTCTTAGGGAGTCTGAACATTAGTGAGCTATTGTCTAGATTATAAGAATCTGAGCAGTGGCTAGATTTTAAGAATCTAAGTACCTTAATGGAGACAAGATGGACCTTATACACAAAAAGACCATGGGAGGGATCTAGGAGTGACCAAGTAGATTGGGGTGACTGGAAGAGGGGTCTAAGGAGATCTGGATGAGAGTGGTCAGTAACCTGGAGTGAACAGAACTCCTGGGACCTGGACCACATAGGCAAGGGAGAATGGAGCCTAGCTAGGATTAACGGTGGGAAGTGGTCTGGGGCCATAAGGAGGTAAAACAATAGACTAGGTTAAGGGTAATGGAATTGGAAGATTGGGTGTAGCCACAATGAAAGGCCAGTTGATGGGATTATAGCCTCAGGGGAATGCCAGAGATTTTGCTATGTGGGAAAGTCCAGGATTTTTCCTTTTTGGGGTCTAGATTCCATCCTCATCATTCCCCCCTCAAACAAATGAAACCCAAATTATTTTGGGGTAAGGGACAAAGGTCTCAGCTTCTGAAACTGCTTCCTGCTAGCAAGGGGCATAGAGCTGTCCCTGCCTCAAGGGGGTCCCAAAGAGGAGGTTAACTGGAACCAAGCACAGGCTGAGTCCAGGGAATGGTGGGGGGACATTGGCTGGTACCCACTATTTGCTACCAACTATAGGTGAATGGCCTGTAGTCTGGAAGACACAAATCTGACAGAAAAGACTGTAGGGCCCAGATATAAAGCAGGGACTAGATTTAGGGCCCAACTTTGGGAGGATAAAACATCCTTAGCTCTGTTTGGATTTGGATAATTCAGTTTTCCAACCATGCAGTATCAAATCCACCTCATAGCCAGGGTCAGGAATAGTCAGGTGGGTAACATTCCCTTTCAAAGGAACATAATGGGGAAACTGAGCCAGGACAATCCCATTTTAGACTGAGGCTAAAATTGTCCTCTTACTTTTTCCCAATGCTGAGTTTCCACCAGTATCACATTCTGAGCAGTTTGTGGTTTGTCTCAGATGTTGGATTACTGATTTATCAATGGATTATTATTGTTGGGGTTGGGATCTGGGCCCCAGAAAGGAAAAACCCTGGACTTTCCCACCTGACCAAATCTCTGGCGTTCCATCAACTGGCCTTTCATTGTGGCTACACCCAATCCCGCTCCATTGTCTTACCTCCCTATGGCCCCTGGCCATTTCCCATACTTAATCCTAGCTAGGCTCCATTGTTCAGGTCCCAGGAGTTCTGTTCACCCCAGTTTACTGGCCACTCCCATCCAGATCTCCTTAGAACCCTACTCGTCACCCACTTGACCACTCCTTGATCCCTCCCAGAGGCTTTCTGTATATAAGGTCCGTCTTGTCTCCATTAAGAGGCTGGGATTCTTATAATCTAGCCACTACTTAGATTCTTAAAATCTAGCCATGGTTTAGATTCTTATAATCTATCCAATAGCTCACTAATGTTCAGACTCCTTAAGAGTCTGCCTAATATGGCAGATGTTCTAATAAACCTTGTCTTTGGCTGAAAGAAGGCTTGAGTTGAATTCTTTCAATCAGGATTCATGTGATTTTGGGGTCCCAGCATCCCTCAACCACTAAACTGCATCATTATGACCTATTAGACAACTCAAAACAAAAGCATAAGCTTTTTTACCTCAAACAGCAAGTTTCACTAATCACAGCTTAGGAAAAACTTTTCCAAATTTAAATTTGTCCTGTTGTAAAAAGCCAATCATTAGAGATTATTTCTATATACTTGCAAATTCTCAGCAAGACAAAATCCAAACAAGCTTTTTGGCTGGTTTTCACATTAAAACAAGAACCAACAATAGCCAAATTATTTTAGTGGTAACCAAATCATGAAAAATTGCTTGACATAACTGATACAAAAAGTTCACCAACTTGAAACAAACCAATTACCAATCAGGTGACTTCAATTTTGTTAAATTCATTTTCAAATTACTTTACATAGAGAATCAACATTTCATCATTAACAGTTAAAACTACAACTTTAAGAAGAGCATGCTTACCCAAGTTCAGAGGCTAGATTCTTTACCTTGAGCAGGAAGTGCTGAACCTGGGTGATGTTTCCAAGCAAAAGTTGCCCTAGGGCCTAAGGCCATTGCCAAGGGGGCCTCCCTATAGCTGCTGACCCTCCCCCCTCCCTCCTTTCCCAGGTGGGGGAGGGTGAAATCAAAGGTGAGGGGTAAAGGATGAAACTCTCTTCTCTTATGAGAGATACCCTCTTGACTCAAGGGAAGGGAGTGGAAGAAAGGAGTGACCAGGGTTGTAAGGAGGAGTTCCAAACTCCTTAATGATCAATCACAAAACCTCCAGAATCTGCCAAGATATTTTTAGCTGTTCTAACTTTCCCTGTATCCCTCCATGAAGGAGGATTCAGGAGTGTAGAGGGAAAGGAGTAAGTAAGCCTCAGGGAACCAAAAAGCAACTGTAGTTTTCTCCAATTCTCTACTGCTGAGAGAATTAACAGAATTGGGCATGCACTTCCAGATAGGGCATCTGTCCTTGTCCTCTATACTATAGAAGGTGTACTCAGGTTCACAGCCTCAAACCGATCCAGTGGATGGAGAGCCTGAGAGCATCAGGCCAGTGAGAGACAGCCTTGTAACTATCTGCCCAAAAAGCACCTCCAAGCCATGGTGCTTTGTACCGGCCGCTCCGACCTTGTGCCAGCCGCACCATACTCTCCTCCTATAAGGAGCAGGCTGCCAGAGTCATACTTACTTACCAGTCTTCGGTGCCTACCCGGATACACACACAGAGACGACCCATCAGGAGGCTGCCAACACCCGAGCTTTATTCAGAGGCCATCACAGCAAGGCCAAGCAGGAAGGCCAGAGCAACAGAGCAGGAGCAAAGAAAGAGCGCTCCTGACCACAACCGTTCCTCAGAACCTACTTTGCCCCTCCTCCTCAGCCCGCCTACTAGTCAATGATTGTAGGGTCAGATACCGGAAGGGGCTGTCTGAGTTTAGCGCACCAAGGAAGAGGGAGTGACGCAGGAGGCCAGGACCGGATACAGGAAGGAGGCGTCTGGGATTAGTGCATAGACAAAGAGTACGTGACCTAGGAAGTCAGGCCCAGATACCGGGAGGAGGCGTCTGGGGTCAGTGCTACACAAAGGGAAGGTACGTGACCCAGGAAGTCAGGAAGGACACAGGAAGGAGGCGTCTGGGGTTGACGTTGCATTTAGGGAGGGGACTAAGCAAAGGGAACTCATCCTCTGCCGTCCCACTCCCACGTGGCACAGCCCCTTGCCTCAGGAGCACACGCTCCGGCTACTTCCTTGCACCCCAATCCTTCCCCAGCTTATCTCACATAGCACTGCCCACTGCCTCAGGGCTTCTCCGAATCCAGCCCATCCCAGTTCACCACAATTCCGCCTACCACAGCCCCTGCCTCAACTTCCAGATACCCAGATCTTACCCCAATCTTGCCACAACGGTCACCTGGCAGTAGCCAACATCAGACAGTCCCTCACAGTGCTTGGAGAGCAACCCCAACTGCAAAGCAAGAAAGGAGGGGAGTGGGGAGGCTTACATACTTTGCAGTCTTGGCTGGAGAAGAACTTGGGGTAAGGCAGTTTCCCCATATGGGCCACCAAAATGTTGAGGTTTAGGGGTTTAGGTTGCTGGGACCCCAAAATCATAACGCGAGGATCCTTCCTGAAAGAATTCAACCCAAGCCTTCTTTCAGCCAAAGGAAAGGTTTATTAGAACATCCGCCATATTGGGCAGACTCTTAAGGAGTCTGAACATTAGTGAGCTATTGGCTAGATTTTAAGAATCTAAGCCTCTGCATTATCATGACTGTCTCTTGACAGGGTAGTCTAGTCTCAGCTTTGCCACTTAATAGTCTGTGACCTGGGATAAATCACTTCATGGCTAAGTCTCAGCTTTCTGCAAGACAAAATAGAGAAGAGAATCCTTCCTCTGTTTGCCTCATAGTATTGTCTGTCACCATCAAGATCAAATAAAGTGAAGCACATGAGAGTACTTTGTAAAGGATTATACATGGGCAAGCTGTGGGGACAGCAGAGTTTTCCTGCAGCTGAGCCCTCAACAATGACCTGTTTAACCCAGTGCAGCAGCGAAGCCATCTCTCATCAGAGATTCTATAACCTGCAGAAAGAGAATGACTCATCCAGTGGCTTTGCCTCATTTACAAGTGAACTTAATAGAGAAAATACTTCCTAGCAGCTGATTGAAGTTTGAGCTCACTCTCCCTAAGGACTGAGGTTGTACAGGGGAGAGTGTACCCCAAATTCAGAGGCAATATTTTTGTACTTTGGTTCTTGCCCACAAATATTCCTTTGTAAAAGTTGTTATGTTATTCAATTAAATGATGTTGGAGTGCTGATCATTGAGTCAATGCTATTGCTGATATTCTAACTCTAACTCGTGATTGATGTGGGGGAAGACACCAGAATAAAGGGCCAAGTTGTTAGTATTAGAAGAATCTCACTATCCCTCACTGGGACAACTAGAATCCTTAGGAGGAAATGTATCTCACCTGAGAATCCAACCTGTTAGTGTGCATGTGAATTGGGAGATAAAGTCCACAGCCTTGAAAAATAAGTATTTGTTGCCTCTCCCATTAAAATGTAAGCAATTTTCTACAGCAGAGAGTGAAACTCCAATGGGCCAGGCACATTGTTTGAATGACAAATGTATACTTGCCAAAAAGACTTTTATAGAGAACTCACACAGGGCAAATGTTCACATAGTGGTCAGAAAAAGTGATACAAGGACACTCTCAAGATCTCTCTTAAGAACTTTGCAATTGATTGTGTGACATAGAAGACCCTGGTACAGGACTGCCCAGCATGGCATACCCTCATCAAAGAAGGTTCTGTACTCTATGAGTAAAGCAGAATTGAAGTAGCTCAAAAGAAATTTGAAATGCACAAATTTAGAGACTCCACCCCAAATGTTCTCATGGATTATTTGTGCCCAACCTGTGGTAGAGCATTGTGAGCACATGTTGTTCTGCCTTAAGATGTAGTATGTGGTGGGTGAGTGGTGACTAAATTTCATATGGCAAAATCACAAGTTCTCTGAGCCAAAAGGGGCCTTGAAGGTCATGTCACCTACCATGTAGCTCAGTAGAAATCAGCTTGTACAACAGTACCAACAAATAGACATTAGACCTCTGCTTGAAGATCTTCAATGATGGGGAGTTTATGATACAGAGACAGATAATTCCACTGTGAGACAACTCTGTTAGAATGATTTCCCTTATATTGAACCCAAATATATCTCTGTAACTTGCACCATTTCTCTTAGAATTGTTCACTGATACAAAGCAAGACAAGCCCTCTTCCACATGAAAGTCTTTCAAATTACTGAGGACAGCTGTCACATCTCCCTATGTCTCCTCTTCTTCTGCCTAACAATCCATAGTCTTTTCAGTCTCTGTTTATATGGCATAGTCTCTAATCCCAGCATTAATTTGGCTTTCCTCCTTTGGACATTTTCTGCTTTGTCAACAATATCTTTCACTGGGTGGTGGTTAGGAAGGCACTAAATAAATAAAAGGGAGCTCTTCTTAGTTAATACAAATACTAACATCCCTATTTTATAGATAATGAAACTGAAACTAATAGGGATTGTGACCTGCTTAGGATTACATAGCTAGTAAGTACAGGAAGTAGAATTCAATCTCCAGTCACCTGACATCTAAGTCCAGTAAAAGTTCTTGTGTCCTGTGCTGCTAAAGAGAATCCAGGGGGCGGAGCCAAGATGGTGGAGTAAAAGCAGTGACTTGCTTGAGCTCTCCCACAAACCCCTCCAAATACCTGTAAAAAATGGCTCTAAACAAATTCTAGAGCAGCAGAACCCACAAAAAGACAGAGGGAAACAAATTTCCAGCCCAGGACAACCTGGATGGTTGATTGGAAAGGTCTCTTGCACCAGTCTGGGAGAGGAGCACAGTTCACTTTGTGCCACACCAGTAAAGACCAGGACTCAGTGATCCTGGAGCAGGCCTCAAGGGACTGAGTCACAGGCAGCTGTGATGGGTTTAATTGACTTCTCAACCCACAAATACCAAAGGCAACTTAGAAGATCAGTAGCAAAGGTCTATCAACTTCAGTGAGAGAGAAGCTCCGTCCCACCCCAGTCCAGGTGCAGCCCCAGGCCTGTGGCTGGTTCCAGAGCTCTCCACCCACAGACTGAGGGGGGATCTAGCGACTAATTAAAAGGGGATTACAGGGATCTCTTTGCTGGTGCTGAGGCAGGATTCTCTTGCTTTGCCTGTGCTTGGATCTGGGTTGCAGTTCTGGGTGGTGGTCCTGGGGCAAAGAGGAATGCTGGCATGGTGGAGCTTATGGTGGTGGTGGAGAGGGAATCCCCTTCACAGTTCCAAGGCAGAAAAGAGTACTTGTGATCAATCATGGACTAGAGCCCAGGCCAGGAAAGGAGTAAACACCTCAGCCCTTATCATACCACCTTGAAAGAACTGAAAATTTACAGGTTCCTAGAAGTATTTCTGAAAACAGGTACACAAAACCCCTGAAGCTTGGGACAGTACATGCTCTACACTGGAAGCAGACCCCTACCTTAACAAAGAGTTTAAAACTCAATTAATTGGCTGGGATCATGAGCAAACAATGAAAAAAAAAAGGCAGACCATAGAATCTTTCTTTGGTGACAAAGAAAATCGAAACATACAACCAGAAGAAGAAAACAAAGTCAAAGCTTATACATCCAATGCCTCCAAGAAAAATATGAATCAGTCCCAGGCCATAAAAGAGCTCAGAAAGGATTTTGAGAAGCACCTAAGAGAAGTAGAGGAAAAATTGGGAAGAGATATGAGAGTGATACAAGAAAATCATGAAAAACAAGTCAACAGCTTGTTAAAAGAGACCCAAAAAAATACTGAAGAAAATAACATCCTAAAAAATAGACTAACCCAAATGGCAAAAGTGGTTCAAAAAGCCAATATGGAGAAGAATGCCTTAAAAAGCAGAATTGGTCAAATTAAAAAGAAAATAAACTAAAGAAAATACTTCCTCAAAAATTAGAATGGAGCAAATGGAAGCTAGGGACTTCATGAGAAATCAAGACATCATAAAACAAAACCAAAAGAATGAAAAAATAGAAGACAATGTGAAATATCTTATTGGAAAAACAACTGACCTGGAAAATTGATCCAGGAGAGATAATTTTAAAATTATTGGACTACTTGAAAGCCATGATCAAAAAAAAAGAGACTAGACATCATCTTTCAAAAAATTATCAAGGAAAACTGCCCTGATATTCTAGAATCAGAGGATAAAATGGAAATGGAAAGAGTCCACCGATCACCTCCTGAAAGAGATCCCCAAAGGAAAACTAGGAATATTATAGCCAAATTCCAGAGTTCCTAGGTCAAGGAGAATTCAGCATGCAGGAAACAAGAAACCTCCTTCTCTTCCTACTTTTTCTATTTCTGTCAAGGACACCACCATTCTTCTAATCACCCTTACTTCCTGCCATGCACTTTTTGATTCAGTGTCATTGGCCTCCTGACTGTTCTTCAAACAAATCACTCCATCTCTTGGCTCCAGGCATTTTCTCTGGCTGTCCCCCATACCTGGAATACTCTCCTTCATCTATTTACTGGCTTCCCTGACTTCCTTCAAGTCCCTGCTAAAATCCTACCTCCTACAGAAAGCTTTTCCCAGCCCCTCTTAATTGTAATGCCTTTCCTTTCTTAATGATTTCCTCTTTATCTTGCACATAGCTTGTTTGTACATATTTCTTTGCTTGTTGTCTTTCTCATTAGATTATGAGCTCCTTGAGGACAGGGACTATCTTTTGTTATTTTTTGTATCCCCAGTGTTTAGCACAGCACCTGGAATGTAGTAGGCACTTAATAAATGTTGATTGACTGACTCATTCATGTTCACACTTTAAGAGCTCTCTTTCACTCTCCCCACTTCCCTGTACCCCATATCCAATCAGCTGCCAATTCTTATTGATCTTGTCTCAACAATATTTCTTGTATCCATCATCTTCTCTTAACTCACATTACAACCATTCTAGTTCAGACCTTCATAACCTCTTGCCTAAGCTATTGTCATAGTCTTCCAATTGATCTCCCTGCCTCCAGCCTCTCCCTTCTCCAATCTCTCTCTAAACAGATGCCAAATTGATATTCCTAGAACAATAATAATTATAATAATAGCTAACATTTATATAGCACTTACTATGTGCCAGGCACTGTGTCAAGTAAGTTTTACAATTATTATCTCATTTGATCCTCACAACAACTTTGGGAAGTAAGTACTATTATGACCCCCATTTTATAGATAAGTAAGCCAAGGCAAGCACAGGTTAAGTGACTTGCCTGGGATCACCCAGCTAGTGAATGTCTGAGACTGAATTTAAACTCAGGTCTTCTTGATCATGTCACTCCTCTGCTCAGGAAGCTTCAGTGACTCCCTATTGCCTCTAGAATTTAAAAAAAAACCACTTCTGTTTAGCATTTAAAGCCATTCATAACTTGACCCCAATAAATTTTTGTGCTGATTATACATTGCTCCCTCTTATACATCTATGTCCTAAACTGGCTTGCTTAGTATTCATACTGGATATTCCAACTCCCATTTCATCACTTTTACACAGGCTATCCTGAAATGCCTAGAATGTTTCCTCTCTTCAGTGCCACTTTTCTTAATTAGTTCTCTCTGCAGTTCAGATCATGTTCCACATTCTCCCTAAAGCTTTTCCTGATGTCTCCCACTTAATATCTCACCCTCCATTCAACATTACTGGATTCATTTTGTATAATTCTTGTATTGATTTTTCTGTGAACATGCCATGCTCCTCCACCTTCAGGAGAATATATATATATTTATCACCTCCCCCCAGAAAAAAAAATCCCTAAAATAGTAGGTGCTTAATAAATGCTTGATTGATTCATAGAGAGATGAGTCTAACCAAAGTGGGGCAGGCAAGTTAGTAAGCAATGAAAGATGAGGTTGGATATAGATCAAGCAGGGACAGATTTTGGAAGACTTTAGAGAGTAGTCAGAAGAATTAAAATTTGATTAGGTAGGCAATAGGGAGCTTTTGAAGGTTTTTACAGAAGAGTTATGTGATAGACAATAGTGATATTTTGCTAACATTAATTTGGCTTCATGATGCAAGGTGGACTTGATGTTATGGGGAGCCTAGAGACAGGAGAATGACCTTGTTGCAGTTGTCTCTTTCTATTATTATTAATTTATTTTATTTTTCAATATTCACTTCCATAAGCTTTTGAGTTTTAATTTTTTTATTTTATTAATTTTTAGTTTTTAACATTCACTTGCATAAGATTTTGAGTTCCACATTTTCTTCCCATCTCATCCCTCCCCCCACCCCAAGAGGGCATGCATTCTGAATGCCCCTTCCCCTAATCTTCCCTCCCTTCTATCTCCCCTCCCCTTCTCTTATTCCCTTTCTCTTCTATTTTCCTGTAGGGAAGGATAGATTTCTATACCCCATTGCCTGTATATCTTATTTCCCAGTTGCATGTGAAAACAATTTTTAACATTTGTTTTTTAAAACTTTGGGTTCCAAATTTTCTCCATTCCTCCCTCCCCACCCACTCTGATTGAGAAGGCAAGCAACTCAATACAGATTATACATGTGTAGTCATGCAAAACACTTCCGTAGTAGTCATGTTGTGGAAAGCTAACTATATTTCCCTTCATCCTATCCCGCCCCCCCATTTATTATATTCTCTCTTTTGACCCTGTCCTTCCTTAGAAGTGTTTGCTTCTGATCACCCCTTCCCCCAATCTGACTCTCCCCTTTATCATCCTCCTACTCTCTTATCTCCTTCCCTCCTATTTTCCTGTAGGGTAAGATAGATTTCCATACCCAATTGAGTGTGTATGTTATTCTCTCCTTAAGCCAATTCCAATGAGAATAAGATTCACTCATTCCCTCTCACCTTTCCCCCCTTCACCTCCACTGTAAAAGCCTTTTCTTGTCTGTTTTATGTGAGAGAATTTACCCCATTCTACCTCTCCTTTTCTCCATCTCCCAGTATAATCCTCTCTTGCCCCTTAATTTTATTCTCCAGATATCACCCCTTTATCTTCAACTCACCCTGTGCCCTCTATCTATCTCTCTATCTATATATACATATAATTCAATTACCCTAATACTGACAAAGGTCTCATGAGTTACAAATATCATTTTTCCATGCAGGAATGTAAACAGCTGAACTTTAAGAAGTCCCTTATGATTTCCCTTTCCTGTTTACCTCTTCATGCTTCTCTTGAGTCTTGTATTTGAAAGTCAAATTTTCTATTCAGCTCTGGTATTTTCATCAAGAATGCTTGAAAGTCCTCTATTTCACTGAATGTCCATTTTTTCCCCTGAAGGATTATATTCAGTTTTGATAAGTAGGTGATATTTGGTTGTAATCCCATCTGCTTTGCCCTCCAGAATATTATATTCCAAGCCCTGCAGTCCCTTCATGTAGAAGTTGTTAAATCCTTTGTTATCCTGATTGTGTTTTCACAATACTTGAATTGTTTCTTTCTGGATGCTTGTAATATTTTCTCCTTGACCTAGGAACTCTGGAATTTGGCTATAATATTCCTAGGAGTTTTCCTTTAGGGTTCTCTTTCAGGAGGTGATTGGTGGATGCTTTCAATTTCTATTTTACCCTCTGATTCTAGAATATCAGGGCAGTTTTCCTTGATAATGTCTTGAAAGATGATGTATAGGCTCTTTTTTTGATCATGGCTTTCAGGTAGTCCAATAATTTTTAAACTGTCTCTCCTGGATCTATTTTCCAGGTCAGTTGCTTTTCCAATAAGATATTTCACATTGTCTTCTGTTTTTTCATTCTTTTGGTTTTGTTTTACAATGTCTTGATTTCTCATAAAGTCACTAGCTTCCATTTGCTCCAATCTAATTTTTAAGGAAGTATTTTCTTCAGTGAGCTTTTGGACTTCCTTTTCCATCTGGCCAATTCTGCTTTTTAAGGCATTATTCTCCTCACTGGCTTTTTGGGCCTCTTTTGCCATTTGGGTTAGGCTATTTTTAAGGCGTTATTTTCTTCAGTATTTGGGGAGTCTCTTTTAGCAAATTGTTCACTCGTTTTTCATGATTTTCTTGCAACATTATCATTTCTCATCCCAGTTTTTCCTCTACTTTTCTTACTTGCTTCTCAAAATATTTGTTGAGCTCTTCCATGGCCTGGCACTGATTCATATTTTTCTTGGAGGCTTTGGATGTATGAGCTTTGACTTTGTTATCTTCTTCTGGTTGTATGTTTTGATCTTCTTTGTCACCAAAGAAAGATTCTATGTTCTGGCTGTTTTTGCACAGTTAGCTCATGTTCCCAGCCAATAAATTGAGTTTTAAACTCTTTGTTAAGGTAGGGGTCTGCTTCCAGTATGGAGAATGTATTGTCCCTAGCTTCGGGGGTTTTGTGCAGCTGTTTTCAGAGATTCTTCTAGAGACCTGTAAATTTTCAGTTCTTCCTAGATGGTATGATCAAGGGCAAGGTGTTTACTCCTTTTCTGGCCTGGGCTCTGGTCTATGAGTGACCACAAGCACTATTTTCTGCATTGGAACTGTGAGGAGGATTCCCTTTCCACTGCCACCACAAGCTCCACCACACCAGCACTCCTCCTTGCCCTAGGACCGCCACTGAGAACTGCAACCCAGATCCAAGCACAGGCAAAGCAAGAGAATCAAGCCTCAGCACCAGCAAGAAATCCCCACAATCCCCCTTTGATCAGCCATTCAATTCCCTCTCAGTCCAGCTCCAGAAGCAGCCACTGCCCCAGTTCTGCGCTAGGACTGGAGGTGGGCCCAAGCTTCTCTCTCACCGGAGTCACAGACTTTTCTTACTGACCTTCTAAGTTGTCTTTGGCATTTGTGGGTTGAGAAGTATGGAAACTGCCACAGCTGCCCGTGATTTAGTCCCCTGAGGCCTGCTGCAGGGTCGCTGAGGCCAGGTCTTTGCCTGCACAACCTGTGTGGCCCATTCTGAACTGTGTTCCTTTCCCAGCCCAGCACAATAGACCTTTCCAGTCAACCACCTAAGTTTTCTCAGGCTGGAAATTTGTTTCACTCTGTCTTTTTGTGGGTTCTGCTGCTCTAGAATTTGTTTAGAGCCATTTTTTACAGGTATTTGGAAGGGCTTGGGAGAGAGCTCAAGCAAGTCACTGCTTTTATTCCACCACCTTGGCTCCTGAGTTTTAAATTTTCTCCCCCTCCCTCATTACCTCCCTCCCCAAGACAGCATGCAATCTGATATAGACTCTACATTTACATTCATATTAAACATATTTTCACATTAGTCATGTTATAAAGAAGAATCAGAACCAATAGGAGGAACCAAAAGAAAGAAGAAACAAAACAGAAGGAAACAAAAAGAGCAAATAGTATGCTTCAATGTGCATTCAAACTCCATAGTTCTTTCTCTGGACATGGATAGCATTTTCCATCTTGAGACTTTTAGAGATGTCTTAGATCCTTGCATTGCTGAGAAGAGGGAAGTCTATCAAAGTTAGTCATTGCACAAAGTTGTTGTTACTGTGTACAATGTTCTCCTGGTCCTGCTCACTTCACTCAGCATCAGTCCATACAAGTCTTTCCAGGTTTTTCTGAAGTCCACTTGCTCATCATTTCTTATAGCACAATAGTATTCCATTACATTCATATACCATAACTTGTTCAACCATTCCCCAATTGATAGGCATGCCCCCCATTTCCAATTCTTTATCACCACAGAAAGAGCTGCTATAAATATTTTTGTTCATGTGGGTCCTTTTTCCATTTTTATGATCTCTTTGGGATATAGGCCTAGAAGTCTTGCAGTTCTTCTAGGGAATTGAGTGCATAGACTTGCCTTCCTATGTCTTTCTGTACCTGCCTTGGGATGATCCCCTAGCCTTCACCTTCCTCCCCTCCTGTCCTCTGCCATCCCCTTACATCCCATCTCATCTCCTCATCTCCCCTCCCCTTCCCTCCAGGCCACTCCAGCAGAGTCTTTACGGAGGAATGATGCATATGCCACTTCAGCAACCAACACTTTCATGTCCAAGCTCAGACCCACATCAAGTGGGTAATTTAAAAGCTAATGCTTAGGCTGTGGACACACCTGCCTGCCCCTTTTCTGGTTTATCATATTCTATTCAAATCCAAAATAAATTATTTTGCTCTGAAGCTTTTGGATAAAGAAAAAAAAATATGAAATGAAAAAGAAAAAAAAAGCTTTGAAGGGATACTCTTTAACTCTCCTGCTGCCTTAAAAGTTAAGGAAAAAAAATAATCACACATCAATTATCTGCTGGCAGAGGCAACAGCAGTGTGTTGTAGTGGAAAGAGCATTCAACTCTGAGTCAAAAGACCCAAAATAAATCCCAGGTTTCATGAATTTTATCTGTATGACTCTAATCAAGTCAGGTCACTTCTCTGAGCCTCAGTTTCCTTCCCTGTGAAATCAGGAGATTGTACTGGATGATGCCTAATGTTCCATCTAGTTCCGTCATCAAGTACCCCCGAAGTCTTTGAGGACAGGAAGTTTTCAGCAATGCTTTTAGGGTAATGGGATGAGGACTTATTGGATCATAAGATGTTGAAGTGGATGGAGTCTTACAGATAGAAGCAACTGTGTTTATAGTAGAGAGCATTCAGTTTGGAGCCAGAAAAACTGGGTTTGAATTCTTAGTTCCTTACCAGCTGTGTGCCTTACTCAAGTCATTTCACTTCTTTCTAAAAGGGTCTGAGGATACTTGCCCCTGCCTGTCTCACAAAGTGTTTTCAAAGGTCAAATGAAAGAATTACTGTTGGATTGGGGTTTTTTTTTGTTTTTTTTGTTTTTGTTTTTGTTTTTCAAATCATTTAGCAAATAGGAGAACTGAGACTCTAAATTGGAAAAGGGCTTGAAATGGCATAGCTAGCTCATCTCAGGGATGGAGCTATACACACTGGCTAGAGAGACTACATGACTGACTGATGAGGAAGGATATGAGAATCAGAAAGAACTTCCTAATACTCTAAGATAAAAATTAGAAGGAAATTTTTTAAAAGTGGTATGTTCTATTCACTGAATCTTCTTTTCCTTTCAAAATGTATATAGCAATGACAGGCTAATCAAATCCCACAGTTCAAATGAGCAGTTCTACCACAAAAGCACACTTGTGTGAGTGTGATGCCTTTTTACAACCTTCTCAGTGCTGCTTTCAGAATGCTGGCATTCTCTGGCACCACCCTTCACTAACTGAGGCCCAGACACAAAGCACCAAATGAGAAACAAGGCAGGAGAAGACATAATCAGCACCAGGTGTGGTCCAATTAAACAACCATTCCCAGGTGTGCACGGGAGGAGACTCACTTGCAATTTACCCAAACAAATCCACTCTTAAAGATTCTCAGGAGTCCCAGAGAAAATCAAATTTCTCTTTAGAGCTCTTTAAAAATATTTAGAGCACTTTCCATTGTGCATGTCAGCTTTCTCCATGAGTAGCTACTCCTACTCCTTCAGAAAACCACCAAATCATTTGGGGAAAAGGAAGAGACATTATTTCACCTTTGAGATTAAATAAGTGCCACACTCATTTACTTCCTCTTCCCTATCACATAGTGATTTGGTCATCATAGACCTCAGCCTGCAGTCCTGGCCTGCCATGGACACTGAACAGAAAGTTAGAATACATGAGTTTAAATCCCAGCTCTGACATTTATGACATTTATGACCTTGGGCCAGTCACTTACCTTGCCTCATTTCAGTTTCCTCATCTGTTAAATAGAGGAAGCAGAGATGTTGAGCTAATGATTCTCTAATGTCAGACCAGCATTCACATTGTTTAATTCTGTAATGTCAGCTGTGAGATCTTGGTTCATTCACTCTACTTCCTCATTTCCCTCATCTATAAAATGGGGATGATAATTCACTGCCTCCTTCATAGATCTGTTGTGAGGATGGAATGTATGTCCAATGCATTGTAAACTCTAGAGCATTTTACCAATACCAGCTATAGTTAAGAGAAGATCCTCAAACTATTTGCCCAGGTCCCATAATTATTATGCCTCTATTGCAGAACTGGAACATGGGCTTCAAAATGTTTTCTTCATAAAAGTATTCTGATTTCTGGTCCAGTGTTCATGGCCTTATACCATACTACCTTTCTGAAACATTAACTTGTTTTTGTATCATACTTAGGTTTCTCAAGGTACATTCTCCCTGCCACCTCATTTTATCTTTACCATATGGATATCTATTTTAGGGATGAGGAAACTGAGGCAGGGGCATTCCTGAAGGTTCATTTGGCTTCTGCTCTGTTTGATGCCAGCCCTCCCTGAGCTGCTGATTGAAAATCATCTTGCAAGCTCTGATTGCCCTTGACAATGGATGCTTCCCCACCAAGTGTCAGTCTTCTTTTCCTTCTGTGTCTAATGGTGAGATGTTTAGCAGTGAGTATCTTCTCAAGGAAAGAAGGGGAAAAAAGCCTCTGAATGTTTAGCAAATATGAAGTTGATCGAAGGTGCCACATTTGTATTAAATTATGGATTGAGTAAGGCTTTGAGGAGCTCCCTCCTTTCCCGATTTGGGTCTGCCTCCCTTCCCCCTCC